>NC_091119.1:165309042-165659042 GCF_040183065.1 Periplaneta americana
CATGCCTTGCCCATCTCAAACGTCTGGCTTTAATGTTCCTAATTATGACAGGTGAAGAATACAATGCGTGCAGTTCTGTGTTGTGTAACTTTCTCCATTCTCCTGTAACTTCATCCCTCTTAGCCTCAAATATTTTCCTAAGCACCTTAGTCTCAAACACCCTTAACCTATATTCATCTTTCAAAGTGAGAGTCCAAGTTTCACAACCACAAAGAACAACCGGTAATATAACTGTTTATAAATTCTAACTTTCAGATTTTGTGACAGCAGACTAGATGATAAAAGCTTCTCAACCGAATATTAACAGGCATTTCCCAGATTTATTCTGTGTTTAATTTCCTCCCTAGTATCATTTATATTTGTTACTGTTGCTCCAAGATATTTGAACTTCTCCACCTCTTCAAAAGATAAATTTCCAATTTTTATATTTCCATTTCGTACAATATTCTCGTCACGAGACATAATCATATAGGCCTACTTTGTCTTTTTGGGATTTACTTCCAAACCTATCTCTTTACTTGCTTCCAATAAAATTCCCGTGTTTTCTCTAATCGTTTGTGGATTTTCTCATAACATATTCACGTCATCCGCATAGACAAGCAGCTGATGTAACCCGTTCAATTCCAAACCCTCTCTGTTATCCTGGACTTTTCTAATGGCATACTCTAGAGCAAAGTTAAAAGGTAAAGGTGATAATCCAATTTTAATTGCAATTATGCCTCACTTTTGAAAACCCCTGTATGTGATACTTCAACCGGAATCTGAGCGAGAAAGATCTGGAACTCGGCTGAGCAACAAGGAAACAATAGGCTCTGGTTCACGGAGACCGCTGTATCTCGACCGACCATAATGGTGTGGTGTATTTACGACTTATTTGGAAAGATAATGAGCTAGTTTGGGGAAATGTGTTTTATGTTCAGCCGAGAGGAGGGATCAAGGGAGGGAGGGAAGCGAATTGTGACGGAGCAAATGCAAAGCTACACATATAAGAAAAGAATTTGAAAGAGTACAGTCTAGCGACATGGCTCTAGCAAGAATAGTGTTGTTTTCAGGGGTGCTCCTCCTAGCAGTGTGTCACTCAGGTTGGGCTCGACCTTACGTTTTCTCATACAACTTTCAAATACCATCTAATTCCGCTGGTGAGTATAATGTATATGGTATAAAGTTTGCATTGGTAGAGCTTTGTGAATTTAGAAAATTCAGGGGAAGTCTATTATGAGTGTGAAGAAGATATTTTTCACCGTGACCGCAGACACAATATTTTTTAATTGTTGATTAGACACAATGGATATTGTTTTTATTTTTTTTCTTTAAGTACGTAGCCTAGTTGCATATTTTCCAAAAAAAAAAAAAAAGGAGTAAAAATATGTAACATATGGACTACTTACTGCTAGTGTCATTTTTAATTTAAAGGTTATTTATAGTATATAGTTTCAAAAGACTTCAATTACACTACTAGCATACATGTTAACTCAGACGGTAGCGCGTTTGCTTATCGATTCTGAGCTGCGCTTGGGTTCCATTCCCGAAGACGAATACCAGGTAATCACGTAAGGAATCCTGGCCTCATCTCGCCAACAGCATCTAGCTATCACTAATTTTATCGATACTAAATAACCTAGTAGTTGGCAGAGTCCGTAAAATAACCGACAAAAAAAAAGTGACACAGGATTTGAGGAAATCCCTAAGATTGCATGTAACGTCTATACATGAATTAGGGTAATGAAATTAGGATAAATAAATACGATACGATTTACTGTAAGATTTAGGTGTGCCTATTGAATGCAAACAAATGAACTGTGACTAAGTCAATCTTCCAATAATAATAATAATAATAATAATAATAATAATAATAATAATAATAATAATAATATAGAATATTGTACAAAATGGAACTATAAAAATTGGAGATTTATCCTTCGAAGAGGTGGAAAAATTCAAATATCTTGGAGCAACAGTAACAGATATAAATGACACTCGGAAGGAAATTAAACGCAGAATAAATATGGGAAATGCTGTTATTATTCGGTTGAGAAGCTTTTGTCATCTAGTCTGCTGTCAAAAAATCTGAAAGTTAGAATTTATAAAACAGTTATATTACCTGCTATTCTGTATGGTTGTGAAACTTGGACTCTCACTTTGAGAGAGGAACAGAGATTAAGGGTGTTTGAGAATAAGGTGCTTAGGAAAATATTTGGTTCTAAGAGGGATGAAGTTACAGGAGAATGGAGAAAGTTACATAACACAGAACTGCATGCATTGTATTCTTCACCTGACATAATTAGGAACATTACATCCAGACGTTTGAGATGGGTAGGGCATGTAGCACGTATGGGCGAATCCAGAAATGCATATAGAGTGTTAGTTGGGAGGCCGGAGGGAATAAGACCTTTGGGGAGGCCGAGACGTAGATGGGAGGATAATATTAAAATGGATTTGAGGGAGGTGGGATATGATGGTAGGGACTGGATTAATCTTGCTCAGGATAGGGACCGATGGCGGGCTTATGTGAGGGCGGCAATGAACCTCCGGGTTCCTTAAAAGCCGTAAGTAATAGTAATAATAATAATAATAATAATAATAATAGGCCTAATAATAACAACGCATTAAACAGAGCGTATTTTTAAGAGGACAAGTAAAGAACTATTTCTGAGCCACAGAATCTTGAATTGCAGAAACGCATGTCCATTTGAGTAAATTTCTCAAGAAGCACAAAAAGCCGATTACTTTCAAAAGTGTTTGGTATTTTGAAGTGACTTTTTTTATTAAAGCATACTAATAAATTCTAGTGTTTGATATACATTAACTTATTTTTTTTCCTTAGTACTTTCTGAAAAAAAAATCTGAATTGTCGAACATGTGGGGTTTCTGTAATTCACAGCTAGTACAGTAGAGGAGGCAAGACCTGTTCTTCTTCTTCGACCTTATCATGTTCGTGGACACTAGCGTCGTGCATTACAGGCGTTATGTTCGTTTCAAGTTTGCCGAGTACGGCGAAATTCGATATTCGCCCATGTTCGTTCTGCAGCAGGAGACCTGTCGTGTTTGTCCCAACTATTCGCTGTCCTCCACTCCCAATCCTTCATATTTTAACCGCTTAAGGATTTTAGCATAGATCTTGCGCTTAGTTTTTCATACGAAATAAAGACGAAGTTTGTAATGTTCTGGTTGTCTCTCTCATGTTCGAACATTGCAGGACACTAGTGGACATATCACCAATGGGTATGGAGGAGGAAGATAGGTTTTAGTCTGTGATGAACTTTCGTGTCGGTAGATTTGTATGATAGTAACCATCATGAAACAAACTCCCTTTCTGATGGCGCATTTATTCCCCTCTCGCTCATCTCACATCCCAGGTCTCACCTCCTCATCTATAATAATAATTTTATTTATTTAAAACAACTTTTAGGTGAAGAAGACGGAGAACAAATTTATTTTTCTAATAAAGAATTTTAAATGTATATCTAAGCAAATAAATTGAAAAAGTACACAAACATACAAAAAAGGCAATATTATATGAATAGCATATTTGATTCTTCAAAAATTCCTTTAATCCTATAAACAACAAAGAAAAAGCGAACTGATTTTTATTTTATTTACATGTGTATTTATTTATTTATTTATATGGACAGACAAGATGTGAATTAACAGGGGGAATGGGGAGGGATTTCCCCCCTGTTGGAAAGTTATCCCCCTCTCATAAATTCATATTTATCTATGCTGAAATTCAGATTATAAGATCATATCTTACAAACAACATTCCTATAGTAGACTGAGAATATTACTGGATTCATATTAAAATTGCAAAATTTTAGCACTAAAGTAATTAAATTTCTACACAGAAAGGGGTCTCAATAGTATTTTCGAGCATATACTGTAGAGTACCGGTACTGTATTGGCAGCACGTAAGTAACTGTGTATAAACTATTGGAAATCCGGTGAAGTAGCGTATCTGCGACAAGGAATGAACCTCGTAGAGCAGATTACGCTCTTTTATTCAATTACATTCCTCATAAAAGGTGCACTTGAATGTATCACTTGATAATGAAAACTCATTTCTATTGCTTGTAACGCAAAGGAATTTCAAGGCTGCCCAACACCATATAACTGCCACATTACCAGCCACATAATTTAATGTTTCTTTGGCAATATTTCTGTAATTCATCATATAATGACAACAGAGTCGATCAAATTAGTGTGTAACTAATTATAGTCATTACTATCACAATAATAGCAGTAGTAGTAATAGTAATAATAATAATAATAATAATAATAATAATAATAATAATATTTATTTTGGTCATTACCATCATTCCTATTTTCATTTAAACATTTGTTTGTGTGTACAGATGTTACCCGTGAAGTCAGTGGCAGTTTTGAGTTGATCGACTAACAACCACGGACTTTTCGTTTAAGGCCGGGCGCACATCAAATCATAATCATCATCATTGGCATTACGGCCCTTGTAGTTTAGTCTTCGCCTCCCTCAGAACATCCGACCAATCACTCCTGTCTAATGCTCGTGTTCTCCATCTTCTAATTACAACTTTTGTTGGGTCAGCCTGAACATCATCCAGCCATCTCAATTTAGGTCGTCCGACTTTCCTTCTTCCTACTGGCAATGCATCTAGTAGAGCTTTGGGTGTGCGATTGTTCTCCATCCTGGCTACGTGTCCCAGCCACTCTAACCTTCTGAGTTTTATGTCAACAACAATGTTCATATCTTTATATAATTCATATGACTCAGCATTTGTTCTGATTCGCCAAAACCCTTGCTCATAAGTAGGCCCAAAGATTTTCCGTAACACTTTCCTTTCCCAGGCATTTAAGATCTTTATTGCCCTTTCAGGTAGAGTCCAGGTTTCACTTCCATATACTACTATTGGTTTAATAATAGTTTTATATATTATTTTAGCTTTTCTTGAGATACACCTGGACTTCATAGTTTTATTGAATGCCCAAAGACCTCGAATAAATATTATGTTTTATTTAACGACGCTCGCAACTGCAGAGGTTATATCAGCGTCGCCGGATGTGCCGGAATTTTGTCCCGCAGGAGTTCTTTTACATGCCAGTAAATCTACTGACATGAGCCTGTCGCATTTAAGCACACTTAAATGCCATCGACCTGGCCCGGGATCGAACCCGCAACCGTGGGCATAGAAGGCCAGCGCTATACCAACTTGCCAACCAGGTCGACCCAAAGACCTCGATTCCCAGCTGCAATCTTCTCTTTTATATCAGTCATAACATCATTATTGTCTTTCACCGTGGAGCCCAGATACTTAAAACAGGAAACTCTATCAAAATTAGTATCATTTAAATTAATCTTATTAGATTTGTCATTATTCATATTACACATGTATTTGTTTTATCACCGTTTGCCTAGTCGTCTCCGATTATGCTTCTTTGGGTTTCCCAGCATTTAAAATTTTCCGGGATTGGGTTGTCAATCCAAAGCCCAACCCCCAACCTGGAGGGCCAGGGAACCTTCTGTTAGGGTTATCATTCCTTAGCCGAAAAAATCCCGTTTAGGCGCCGGATATTCGCCTTGAGTCGTCCTAAAGAAGACCTACTGGTTTTCTTTTAGTGATGGTCATTCCTGAGATTTAAAAATTCACCTAGGCTCATATCAAAGCCTACAGCATTTAGTCTCACATCGATTTTTTTTTTGCGAGGAAAAACGTTGCATTTCGATGTACTTGGTGTAGTGAGATAACCTTTAGTGAGACATTTTGATTTCCTACTAGCTGTGAGATTTCAAAGAGTTGGGTACTGGTACAGTGGGTTATTGATTATTGTGAGAAGTCGTTTTTCTGCAGTTAATGAATTGAATAGGGAAAGTGTAGAAGTAGAAATAGCTATTCTTTTGGGGCAAGTTACTGAATTATTGTAAGGTGGGTGCTCCTGTTATGGCCATGTTCCTGATATGGCCACCTCGCTATTGTGAGTTAGTTAACCAAAAAATCTGCTAAATTGCAGCAGCATCCAGTGAAAGGGCATCCTGGTATGTCACTTGATCGTTTTCAATCCAGTCAGGTTGAGCAATTTGGCGTCAGTTGCCTGTTTTGCGGTTTTCATGTGACCTCTTCTTATTTTTCTCTGGTAAGTCTCCTTTGTTTTATGCATGTTTTTCAAAGACTTGTTCATGAAAACCATCGTACTCCATTCAGTTTTTAATGTTCTGTTGATTGGTGTTGTCGTTGATGGCGTATCTTTTACGAGTTGTTCATAATCAAACGATTTTCATGAAAGCTTACCTGCTCCTGATATGGCCATATCAAATGCACCATGGCCATATCAAATTCATTTCACTTTTATTTTTTCACCTGACAAATTTACATGCCTTATAGCTGGGATTACGCAAAAATTTTGTATTTTAAGAAAAACAACTTAATTTTTTATGGAAAAACCTGTTTTGACTACATTTTTTAATTATAAAAAAGATTATTAAGTGTCATGTTTATTCATTTTACACCAAAATTATTTAATTTAGCACAACTGCGCTATCAAACTGAAAACAATCACGATTTGTAGAACATGGAACAAGGATGGCCATATCATGTGCACATGTTCCTGATATGGCCACTAGGTAGACTTTTGGAATTTGGGACTTTTTGGACAATTAAAGCTATTTTTATGGGAAAGGAAATTGTTTTAAGAAAGTCCATTAGACTGAGAACGAGTAAGAAAAAAGTGGTTTACATTTTTTTCAAAATGGCGGCTAGAAAAATTCTCAAACCTTAGCATGGCCATATCAGGGACACCTACCTTACGAGATATCAGAAAGGGGTTGTTGAGTAGGCTTTCATCCAATCAATAGAAATGCTAGTTTCGTCACAGAACTTAGAAATGACTCCGATCATAGGCTCCAACTTTCGGAAATCTTTAAGCATGCTCTACCAAAATTGTTTTCTAAAACACCATCGTGCAAGTGATTATGGTATCTGATGAGCTCTTAAACTACTGCTATTATTACCACCACTACCTCCACCATCACCACTACTACCACTAGTACTATCACCACTACCACTACCACTAGTACTATTACCATTACCACTACTACTACTACTACTACTACTACTACTCGAAAAATGGGAATTACCCAATAACATAACATTATAACGAAGTGCTTCATATATGCACCATCTCTTGCACCAAGAGTATACCAATAGTTGTCTGGCTAGAAGGGTCGTCATGACTATAGGTCCGTATCTGTAGAAGACATCAAAGTATTTCTTTTACGTCCCGTTATTTTATCGGTCCTGAGAAAATTTGAGGCATGAGTGATGGAGCACACCCTAAATCGGCGCATATGACTCCGATAGGAGTTACAACTACTGCAGATAAGTGTAATTATATGTGATTACTTCTCGGCACTTGTTGAAGACAAGACATGGAAAAAGAATCAATATTCAAAGTCAAATAACTTCAACTACTAAAAAACAAATATGAAACAGCTCCAAAATCTACAACGCACTATCAAAGGCTGTAGGGAAAGAATGGAAATATTATTTTCTATCCTACTATGAAGCTAGTATGATCCATGTGCATCTAACTATAGTACTCAAAGTAACCAAACGCAGGACTCTACTAATAAGACATGTTACTAAGACTATTACAGTTTTCTTTTCCTCACATATTTCTACTTCATTTAAAAAAATTCATAACTCACAATGAAAATTTATATTTACATAAATTCAGTGGCGTATACTGGTTTAAGGGCCTGGGCTACCACTGACCCTATTATTACACAAAATATATTTTAAAGTCCCTGTAATAAAATTTCTTACCTATTTATATATGAATTCCAGACGTCTTGATTGGGACGAAAATGCTTTGATGACTTCGTCATTGAAATTACAGTTGGGCCGGTTGCGAAGTTTCTGTAGAAATGACTTTTCAATGGACATCAGTGCCAAGCCGGATAAACGTTCTTGTGTATGAGTTGATCTACAGTAGGATTTTATTCTCTTCAACGCAGAAAATGTTCTTTCTACCGATGCTGACGTAGCTGGTATTGTCACAATTAATGTTGCCAATTTAAGGACTTCAGGAATAACTTGGTTCAGCTGGTTTTCATATATGGCAGATAATATTTCATGGATAGGTTTGTTCGAAAAATCAAAGACTTCTACTGAATATATTACACTTAATTCATTTTTCAAACGTACTTGATCAAAGTGACTGTTATAGGACTGAAATAATTTGTTTAGTGCCTCATTCGGGAAGTTTTCTCTATAAGCAGAAAATTTTTGAGAATCTAGAAGATATGTGAACTGAAGCTTTCCATAATCAGAAAATCTGTCAGTAATTTCCATGTGCATACGATCTAGTATGCTGTAGTACAGCTGCCTGTATTTCAATTCATCATCTCCTTTTCTTCGCTTTAATGGTGGTTCCATTGTATTGGCTGAAGAATTTTCATTTTCCATATTGCTCCATATGGACGGAAACCCACTACGTCTGAACTCGAATATAGTATTTTTTAACTTTGATACCTCTTGCAAGCAGTATGCTATGTCTAGACTTTTTGTCTGAAGAATATTGTAGAGCACATCTGTATGTGCGAACACTCTAGCATAGACTTCAAGAAGAAATATATTCTGAAACTGTGTGAAAAAAATACAAATATCCTTGAGCCTGCACAATTACATCATCAACCCAGTTTTCTTCAGAGTCATTACAAATGATATTTTCAAAGAAAGCAGTCAGTTGTTCTCTGTATTCCTTTACTGTATTTACAAGCCGAGATGTAAAATTGCATCTAGTTGGTGCTACTTTTGGGAGTTTCTTTTTCATAAATTCTTGAGTTTTTCTGATCTTTTAGAAGATGATGAGAAAAATGCAGCTAAACCCGACAGTGTTTTGAAAAAAAAAAATGCGGCATTCTGGAATGGATGAAGTAGTTTGTTGCAAAACTAAATTGAGAACATGGCTGTAACAACGGACAAATAGTGCTTGAGGATACTTTCCTTGAACTTTTGTTTTTAAGCCATTAATATTTCCCGCCATAACTGAAGCACCATCGTATGTCTGTGCAATTAACTTATTGCCGACATTGTATTCTGCTATAACACCTTCCACATGCTGAAACCAAGCAGCAGCAGTTTTGCCCGAATCCTATAAACCATTCTTGAACTTTGGCAGTACTATCGACGTATCTTAAAACAGTGGGCAATTGACTCTGATTAGAGCAGTCACTTGTTTCATCAACAACAATGGCCGCAAAATGTGCTTCTTCTATCTCAGATTTTATGTTCTTTATCATAACCCCACTTATAGCAAATATTAAGTCATTATGAATTGCGGGAGAAGTACCACGAAATACTGTTGAACTCTCAAGATGATTGGCCAGTAAATGGCCAAATTCACTTAAGGAACTTAAATATTCAATATAATTTCCTCTATTGTCTGATTCCACACTCTCATTATGATCCTGAAAAGCCAATTCTTGTTTTCCTAGAAAGCAGACTGTGTTAATAAGATGCAGTAAAATCTCCCGATTTTTTTTCCACAGGAGCATTGTGTTAGTTGATATGTAGAGCTTTTTGCTTATCTAGCTGTAAATCAATTCTTGTCTTCCCAAAGTTTGCAAAGTTCATGCTACTACAAATATGAGCTTTTGATTTGTCGTGTTTTAGGACTGCCGTTCGAAGGGAGTTCATATTAGAAAACCCCCTTTTGACCACACATTAGTTTCGCGGCTAAATAACAAATATGGCCAGCAAAATAATTTAGACAGTTTAAAACTACCACACAACCAATTCCACATACCATATGATGTTGAAGTGAAATGGCGTGTGTACTCACGCTGTTTTTCTTTTACGTCCATGGATAAATTTAACTCTTTCCATTATCACAATTTCAACTTCCTCGTTGTATGTACGACGGTTAAAAGGCACTTAATAAACCTTCTATTACACAGTCATTTTCAACACAAACCTCTCCAGAAACTTGTACTGTCATATTTTTCACAATATCACTTAATTGGGAAATTAAAAACTTAATAATTCACAATTAATATAACTCTTAGACACTCGAACAAATCACAAATTTAAAATACTGCACTGCAAGAACACAATCACATTCATGAGCTAGCGTGCTAAGCGTATTGCTGCTTCGCGCTTGCGAAGAAACCGATCACGAGAGCGGCAACTCACCCGCCTACACTGCACGATGGAAACAGAAGAGAGCGGGGGGGGGATGGGCAGTTGTGCGACAGGACAGCGTGCGCCGTACGGTCACAGGCTACCTCACGTAGCAAGCGGTTTCTCCTGCGATGCCGCCTTGACAACTTGTTTCTTTTCGAGAGCAGAGAGCGCATATAAATCTAACAATTACTTTAATTTTTATTACTGTGGTAAAACTAATAATACAAAATGATTACATTATGTTATATTATAAACTTTTTCTTTTGTAATTTCCTACCACACAACCAATTCCACATACCATATGATGTTGAAGTGAAAAGGCGTGTGTACTCACGCTATCGCCGGTAGCCCCAGTAGTCCGCAAAATACGCCCCTGCATAAATTGAAATTACATAAGTGTTTCATAATGAAACATGTACCCATACTTTTTCTTTAAATATTAGGGTATCCTCTCAGAAATTTTTTATAGAATTTCTACACTTTATGTCTGATAATTTGTTAATATATCAAGTTTTACAAAACTAAATTTTTCTCCAAACTATTGTTTTGTGCCTTAGGTCGTTATAGAACTCGGCATCTCAATTTTTCTTATCATATATTGATTCCATAATTTTATTAAATGTAACTAAAATTTGTAATCCCTTTTTCAAACAGGTGTGGTGATAAGCACTAATCCTGACGGGACACAAGGTGTGTATTACTTGACGGAACAAGAGGCAGCACAGATGCTCCAGAAGCAGCAGAAACAAATTGAACAAATAATAGCTGCACCGATGAACATGTTGCAGGCTATGTTCAGCAGCTTCCCGTTCTTTGGCTAATTCAGTCTTTTTAAGAAATTGTAACATTAAATTAGAGATTAAGCTACAAAATAGCTGACAAAATGTAAATATCTCTTCAAGAATTTTACTAAATTAGGAATTACATGTTTCTTTATAAAATATATATTATTTTTAAATATCAATTACAAATTTACTTTTATGAGATCATAATAATACATAAAAAAAATATGTCACTTTTCTTTTGAACAATTTTTTCCCCCTTAAGAAGTATTGTATACGCGCCGGTAATAAAAGTTTTCGTCTCACATATCACCTTCATAAGAATAAAATGTAGACGAATATAAAGTATGAATTCAATGAAAATAATATTGGGGTTTTCGATCTGATGCTATAGAACACAATAAATGGGTAAATGCATATAGAATGAGGAACATGAAAGTGTAAAGTATAAATGTACCTAGCGTAATAGAAAGTGACCTTTGATACAATTGATAATGGCAAGACATTACACGATGTAACAGTTTCCCATGTTTCAAGTATAAATGGAAATATATACTGTAAGCTTACTGTCTTAGCCCCTTTTCTTTCAGTGGACAAGTAGACTCATTCTGAAGATATACACATACAGAAAACCTCAACTTAAATAAATGCATCGGTATTCTTACGTGTGTGGTGCAATAAATTAGTGAATGTTATTTTGTAATGCACGGACTTTCAGACTTAAGATTTATTCACTGTAAAAATTAAGAGAGATAAGTACATGTGATATTTT
Organism: Periplaneta americana; assembly: GCF_040183065.1. Lineage (NCBI taxonomy): Eukaryota > Metazoa > Arthropoda > Insecta > Blattodea > Blattidae > Periplaneta > Periplaneta americana. The sequence continues at coordinate 165,320,751 of NC_091119.1, forward strand.
TTCTTCCCCATACATACCTGATTACATTTTTTTTACTTATCTAAATCTAGTTGCAGTGGTAAGTAACATGGTATCATTCCAAATTTGATGTTACTTATCTAAATCTAGTTGCAGTGGTAAGTAACATGGTATCATTCCAAATTTGATGTTACTTATCTAAACCTAGTTGCAGTGGTAAGTAACATGGTATCATTCCAAATTTGATGTTACTTATCTAAATCTACTTATCTAAATCTAATTGCAGTGGTAAGTAACATGGTATCATTCCAAATTTGATGTTACTTATCTAAATCTAGTTGCAGTGGTAAGTAACATGGTATCATTCCAAATTTGATGTTACTTATCTAAATCTACTTATCTAAATCTAGTTGCAGTGGTAAGTAACATGGTATCATTCCAAATTTGATGTTAACGAAAAATTTGAGAATGGAACAGATTTTGGAATATTCATCTTGTATATACCATGGTAGTGTCAGAATTAAAAATCTTACAATATTACAAAGTTAGAAACACTCTTATCTCTTACCGGTACCAAATTAAGCCAGAGTTCAGATTTCTGTATGTATAAAAAAAATAATTACCTACAGGTAAATAAAAAAATTGCCATCCATAAGAAATCATATCGGTACCTAATTAACTTGGAAAAAATTAGTTACTGTATATTACCAGCCGACTGTTGTGCACATGATGTTTGAGGTGCAACCTTAAACCTGTATGTCTTACTGTCATGGGTTTGAATCCCGTCGAAGGCACGGAAGTTTTTTCATTGCCATTGTAGTGTCTTCTATTGTTTCATGTAAAAGTCTCATACGGTATCACTTATGATATTTCAAAATTACACCAGTGTTATAGGTTTAAATCTTTTGGTTTATTAACTAACAAATTATCTAATTCAGTGCAAAACAATTTAATATTCTGAAGATGCAAAACTCAACTAACAATTAATGTCTTTAAACTACTCAAATCTTGTTTCCTCCAATTAATAAACTTAAATGATTAATCAGTACATTCATCACATACAAACTGAAAGAAATATGGAGATACCTAAATCACGGAATATTAAAATATTTCACAAAAGGATAATTTTCAACAAAATTAGATTGCATTGGTAGGCCTAAATGATAAATCCAGCATAAGAACATAATTTTTATTTAATGTCAAATTGTTATGGCTTAATTATATCGAATGCGAGTGTTCGAATTAATTGTGACTTTGCATTCATAACAGATAATTACTTTCATCATACTGTAAAGATAATGTTCTCGAAATTTTAAGTTCCAGTTCCTTACAAGTAAAATTAGTAGTGTACTGGTACTGATTATGTGTGCGTGTGTGTGTATTTGTGTGTGTAAGCCATATGACAAGAACTGATATTTGATTTCAACAATTTTCATACTGAGAGAATTTGTATTACCAACTGTGTAAATAAAATTCTTATAACAATGTTATATTTTCATTATAAGGAGAACCTGTTGAACCTACAGACATACCGGTATTGTACTTGTAGAGAGGGAATTTATTGATCAGTCAGTGGCGTATACTGGTTAAAGGGTTTGGGCTACCACTGACCCTATTATTACACAAAATATATTTTAAAATCCCTATAATAAAATTCCTTACATATTTATGTGAATTCCAGACGTCTTGATTGGGACGAAAATACGTTGATGACTTCGTCCTTGAAATTACAGTTGGGCCGCTTGCAAAGTTTCTGTAGAAATGACTTTTCAATGGATATTAGTGCCAAGCCGGATAAACGTTCTTGTGTATGAGTTGATCTACAGTAGGACTTTATTCTCTTCAACGCAGAAAATGTTCTCTCTACTGATGCTGACTTAGCTGGTAGTCACAATTAATGTTGCCAATTTAAGGACTTCAGGAATAACTTGGTTCAGCTGGTTTTCATATATGGCAGATAATATTTCATGGATAGGTTTGTTCGAAAAATCAAAGACTTCTGCTGAATATATTACACTTAATTCATTTTCCAAACGTACTTGATCAAAGTGACTGTTATAGGACTGAAATAATTTGTTTAGTGCCTCATTCGGGAAGTTTTCTCTATAAGCAGAAAATTTTTGAGAATCTAGAAGATGTGTGAACTGAAGCATTCCATAATCAGAAAATCTGTCAGTAATTTCCATGTGCATACGATCTAGTATGCTGTAGTACAGCTGCCTGTATTTCAATTCATCATCTCCTTTTCTTCACTTTAATGGTGATTCCATTGTATTGGCTGAAGAATTTTCATTTTCCATATTACTCCATATGGACGGAAACCCACTACGTCTGAACTCGGATATAGTATTTTTTTTTTAACTTTGATACCTCATGCAAGCAGTATGCTATGTCTAGACATTTTGTCTGAAGAATATTGTAGAGCACATCTGATGTGCGAACACTCTAGCATAGACTTCAAGAAGAAATATATTCTGAAACTGTGTGAAAAAATTCAAATATCCTTGAGCCTGCACATTTACAGCATCATCCCAGTTTTCTTCAGAGTCATTACAAATGATATTTTTAAAGAAAGCAGTCCGTTTTTCTCTGTATTCCTTTACTGTATTTACAAGCCGAGATGTAAAATTGCATCTAGTTGGTGCTACTTTTGGGAGTTTCTTGTTCATAAATTCTTTGAGTTTTCTGATCTTTTAGGAGATGATGAGAAAAATGCAGTTAAACCCGACAGTGTTTTGAAAAAAAAAATGCGGCATTCTGGAATGGATGAAGTAGTTTGTTGCAAAACTAAATTGAGAACATGGCTGTAACAATGGACAAATAGTGCTTGAGGATACTTTCCTTGAACTTTTGTTTTTAAGCCATTAATATTTCCCGCCATAACTGAAGCACCATCGTATGTCTGTGCAATTAACTTATTGCCGACATTGTATTCTGCTATAACACCTTCCACATGCTGAAACAAAGCAGCAGCAGTTTTGTCCGAACTGACATTTGTGAATCCTATAAACCTTTCTTGAACATTAGCAGTACTGTCGACGTATCTTAAAACAGTGGACAATTGACTCTGATTAGAGCAGTAACTTGTTTCATCAACAATAATGGCCACAAAAGGTTTTATGTTCTTTATCATAACCCCACTTATAGCAAATATTAAGTCATTCTGAATTGCGAGACAAGTTCCACGAAATACTGTTGAACTCTCAAGATGATTGGCCAGTAAATGGTCAAATTCACTTAAGGAACTTAAATATTCAATATAATTTCCTCTATTGTCTGATTCCACACTCTCGTTATGACCCCGAAAAGCCAATTCTTGTTTTCCTAGAAAGCAGACTGCGTTAATAAGATGCAGTAAAATCTCCCGATTTTTTTTTTCACAAGAGCATTGTGTTGGTTGATGTGTAGAGCTTTTCGCTTATCTAGCTGTAAATCAATTCTTGTCTTCCCAAAGTTTGCAAAGTTCATGCTACCGGTACTACAAATATGAGCTTTTGATTTGTCGTATTCTAGGACTGCCGTTCGAAGGGAGTTCATATTAGAAAACCCCTCTTTTGACCACACATTAGTTTCGCGGCTAGGTAACAAACATGGCCAGCAAAATAGTTTAGACAGTTTAGAACTACCACACAACCAATTCCACATACCATATGATGTTGAAGTGAAATGGCGTGTGTACTCTCGCTGTTTTTCTTTTACGTCCATGGACAAATTTAACTCAGGAGTTGGTCTTTCCATTTTCACAATTTCAACTTTCTCGTTGTTATGTACGACGGTTAAAAGGCACTTTTAATAAACCTTCTATTACACAGTCATTTTCAACACAAACCTCTCCAGAAATTTGTTCTGCCATATTTTTCACAATATCACTTAATTGGGAAATTAAAAACTTAATAATTCACAATTAATATAACTCTCAGACACTCGAACAAATCACAGATTTAAAATAATGCACTGCAAGAACACAATCACATTCAATTGCTAGCGTACTAAGCGTATTGCTGCTTCGCACCTGCGAAGAAACCGATCACGAGAGCGGCAACTCGCCCGGCCTACAGTGCACGATGGAAACAGAAGGGAGCGGGGGGGACGGGCAGTTGTGCGAAGGACAGCGTGAGCGAAACGGTCACAGGTTACCTCATGTATCAAGCGGTTTCTCCAGCGATGCCGCCTTGACAACTTGTTTCTTTTTGAGAGCAGAGAGCGCATATAAATCTAACAATTACTTTAATTTTAATTACTATGGTAAAACTAATAATACAAAATGATTACATTATGTTATATTATAAACTTTTTCTTTTGTAATTTCCTTGGGCTACTGCCGGTTGCCCCGGTAGTCCGCAAAATACGCCCCTGTGATCAGTGCTATAGAATTTATATATGTATTCGTTGTAACATTGCATTAAATATACAGTAAATTGTTTGTAAACAAAGTTTTGGCATTGTGTGTTTGTCAGTGAAGTCAGTAAGTACTGGTAAGTAATTAAGCGAGTAAGTACCTAGGATAATTTTGTTTTATTTGCCATAAAATCCTGTTAGCACATTAGTTTCGTCAATATAAGTACAAAACGAGAATATACAATTAATACAAAATAATTGACACGTAACTACATGCATAATTAATACTAACAATAGTCATCTAGACTATAATATAACATTTCTCAATTTTGAAATCCTACTATAGTAACATTTCTCAATTTTGAAATCCTATTATAATAACATTTGTCAATTTTAAAATCCTTTCTCCTAACAATTTTATATTCCCTGGCAATTTATTGAACGGTTTTCACCTGTAGTTATTTGGTCTCTTTCTAGATATTTTCTAGTATATACTATCCCATATAGACCCAATTTTTTGTCTCATATTGGTGAATATCGCTGTTTTTCAACAATGATCTAATTCATTTTCTCCTCCTTAATAGGTTAACTATATATAAAATAAATTGAGGTCACTGTTAATACTCCTTCAGACCTGAAAGCATCTCAACATACAGTATTTAATATAAGTACACATTATCTTCATAAATTTTTTCTTATGCAACACTGAAACTGGTTTTATGTTTGAACTGGTATTTCAATATCATACAGTAACTTACTGGTAAGTTTGGAAAAATTACACTATAAATACATAATTTTTTTAGAGTGTGCTTGTTGAAGTACCTGAATAAGAATTTTTAGTAGAAAGTTTCCTATTGTATGGTACATTCTTTTAACACTGATATAATCACTGATTAACAATAACTTTTTTACTGTGTTAATATTATAAAAATGCCTGGCTTACTAGTTTCGAGGTGGTGTCCCTCATTGTCCTAAGCCTATTGAGATCTAGCGCTATCTTCTGGTTTCCTGTTGTGGTGGAGTGTATTCATGATTGTGTCGAAAAAGGTGTGTGTTTTGAAATTCAGTTGAGTGTTCAGGATGTGCTGTGGGTGAGTTTTTGTATGTTTGTAAATTTCATATTGTACTAGTGTGTCAGGTTTTTGGTTTTTTGGCTGGATGTGTAGTATTTTCATGTCAGTGTCCATGTTACTGTAATTGTTAATGGAGTTTGTGTGCATTACGAGTTTCACGTGCAGTCACCATTTTAAAACTAAACTATATCACAGCCACCTAACGGAAAATGGCGAAACTATATCACGAAATGCAGGAAGCTTTAAAGATGATGTGTAATAACATTTCATTATTTTCCTATGAAAGGCAGGCGAGAAAAAAAAAATGATGTGCATTCCTTATTGAACCGCTAACAGAATGTGCTTAAAAGGACATCCTGCAAAACGATTTCCGATAATTTAGAAATCTTAACCTTATGTTGTGAGTACAGTACATTCTTTTCTTGATGATGTTTCATGTTAAAAATTAAAATATATTTAGGAAGAAAAAAACATGTATTGTGGGTCCCTATCACCATGGCATGGTGCATTCTCAGCTTGTGAATAGAGGAGACAGCCTCCAGATATGGAGGGTAGCTGCGAATATATTGAATAAGCAGTTTCGGACAACTGATAAGGAGTAGTCCTCCAGCTTGGGGGTTGGGCGAAGGGCTAATAACCCATCACCGTAAAAAAGAGTTTGTTACGAAATCTCAACATAAAAACCGATGGTGGGCTTATGTGAGGGTAGCAATAAACCTCCGGTTTCTCTACAAGCCATTTGTATGTAAACAAATAAGTAATAATGAGAACATCTATATAGTAATTTTAATAAAAGACACAAATCAGATCTTCATCCATCCTCTGTTAATCTTAGCTGTTACATAAAAAAGTTCACTATTCATGCATTGCCTAAGTATTTTGAAACTTTGACGAGCAAAGAGATAAAGTTTGGAACAAAATTAACAAAATTTCTCCATATTCACACCTTTTACTCAATTCTGATGAATTGTTTATGGTTGTATATTAAATTAATCTACTTACATTTTGATAATAATTATTTACGGTTTGTTACCTATATATTTTAGTATAATCTTTTACTTGTTCCACAACTCAAAGCTATATCCTGGTGTAATATCAATGCAATACAATAAATCATATGTAAGTTCCTTTCATCAAGTAAATTAACCGTCTATTTCATGACTGATAATTGACAAATATCATACGATTATTGTTTGCATAAGGAGATAAAGTAATCATAGTCCATTAACACAAAATTTCATATTTTACAGATTAAATAACATCACAATAAATTTGAGAACATTTTCAATAAAAAGGTACCGGTAAGTATTTTGTTTATCATACTCAAAATAACATATAAAATAAGATCAATATATGAACATATGCATTTTAATATAAGGGAAACAATAATTTTCATGTCTATATGTCTGTTTGTTTGAGCTGGACTTTCATTGCTCATTAGGATTTTGGAAAGAGTTCATATTGTTCCTAAAAGGTGTAGCGTTTCACCTACATAGAGTTATTTTTAAAGAATTCATTTGTTTTGAATAGATGTGAGACATTTTTTGTACTGTCCCAAAGAAAATTTGCTTTAAGAATCGTATCAACGTATGAACATGAGAGTGAAGTAATAAAATTGAATGATTTGTTTCCAGAACCTTTTTGCTCAAAACCCGATTTTGATCCAATAACATAAGAAACATTTATTACATTCTGAACCCAATGCTAAATTAATATTTGAGGAGAAAAATTCGCTCCGGCGCCAGGGATCGAACCCGGGTACTTGGTTCTACGTACCAAGCGCTCTGACCACTGAGCTACGCCGAATTCAATCCACAGCACCGGATCGAACTCTTCCCCTACAGTGGTCAGAGCGCTTGGTACGTAGAACCAAGGACCTGGGTTCGATCCCCGGCACCAGAGCGAATTTTTCTCCTAAAATATTAATTGTCATTATAACAGATATTATTCTGTTGGACCAATTAATAACATCTTTAGTAAATTCCAATGATTTTTTGCCAATTCCTGCTATTTTGGACCATGAACTCATTTCGCCATCATTAATTCACATATCATCATCATCCATACCATAGCCCCGGTTAAGTTCACAATGTGGAGTCTTGTACTTGTCCAAGAGCACAGCCGTTCGGCTACCCAATCATTCATAGAATAGGAGTGGTAAGCACAATAAGCCTCAAGCTGCAACGTAAGCCATTGGGTCCCTCCTACGTACAAGAGAGAGAGGGGGAGGAAAAATAAAGGCATCATGCTTTGGACCAGTATTAGTGGTATGGAATGAGAGCTGAAGGAAGAAATTTCCTCATGACAATTGGAACCAATGCCCACCCAGCATTGTGAGAAATTTGGTGAGTGACATCACATAGTGTAATTCGGTTTCATATGGTAACTATAATAGATAGGGGGACCATCGTGTTGACGATATGTTACCCATTTCCTGGTTGGATGATCTTTCATCTCTACTCAGACATGTGGACGTGGAGTATGCTAGTCGGTTTTGACCCTTCATGGGCTGTCGCGCCATCAATTATTATGCATACAATTTAAATGTAGCCCACATACACTTTTTGTTACCTTATTTTATACATTTAATTTTATATTAGTTTTTCTGTGTTAACTATTACCGTACATTAATAGCTTGTACAGGAGCATGTACATATCTTTCATGTCTCACTACGTCCAGTATAACTATTTTTTGAACTGAAGAGGTACTGCCCATATAATAGAACGAAGTACGCTATTGAGTAACATATAATTCAGCTTCGAAGCCAAAGTCTTGGTTTTTCTCAGTAGTACTTCCAAGCAAATACTGGAACTGTTCTTCGAAATATCCTTTCAAAATTCTCTTCTCTCCAATTCTTAATCATACCAATCTCTTACTCATGCTGAAACATTCTGCAGCTGAAACAATTGTTAAACAAAGCAATTAGTAAAGTTAATTAATTGCTGATAAGTGATAACACAATTTTACTTACATGATACTCGTACAATGCAACTTTTGCTGAGCAGAAGTCATTCGTTAGAAAAGCAGAAACAAAGATGGATTTGAAATTACCATACTGAAGTACTAAATGACATTAAGTAATCCTATATTTTTATTGGAAAGAGTTGTACATCCCATCTTTATTTACATAAAATTTACAAAGAAGATAGTAGGTACCGGTACCGGTAATCAGAAGCTACTATTACATATACCTATATATTTTTTGACTTCACGTGAAATGTTAAGTAACATAATTATAAATTATGTTGAAGAAATAACTGGGTGTATAACGACATAAATAATCGTACGCAAGTTGATGTAACATTAACATGTACAATTAGCCTATTAACAAGTAAAGGGAAAATACCATATTCTAGTCACCAAATTGATTAATCTGTATTTCTTACTTTTTCATTTTCTTATCAGCCAACTATAATTATTGTCAGTTTCATTGTATGTGGCTTATTCTTTTATCGAAGTTAAAAGAAAGAATAAAATAAGTTATATGTATATTGTTTGTTAGGTACGTCTAAATAGGATGCATTTTGCTACACGTAAATTTAACTTATATTCTTTTGTATATATATTCTGTGATTAACAGATATATACTTACCAAGCATCGAACATATTGCTATTTTAATAAGGTACCAGTAGTGTAACAATACATTGATGTATTCCATATAGGTCTATGCAGTACCGGTACCGGTATATGTATATTTTTACCGGTACACTTTCTGTATGATATCCTTGTCATTTCATTTCCTCCTACTTTCAGTACACAATTAAAGTGTTTAATAGCAAAGGAATCTGATGTAAGTAACATTAATTAACAAGAAATATATCTTACATTTTTTAGTGATTTGCAAATTGAAAATTGAAAGTTACAAGACGTGCTTGTGAATTGTGACTAGGAATTTTAAGTAAATTTCATAATTTAGATAACTTATCTTCTAAATGAAAATAAAATAGTAACAATAATAATGAATTATAAATATTAACATACTAAAGCACTTCACCCATGAAGAAGTAAATAATCCTGGCTTAACTATAAATACATAACCCTTAAATCTAAAGATGAAAATAAATAGGTATCGGTACCTAGGTTCTGTTTCATACTCTCGTATATGTAACACTTATTCGACAATGCATACCACAGTCTAAAATAATATTTAGAATATGAAATACTAGTAATAAACTATAGGTAAGCCTAGCAGTACAGATACAAAGAACATTATAGTAAGCTATCATATAATAAGCTGTAGCTACAAATTCAACTGAAAGATAGTGTTCTGTTATGATGTACCATGCAAGCATTTACTGAAAATAAACTTATAATAAGCTCTTTAATGAATACCTACAAAATAATTCCACATAATGAAAACGATTTTGATATATCTGACATGCAAAAGTTATGGAAATAATAAATTAACATTATTGGAATATTTTGGTGGTACTAACATTAAATTATACTAAGTGACAACAATAAATCAATATGTAAGAACTCAAGACATTCAATCTTACATATTTTATGTTCTATACAATGTTATATGTAGCACAATTTTTCTTTGTGTTTTCAGGAAAACTCAATCATTTTCTTAAAATTGGCCACAACCTTCATTTTTGCTAGCTGTAACCGACAGTACGGATTTAAAAATCAGTGTAAGGCACAATTGTCCACTAAAGGCTAAAGTGTTACTAAGTGACAGACCCATTCTCTACCATTCTCGTTATGAGCCGGATATGCATACGAAACCAAGAAATTAGCCAGTATGGCATACCATTAATAAGACTGATGAAAAGTGAATTTTAATTATAATACTTTTATATAAGGTTATCATCCATCCCAACAATTCGTTTTATTTAGTTTATATTTAATTACATATGTGACCCGTTGCGCGAAAAGGGACCTAAAGTCGTGAAAGGGAATTTTACAGGAGAACAAAATAATGAATTTGCGGTATAAAAACTGCATTTCTCTTTTTTGACATCTTGCGCTACCTGTAGGCTTTTTTACATACTAAACTAGGACGTAGTTTTACACAGTGGTTCTTAAATACTTATAGTTGCTAAGGAAACAAATGAAAATTTTAATTTGCATTTTTCTCGAAAAGTACATAATGTAATATCAATATTCAATAAGTAATATATTAAGAACTATAGCACCTAGAACCATGATTTTTTTTAAATGCTCAGTATTTCATTCTCTTTTTGAAACCACAAAAACAAAAAAATGAAAAACCCGACTTTAGGTCCCATTTCCTGCAACTAGTCACATATTATGAATATGATGAAAACTCCTTTATATAAGACACTAATTTTAGTGAAGTTGTTATAAATTTTCCATGTAATGGATCAACAACTTCTAATAATAAATTCGGGATGTAATGATTCATATACCAAATGGTAGCTGTGACTGTAAAATGAGGCAACCTGCTGCATGAACAATCCAAATTGCAGGGCCTTGTCGATTAGACTATAATTTCTCATTACAGTACAACATCAAATATGTATAAACCGTTTTATTCTACAAAAGCCACAGCCTGGCTTAGATTTCTGCACGACACATACAGGTATCTGTTTCAGATTTTATTAGACTAAACAACGTGTCCATACGCGAAAGAATATATAACCGTGGAAAGTTGTGACTCTTGTGACTTTTGGATAACAACATTAAATCTAAGAGTCTTACCTTTTAAATAAATAATATAGTAAGGTATGATTATCTTTCCATTAGTATAATTTTTAAATGTCCACTACTGTGGAACAATAGTTAGCATGCCTGTGAAATGAGCTGGCCTCGATTTAACTGGTTGATACAAGTTACCTGGTTGAGGTTTTACTAGGGTTTTCCCCTCAACGCATTAAGAGCAAATTCTGGCTAACTTTCGGCGCTGATCTGGACTCATTTCTTTGGCATTACGTATCACCCTTATTTCCCTCACGTGCTAGATAACCACTGCAGTTGATAAAGCATCGTAAAATAAGCCAATTAAACAATTTAACGTATGTTACTTGCTTATAGATTTCATAATTTAAATTTTTAAATAGGCTTAATTTTATGAACTGTTCCATTTTGAAGTCAATTTTTGTAAATTATTATGGATTCTCTTGAAATGATCGCTTCTACTCTTATTCTAAACACTGATTCTCCATATATATAAAAAAAATTACCTACGTAAATAGTAAAGTTAGTTAACGAACCACTAAGTTATTTTACTGCAGTAATGATACCACTAAAATTTGTAATAAATTCAGGTAACTTGTAATGGATAAAACATTAATTAATTAATAATACCACTTATAAAATTCTTATTACGGTATCAGTAGTTAGTTTCAACGTGGTATCTAATAGCAATAAAATTAATATTGTACAACACATTAGACATCAGTAATTTAAAGTGTGCTTTCTATAAACTGTTTATCACAGCTGTTCGTGTTTTTTATTTTAATAATAAATATTTGGCTTTTTTGTGTAAAACATGAAATTTTGTATATAAAATTATTTCTGAAAACCAGCTGTTACTTTTAATGTATTGCTTGACCAGGGATGTAGTTTAGCCAGGGCAATGTGAGGAATTTTCGCATGTCTAATAATACCGGTAAATATACACGCCATATTATAATTACGAGTACAAATATGTTATGATACTGAGAACAACGAGCATACACTAATTTGCATTTTGATAATATATAGAGCAATATGTAGCAAGCAATGTTGCAGCTGTTAGTTAAATAACGTGGAATTCAAAATACATTCGACTTTCATAAAGAAACTATACTATTAACACAAAATATAATATATTCCTGTAAGTTAAAATCTAAGTATAAAACATACATATCATCGTTGTTCCTGCAATAACTCCTTTGTGACATATTTATCGATTTTTAGATTTTTGCTCTCTTAAATAATTTAAATAGTAATTGCTCAAACCAAGAAATGGATTCGGAACACCTCAAAATCTGTGCTTCAGTGGCTGGCCATGATAATATCTTTGAAAAATATTGGAGTGCAAGAGGTCAAATGACTTTATTGTCAAATGCCTGGCATTAGAAAACAACAACAAATAGTAATTGATAAATCAGTTCTATTCAGTCAATACTTAACACTTTTTTATGTTAAGTATTGACTGAATAGAACTGATTTATCAATTAACATTGAACTTAACGGAACCAATATGCCTTTAAAATTAATCATTTAAATAGTGTTACAGCAAATAATAAAATCTCCTATAGCCTATGTAATTATATTTCTTTGTTTCGAAAATGTAAGAATTCACGGTCTCCTATGTGTGGCTGCCATAGAATGAAATTGTTTTTTCGTCCTACTGAAAAATTTTATATTTTGCACATAGGAGTTATTGCAGGAACAACGACGATATTCTATAGCTCTGACATAATTATAGGTTTAAAGAAGTACGATGAAAATTCAGTCAAGAGTACAAGAAACAATTCTAAATATCTCTATGTCTGAATTATAGAATAATAATCATACATTTCAAATAGTCTCTTCAGGATTTATTGTTTACAAATAAATACATACATAATAAGAATATGTATTATTGTCAAAACACTTAGTTCTTACATAAGTGAGTTTTCAGATACGATTTTAATACAATAGAAAACATATACCATTAAAAAAAAATCTAGAGACCCACCCTCTCTAGTATTGTTACAATTAAGTATAGGAATCCTGGCTCTTCGTATGCTACACCCCTGGGCTTGACCAGACTGAAGAAGCTCCAGTACGCCTCTAAATAAATTATTTGCCCATACTGTTCTTAGCTGGGACCAATACCTTCGAAAACCTCCTCCATGGAATACTGACAGCATTTTTTACATTCAAATTGCTATCGATGTAGTTCTTAATTTCAGGAATAAAATATTAATTTCCGTATGTCCTCCTCAGGAACACAGTTCGATAACCACTGGAGTTGAGTGGGTGGGTAGATATCAAAGGGTCTAGTCATATATTGCATTAGCATATAAAAAGTGTTGCTTGGAGGAGGGACTTGAAAAGTTCTTTGTTTGTTGTTAAAATGTTCCGGAATCTGTTTTCACAAATCTTGATATTTTCTCAACCAAGCACTCTGAGAGATGTTGTTGCTAAAAACACTACAGGCGCCATCGGTACTAGGTATCTTGCACCATTATCATCATCGTCGTCGTCATCATCGTCGTCATCACCATCATCATCCCCATCTCCATCGTCATCTTTTTTGTCATCATTATCATCATCGTCGTCATCATTCTTATCCTTGTCATCTCCATTATCTGAAATTACATTTTATTTTATTTTTAACTTGAAATATGAAAAGAACTATAGTTACATGGAGGCAAAACATGACAGGGGATTTTAGGAAATTCCTATGATTGCATACAACGTAAGCACAGGATTTAGGATAATAGAATTAGGATAAATAAATACAATTTGCTGTAAGATTTAGGAGTAACCTATCTAATGAATGGAATTAGTAAACAAGCTGCAAATAACAGTCAATTCTCCAACGAAATAAAACAAAACAAAACAAAACAATAATAATAATAATAATAATAATAATAATAATAATAATAATAATAATAATAATAATAATAATAACAATAATAATAACAACAATAAATGTATGTATGTATGTATGTATGTATGTATGTATGTATGTATGTATGTATGCATGCATGCATGCATGCATGTATGTATGTACCGGTATGTATGTATGTATGTATGTATGTATGTATGTATGTACCGGTATGTATGTATGTATGTATGTATGTATGTATGTATGTATGTGATAATATTTTTATTTTTAAAAAATCGTGATACTTTTAATACGTACTAATCAAAACATTCATAATTTTAATATAAAACATAAACCAGATCTCCATCTACTCTCTGTTACTCTCAGCTGTTGCAAGAAAAAAAGAGTTGAGTTATTCATGTATAGATCTTCAATGACTGACTAATTATCTCAAAGCTTTGAATGGTCAAGAGAAAAAAATTGAGAACAGAATTAACAAAACTTCTCCACATACCTTCTATTTAACTGTTGAATTGTTTACGCTTGTAAAATGAATTAATCAAATTTAACTAAAAATAAAATGTTGCACTGCACTGGTGCGACAATCAGTACGATAGTGTATAGCCATCTCTGTGGCACTGTCATCTTTGTTTCCAACTGTTCGTTTTCTTCTTCACAAAAGAAATCAGAAACCATAACCATCTCTAAATACATGATTTCTGGCCAACAATAGCAAGTGACTTAGTGAATTTAAAAAAATTCTTGAAACTGAGGTTTTCTTCAAGGGATATGAAATCTATCAAGAAGAAAGCTTGGAAAGAAATCGTCAAAAAAAAAAAAAAGTAATGTATCCTGTGTCCTAAAGCTTCATGCACATTTCAAAAACAGAACATTTGGAATATTGTTAAAGATCTGCACAGTACGAGAAACAAAACGAAAAAATTCAATATTGTTCAGGGTAAAACCATACATCTGGCAACCTTAGGCACTCAATGCCCTTAAACTCTGTACATTTTATCACCTCCAGGAGATATGTACCGGTATTACAGTTTTCAAGATTTTTTCGAAGGTAACTTGATAGGTCTATGTAAATCTAAGTTACAAAACAATTCAGCATTTTATTTTGAAATGCTCTTTCTGAACATTTCTAAAGTTATTGCTTTCAGAGAATACCTTGACAGACCTGTGATTACAGTTCGGCCTTTCAAAGCACGAATTATACAGTACTGATAAATTGTATCAGGGCATATAAATGTGTCAGTAACCCTTTTGAGGGTCTTTACATGTCACCTCTGTATACCAGATTTCTAGGAGAAATAGCTATATATATATATATATATATATATATATATATATATATATATATTGGCAAGGACTGTACCAGTACGGTAACGTAAATGTCATGGTTTAGGTATAATTTACAAGTATCTTGTACATAACAGAGGGAAATTTTGGACTGTCACACAAATTTCCTGATTTGCAATTATAAAACAAACGAAAAATTTCTGTTTTACATTGCAAGTATATTTCTGTTTTAAAGATAATTATAAACCCTTACATTTTAATTACATTTATTTGAAAGTTTTCTACAAAATTCAATATAGTCTACCAACTTTGAAACATCTTTTAAAGTTTTTGTACATAGAAATATAAATTTATAATTTTTACCCACAACAAATAGAATCTTATTTTTTCTGTTATTAACTTATTAGTAAATAAAAACTCGAATTTATATAACTTATTAACTATTTAAACTGCCTATTGTATAAATCATTTTAGCAGTATGCTGAAGACATGGTGTTATACAGATTTGCCAGATCCTGCCATCACAAATTCAGGACAGGTGATGGTACTGTGAACCTTAACTTGACTACACATTTGAATTAATTCAATTTGCAATACAACTGATTTTGTTCGTTTTAAGTGTATTTCAACTAATTAAATAGGACCTGCCTAAACTTTTAATTTTATTACATTTTAGTTAGATTGTGAAATATGCTTTGAATTATTGATAAAGTATGGAAAAATAAAGTCAAATTACAGCCAGATCTATGCAGAAAAAAATGCATAATACAGTGTTTAAATCCTATCAATAATAATTAACTTGCAGAAAGAATAAAGAATAAAGATACCATATAATACCTAATACATAATATAGTATTATTATCGTTTACAACGACATTCAACATAGGTTGGACAGGGTCTTGAAAAAATAAATAAGACATTTTAAAAACAGTTTTACAGAAATGAGCAAAAAATTGTATTTTTCCAATTTTTTTTACATTCCAGGATAATATCTCTCACCCTTCTATAAAATTGAGTACTGGGTCTTTCTCGGGGGTAAAAGGTGGTCAGAGCATGGTGCCAACCACACCATCTCATTCTAGTGCCGAGGTCATGGAAAGCATGGGGCTCTACCTCCATGCCCCCCCAAGTGCCATTATGGCATGTTACGAGGATACCTTTACTTTTTTTTTTTACCGGAACAATATAGCTGAATCCAGAACATACGACACAGCATTAAAATTAAGGATAATCCTGGAAAATCCAGGATGTCTGGCAACTCTGGTGTTACCGTATATCTAATTTAGATTAAATAAGAAATATTACTAACGTTATTCACAGCCTTTTGAATTATTGCAAATGTAATACAGTACATGTAATGTCTTTTTTTTATACAAACACTCGGATTACATTTTAATTAGCCTACCGGTAAAATACTTATCATAAATTGAAAATTGAGGGGTTGGATGCAAGGAAGGCACTTCTCTCAATGCGAGTTTTGAGAAAATTGATGTTGAAAATTCAAACCGTAATAATGTTATCTATGCACGCCTTTACATTTTGGATACTTCTGTCCTCTGTGATCATAGTTTTGAACTACAACTTGGTGATCATATGCATAACAGATAAGAGAACAGAATAAAGCATTTTACTCAAAAAGGGCACATCCTCTAAAATGCCCTTCTTGCATCTAGCCCCTCAATTATATACTATGAATTGTGTCTAAGGTTTGGATAGTGCTTGAATATTTTATTAAGAATTTGCAACGGTTAAATAAAACTGTAGGCATCATCTTTTGCAAAGAAAATTATAAAATGTCATTTTGAATAAGATCAATTATCTTAAAAATATAAAATATATCACCTCCACTGGCATCATTCTTATCATCTTTGTCATCTTTGTCAGCATCCCTTTTCATTGGGAGCTTGGCACTCCTTGCCAGACCACTCATGATGAGAACACTAAGCAGAAGTACAAGCCACAACCTCATGTTGCTGCTATAACAATACAAAATAAAATACTTTAACTTAAATTACAAAATACAAGAAGTTAGTAAATTAGTTACCCATACATGCTCTGAATATCAATATGGCTGAAGCAAGTGGCTAGCAACACGCTTCTTTCGTATATTTTTTTTTTAGTTGGTTATTTAACGACGCTGTATCAACTACTAGGTTATTCTTTCATATTATATTCCTGAAGAAAATCTACGAGATTAATTACTTTTCTTCTCTAATTTACACATTATGCACTGTAATTGTTTTTCAATTAAATTACCTCTAATTGGAATGACAATAGGATAAAAGTAATAAAACTCTCAAGAAATTCTTTAGAGGTCAAGGTCTCATAAGATCCAAAATACTCATAAACAAAATTATACAACAAATAAACACTTTCAATTATCTGGGATGCACAATCTCTTATGGAACAGAGAAAGATGTGGCAAAATTCTCTAAATTTTTGCAAATCATTAGAACTTTCAAACTTTCCATGACTTTACAATAAACTAGGTTAAAATATACAATCTAAATACACATGACAGGATCACAAACGTAATGAAGATGTTCACAAATCACAATGAATTTAAAACTGATCCCATTTTGACATACATTAATAAATGCAGTACAAAACCAGCTGGATCCAACATGTACAGAGAATGAACAGGGACAGAATTTCACAGATGATTCTCAAATACAGACCACGGGGCATAAGAAATCAAAGGTGTCCTCTGAAGAAATTTGTGGATGACTAAGGCATATGGCTAATTCTATGAAAGTCCTTGATGATTATGTTGCTTATTGCTGCATTTCACAATTTTTTCTGGATGTTCCGCGAGCTTACATTAATATAGGTTTTTAATTATCTAGATTATAATTTAAATAGTTTTCTGTTTACCATTTTAACTAAGTGATATTTTTTTCATCTTAAATGATAGTCTTCAATTTTATAATTTTGTGAATTGCAGTTCCTTTATAATCTGCGTACGTCACCTTTCCTAAATCGATGTATTTCTTTTTATCTTTTCTTTTAATACAGAAACTTCATTTCTTCTGCCTATACTGGTCTTAATGTTGTAGTCTGCTTGGAATATAGGATCCACATCTGTACCATAGTGTTAGTGATGATGATGATGATGATGATGATGATGATGATGATGATGGTGGTGGTGGTGATAATGGTGGTGGTGGTGGTGGTGGTGGTGGCGGTAGTGATCCTATATATGTGATATAGGTAGTAGTAGTAGTAGTAGTAGTAGTAGTAGTAGTAATAATAATAATAATAATAATAATAATAATAACAATAATAATAACAATATAACTGCTGAAGTGTTGGTTTTTGTGCAGGTACTGGTATTTGCTGTTCTTGTGAATATGTTGGTGATGATATTATTATTGTTGGTGACTGTGGTGGTGGTGGTAGTCGACAGCGGTGGTGATAGTGATAGTGATGGTAATGATGCTAATGATAGAGGTGATGATAATGGTAATTTTAATGCTAGAATTGGTTGATTTTTAGTAGGTTATTCAATGATGCGGAAACTGCCAGCTTATTTTGCGTTGAAGGAATTAGCGATAGCAAAATAGTATTTGGCGAGATGAGGCTTAGGATTCACTTTATAATTACCTGACATTCACCTTACAGTTGGGCAAAATTTCTGAAAAAAAAAAAAAAAACAACCAGGTTTTCAGCAGAGCACAGCTCCAGTCAATAGGTAAACTCATTATTGTTTTTGATTGTGAATACGATAGTGTTGGTGGTAGTAAGTGATAGTGATAATTATGACGATGGTGATTGTAATTTTGTAGGAAATGTGGTTGTTACAAGGATGATCGATGTGATAATGGGTACAGATATGTAAGTATGGAATAAACTATTGTTTCATATTGTAATGTTAATTTAGTGACATTTTCATTTTCTGAGGATATTCAGAATCTGTGAAATGATACAACAATCTGAATGCGACGCTTTTTAACATAGCAATAATGATAAAGTGATGATGAAGAAATTGTGGAATGAGAGGGCATGAAACACTGAATATGTCGGAATAAATCTCCCATAAAGCTCCCTATTTCACCATTAATATCACAGTTTTTTTCCCCTCAAACGTACCTCCGATCCCAGTTGACTGATCTGCAGTTACGCCTGCCTTTAGATTTCTTAAATTAGCAGTTTGTCATAAAGATGCCTGCTTTCTCATAAGAGTCGTTTCTTACTGTGCTGCTTCACTATACAGGTTGGAGCTTCTGCAGTTTGGACCCAGGCACCTATTTTAGTTGGCGACGAATTCCACAGACGTATTCAAAATAATGTTACAAGGTACTTGGCTCTATCTCTTCTTACGGGACGTTACAAGCCTTGCATTAAATAATAGACTACATCAAATCTTGAAACATTACAATTTTCAAAGATATTATTAAATAAGCGAATGTGCCCATATTTGGAAAGTAAGAGACATTGTCTTACTAAATGTATTGTTTATTACAATAGCAATGCAGACAAACAGGTCACCTTTCTGTTTTATTTTAAGCATTCTGGGTCAACTTGGCTTATTGTCAACGGTCACATTCAAGGTACCGTTGATTTTAAATAACGTAACGCAGTGCCAAGTTTCTTCCTTCTTTTTTAAATTAGGGTGACCCGGGTATATCGTTACTCTCCAACAACAAGGAAGTGGCTCTATAAAGTATTTGAAATCGTTCCCCTGTTGATTCAGTTACTTGTAGTAAAAGTTAACATATCATAAATAAAGAATCGGCGTCATTAGGATGATATAAACATTCCCACCATACGTTTTACTCACTTTATAACAATTCAGTTCTTTATCATGTTACTTCTTGAACCACTATTTGTAAGATACACGGAAATGAAATAATTTATTGTGCCCCAAAATAAGAAAACGAAGTTTCTTTTTCTGCATTACACACAAAAGGCACTTTTATACTCTCAAAAAATCAGAAATCTAACTTTATTTATAAGTTGTACAGTATAGGTAAATGTGTGTATTAATTCTGGATAATTTCCCATAATATAGTTTTTTTGCTTTAATTGCTTGTAACATTACTTTGCTATTAAGGAGACTCGATATTTAATATTAATAAATATATGAAACATATTAGTAGTTTAATAACAACTGAAGAATGCATGTGCTATAACAGCGCTGACTGTACTCACTACAAGTTTCCAGACCATGGCACCCTCTATAAAGGAGTGCCGGTAGTTCCTCTTATACAAAGTAATCAGAGTTTGGACACAAAAAATATAGGCTATGCTAACTGTAAGTGCTATACAAAGTTTCATACAAAATCTGTTAGAGAAGTTATTAATTTTGTCTAAATGCACCCCCTACAAAGGGGTACTGCCACTTAAACGTAATCAGAGCTTGTACACTATATATATATATATATATATATATATATATATATATATATATATATATATATATATATATGCTACCTGTAACTTCTGTACAAAGTTTATAAAAAAAATCCGTTACATAGGGGAGAAGTAATTAATTTTGTCTTCTTATACAAACGTAATCAGAGTTTCTACACAAAAAATATATGCCACCTGTAACTCCTGTACAAAGTTTCTGTTGGAGAGGAGAGAAGGTATTAATTTTGTCCAGCTAGATTTGCGTTCTGGCTCACTGTGGGCCGTACTGAGCCACGTGAAATAAAAGAGAATAGATATGTTGCTACTAAAATTCGTGACTATATTCTTTAAGAATTGATTGCAATATTCAAGTGCAAGGTTTAGCAAGTATGTGGTGGTCTTCTGAATGCACTAAAAGTAAATACAGATTTTGAAAAATATTATAACATTATCAGAGCGAAATGAAAGAGAAATTTAATATGATGTGGTCCAGGGGAATATCATTGAAATCGATTACTGTTGCATGAACTGTTAATGTCTACAGGCTGCAGTTCTTAGCCTCATAGAGAGCCGAACATGCTCCCAAATTCTTGGCATAGTTTTTATTGCCTGACAGCTTTGCAGAATCTGCTGACTGAGAGTTCCTTCATTATCCACAGGAGTCGAATACACCAAAGTGCCCTGACACCTAGATCATATATATCCAGATAGGTCGGCCTTATAGGCTTTGAGGTTAACAACTTTTGTCAGGTTTACTACACTGCCATCTAGTTGTTACATAAAGAGTCACGTCATAATTCCCATTTGAATTGCATTAGCGACTGTACTGCCATCTCGTGTTCGTTTATGGCAGACGGGTGGTGATTCTGGTGGTTGTTCTCTTTAAAGTGCTGCCGATTTTAACATAGTGATGAGTTATCTGTTACATATATGATCTAGGCCTGACAGAAATAAATGCAAAAGGTTGAGATCTGGTGAGCGTGGAGGTCAAGCATGTTCGGATCTCGATGAGACGACGAACTGCGGCCTGTATTCAGGCAGGAGGTGGACATTTTGAATAGTTCATCTAAGGAAATGTAAACAGAATGCATCATAATAATTCCAGCAAACAAACGTACTGGAGTGCACTATGATCATATTTGCAAGCCGTACTCAGAAATCAAGTATTTCCGGATACATGTTGACATAATCATTTTCTCTTCTATACATATGAGCAGGGAAAGGATTTATATGTAAATACATATTTACTTATAAAGCTAATATAATTTATATTTTGCTTTATCTTTATGTTTCACAATGTGTAGGGTTGAAAAATCCTACTTTTATTTTCCATATTTTTCCATATTTTAGAGTTTAGTACATATTTTCGTTAATTTCCATATATTTTCCATATTTCATATAAAACAGTCCATATTATATTAGGTTTAACAATAAAACAAAACAAAATTCCATTAACTTTTAAAAATACATTTCAACAATAGAGATTTAAACACATGTTCAGTAATCCCTTTAACATCAGAGTTATTTGAAAATTAGCAGTCCTATCAACAATGGGAAAGTAAGTTACAAAACTGTATTAATTTAATTTAAAATTTTTAACAGACTTCAGTTGTGCAGCTCAACAGTTAAATGCCAGTCAGAGTACACATAGGTTCAGTTTTGTAAATCATACTATAAAGACGGTAAATATGCCAAAAGTACGTCATTCAGTCAATTTAAAATCAAAACTAACAAGTTACATTTCAGAATTTAAAGAAGATGGTTTATCAACTGACAATAAAATATTATTTTGTAATTTGTGTCAGTGTGCAGTATCATCTACACAAAAGTTCCTGGTGCAACAACACATTACAACTAGTAAACATCAGGCCAACAAACAACTAAATTCCAAGCAGAGACAATTGTTTTTAACACAACCAACAACATCGAATGTAAGATCTGAGTTTAACATCGACCTGTGCCGTTCTCTCATCTCTGCTGATATTCCTCTCTACAAACTAAAGAATAAGGTCTTCAGGGAATTCCTTGAAAAATATACTCAACATACAATCCCGGATGAGTCAACACTTAGGAAGACGTATGCTCCATCCATCTACGATGAGACAATACAGAAGATAAGAGATGAAATTAAAGATAGTTCAATTTGGGTTTCCATTGATGAGACTCCCGACAAAGAAGGTAGACTTGTTGGTAATGTAGTTATCGGTTTGTTAAGTGAACAATATTCTGAACGAATTCTTTTACATTGTGATGTTCTAGAAAAGTGCAATAACAAAACTATAGTTAAACTGTTCAACGAAGCTATGGGTATCCTGTGGCCAAAGGGTATTATGTACGATAATGTGTTATTCTTTATTAGCGATGCTGCCCCTTATATGGTCAAAGCTGGACAAGCATTATCTGTTGTATATCCTAAATTGACTCATTTTACTTGTGTGGCGCATGCATTTCATCGTGTGGCAGAAGTGGTCAGAGACAATTTCCCTAAAGTAGATTTGTTGATTTCATCAGTGAAAAAAGTATTTCTCAAAGCTCCCAGTAGAGTTAACGTGTTGAAAGAAATGTACCCTGAAATTCCATTGCCACCAAAGCCAATTTTAACTAGATGGGGTACATGGCTAGAAGCAGTTGAATATTATGCCGAACATATAGACTCTATTAACAATGTTCTCCTTGCATTGGACTCTGAAGATGCAGTCTCAATTGATACTGCGAAAACAGTTACCTGTGACATAAGTGTGAAGAATGACTTAGCTCACATTCAGCATACATTTTCATGCATCATAAAAACGCTCAAAAGTCTCCAAAATAGGCACCTTTCACTATCTGAAAGTTTTGAAATTATAAATAGTACTGTGGAACAACTGAATCGTGGTAGAGGTAAAGTTGCAGATGCAGTAAGAGCTAAGGTGGACACTGTACTTTCAAAAAACCCTGGATATGAAGAACTACAAAAGGTTGTTGCTGTGATGAGTGGTGAATCAACAGTGAAGATTAACTTGGACTTATCCCCAGCAGACATTGTGAAATTGAATTATGTACCAGTTACTTCTTGTGACGTCGAACGCTCTTTTAGTCAGTATAAATCTATCCTCAGAGACAATAGAAGAAGATTCACTTTTCAGCACTTGAAAGAAATGTTTGTAACCTATTGTTATGGTAACAGACAATAAAAATTGTGTTTTGTTGAAACTACATTGGAAGATAAGGTACGTCCATTATATTTTTTGTTTAGTTTGATTAAAATGTACCAATATTTAACGTACATAGTCATTTTTTTTATAATTTTAAGTCCATATTTAATTCCATATTTTGGTAAAAATCCATATTTAATTCCATATTTTGGTAAAAATAACTACATATATATTTACATATTTCATATATTTTTAGTCCATATAAATCCGTTCCCTGCATATGAGCAATCCCTACCTGAAGTTTTACACACATTTTTGTTGCACCCTGTATATCCATACGGGTTGTAAATAATTACAATTGAAATTCAATTAAGGGATTTTGGACAAAAAGAACAGACTTGTTTAATCTTGTATTTCGAAAGTAGTATTTTCATGGAAGCAAAATAGCGACTATTATTGTTGTGCGAATTATGACGCCATCGAAACATTTTTAAGTGACAGCTTGTACTTTTTTAATATCATCTGAAAGAGCGTACATTTTTTTGTATCACTTTGCAATTCTTAATTATAGTTTTATACAGAACCACTATGGTTATGATTACTGTGATAATAATTTAAATGTTGATGCATTTTGTTAGTCCTTGTGTTATGAAAGCAGTTTTATTAATGAAATCAAAATTTAAAAAAAACGACTGAAAATGGTTGGCCGAGTTGGACGAGATCTGTTTTTTTTTACTTGCTTATTTAACGATAGTGTATAAACTATTTGGTCATTTACCGTCAATGGAATTGATGATAGTGAGATGATATTTGGCGAGATAAGGCCGAGGATTCGCCATAGATTTCCTGAAACTCGCCTTACGGTTGGGGAAAACCTCGGAAAAAGTCCAACCAGGTAATCAGCCAAAGCGGGAATCGAACCCACGCCCGAGCGCAACTCCGGATCAGCAGGCAAACGCGCTACAGCCTCAGCTACGATGATAGCTCTATGACTTATGTTAAAAACTGTGCATACCTCTTGTTGTGTACATCTTTTGTCATAAAACTATAATTATCAGGATAAAAAATCTCTTATTTTCTGTTAGGAATATCTTGTTTTATGTAGATTTCATTAATAAAACTGCATTCATAGCACAAGGACTAACAAAAATATAGGCCTAACAATAAATTAAAATACCATCCATAACGATAGTGCTTCTGTATAAAGCAAATGTCGTAGGCCTAATGCGTAGCATTACAAAAAATATCCCTTTTCTGATGGTAATAAAAACTATAGGTTGTCATTTAAAAATGTTCTCGATGACGTCATAAGTCCCGCAACAATAGTCGGTAATATGCTTTACAAGAGCGGTATGTTGAAGTTTTCATGTTCGAGGAAAAGTTTGAAAAAGTGAAACGTAGTTGAGCTTTTTTAATTTCCGAGAATTGAAAGAAAACATACCGCTCCTTTATCGTACATTATTTTGTGCGAAGATCGTTTATTACATACCTGAAAGAGGAATTGCTAATTAGTTGTAAAGAAATCTCCATCTTGGTTTCTGTTCAATGACGGCAAATTTGCAAAACAAAAATATCTATCTTCAACATTGTTGCTTTAAAATGTTTTCTGTGTTTACTATACTCTAGCAGGCCGTGATATACGTCTGTCTTTTTTTCCCCCAGTCTATAAATGCGAACTTAAAACAAACGGTAAGGTTATGTAATGATTAGTTTTCATTTTAACATTTTAACAATAGTATTTATATAACATATTGCAGTAATAACATCGGCAAGTTTAATTTTGCCGGTCTTGTTGATTTTTTCACTGCTTCCTTAATGTTCTTGCATCACGAATGCAGTAACTTTAGTGGAGTTGTAGTTTACTTAATTTTTGCAAATATTTAAAAACAATAATTAACAGTGCAATTTAGGTGAAATTGCAGTGGTAAGTTTCCAATTTATAATTATTACTATATTGAACGTCTCTAAAAAATAATGTTAAAAGCCCAAAGCAGTAAAATCAATATGACACTTAAGCGGTAAGAAGAGGGAAATTGTTATGTGTGTTAGGTTGGGAATACTGAATGTGGAATTTTAGACTTACCGCGGATTAGTTTTGTACGGAAACCAAGCAAATACACACGATCTCGCACAAAATAATTATCTTCCCATAAAAATATTCCTTTCTAAATGCAAGGTTTAGCATATCTGAGCTTTCTATTCAAAATTCCCTCATTCAATTATTTTAATTGCAAGGCCCAGGTTCGATTCCCGGTTGGAGCAAGTTACCTGGTTGAGGTTTTTCCGGGGTTTTCCTTCAACCCAATATGAACAAATAGTGGGTAACTTTCTGTGCTAGAGTCCAGTCTCATTTTACCGGCATTATCACCTTCATCTCATTCACACGCTAAATAACCTCAGATATTGATAAAGCATCGTAAAATAACCTACTAAAAATGTTACCTACTATTAAAAATTAATAGAAAACCTGCAAACGCTCCTGATTGTAGGTGCTTTCATTTTAATATAGTATATTTAAAAATTGAAGTGACATTGCAAAAATAGACACAAATTGGCAATTTAATAATTCCGTTTATGTAGTGAAAGAGTTTTAATTTTGTCTGTAGCACCAATTAACAAGTTTCACATAAACTCCACAACTTGATAAACTCGTGAAAAAAATCATGTAATTTGTCGCACTTCCGTTTTGTTCCGATAATACGTTGCACGTGAGCATTGCGTCGAAGTTATAAAGACACGATTTCCACTTTCTACCTTCATGGGACTATAAAACTTGTTCGCGGAATATTTTGCAAAAGGAATTTGGCTGTACGTTAAGTACCGCGGTAATGATGTAAGGATTGGAAACATTAAGTTACACAACATTTCCTTTCTATTTATTTATTTTTAAGTGGGTTATTTTACGACGATTTATCAACTACAATGGTTATCTAGCGTCTGAATGATATGAAGGTGATAATGCCAGCGAAATGAGTCCAGGGTCCAGCGCTGAAAATCGCCCGGCATTTGCTCTTAATAGGTCGAGGGAAACTTCTGGAAAAAAAATTCAACCAGATAACCTGTCCCAACCAGGATTTGAACCCGGGCCCGCTCGTTTGACGGTCAGGCATGCTAACTGTTACTCCACAGCAGTGTACTCTTTTTATTTTATAAATATACTTAAGATGAAGGGAAAGTATTGTGATGCTGTAAGAAACAGGGCTCAAAATTAGGATGCTATAGTATTTTTAAGAAAAAGAACTTAGGATATTTTCCTAAAAAAAAAAAAAAAAAAAAGGAACTAATTAACAAAGTCCAACAAGACAAACACTTGACATATTGTGATGAACATTTACCTTTGTATTCTGCATTCAAATGACTTTTCGATATTCAACTAGGTACGTCTTTGTATTCAATACAGTAGGTCGCCAATCGCTCACTAACGAGATCAAACAAAAAGTCTTACATTAGAGTCGCTTATAACTTCTAAAAAAATGAACATAGCTAAAGAAAAAGTATACCACTGTGTAGAAAAAGGAGTCTTGTAACCGTAAACATCCGCATGAAACCGGTCGGACTCTGCGCCAGGACTTATAAAAACACTTTATTTTTTGTTTCTGTAAATGATTTAAATGGCTAAAATTGATGAGAGGTCTTAGAAATTAAGATTAAAATATTAGTTTGGATTTTTAGACCAACCAGGTGTCATAAACATAAAAATATATAAAATTAAAATTGATATTAAACGAGTTAACTTCATCCTATTTAAACACAAATGCATGTTCTAAAACTCAAATGTGAGCGAAAAAAAAAATGAAAATTAGGAAATTTTGAAAACTATTCGTACAGAATTAAAAAAAATTATCAAATATAACTTTACTATCCGACATTTTTAAAGTTAAAAAATTTCTATTTCATACGAAAATGAAGATATAAAAATTTCCTCAGTTGGAATTGTTCATTAAATTACGTTACACATATTATGTAAATTTCAAATGACTATCCTTAATATTATTGCATTTTGAAGATTGAACAATGTACAAAATTCTGCTCTGTAGAAATGAAAAAAAAAAAACATGTATTTTATACAGTTAAATGCCTCGAGAGCGCGCATAACCACTTAAAAATAACTGGTAAGCTATTTGGCGTCATATTTTCTGTTTTCTTTAATGGTATTTACATAGATGAAGGGATTGTTTATATACGTAACACAATTTGTTATATTTGGTCAAATTTTGTTATTTTATATAGATCCTACCGGGCGCACCGTTAGCTGAACAGCTACAACAGTGGTCGGCAAATCTAGTACATTTAGTTTAGGTCTCGCAAGCAGGGAATACCGACGGAAGGAATGCGAATGAAACAATACGATAAGGAAGAGCGGGCGACAGGAAAGGTTACGAGATAGCTTGAATGATATTCAAGAATACAGTCGGAAGAGAAAATGACATCGATAGAATCAGTCTTGCGTTGTGATAGTTACATTACGACTTTAGTTTGTTCCACTGCATGTGAATACGTGTCTTGTATCGCACGGTATTATTATTTCATTCGTAAACATATGTTGCGCGTTTAATTAGCTTCGAATTTTTCTCTTCTACGGTCTTTATTTCCACAGCGATGTCCTCATTTGTTTATATTCTTGAAAGAGACAGTACTTCCATTGGCCTGCACCTCTCGCCTCCTCGGCGTACCTACATACAAACGTCAAAACAGACAGCAACGCCACCATTGCTTTTCGGTAATCGTTCTTTGCGCGATACTCCATTTTATTTCATGAAGTGCAGTTCGGTGGCTCCTTTGAACACCCACTTACAGATTTATGACTTCCTACACAAATACCTCTGACAATTATTGTCCCCTCGTCCCAAAATTGCACAGTTGCCACAATCCTGGTGACCCTCGAAATGAGACTGATGGAATTCTTGGAATTCGGAAAAGATGCGGCAACTCTGTCTCCATGTGGATTTGACGGGAACCTGTCAATTCTTCTGAACGAGGGTTGTGACTGGTTACTGACAGGAGAAGACAAGATTTCTTTCACAGTAAGGAATACATTTATTTATGACAACCAATTAGTAGGGGGCAGTAGAAGGTCTGTCGTCAAAGTCCTTTCTATGAAACTGCACTCCATGAAATAAAATGAAGTATACAAGGAAAAGAGCATATTGTGACCTTGTGTTACTGTTTACATTCTCCAGCTATCGACTGCGTCGATTGTACGTTATACAAGTCGAGTGTACGTTATACAACTTACATTGTGACCTTGTGTTATTGTTTACATTCTCCAGCTATCGATTGCGTCGATTGTACTGTAAACTGGGGTTACTTTGAACACAGAGGAAATTTTGAACATTTTTTCAGAAAATCATATTTAGGTTTTTTACATGCTGCACGTTATAGATGGAGGTAAATTTGATATGAGAATGATTTTTATGATAATTTACGTCCATCTATAACAAGTGCAGCATGTAGAAACCTAAATATGATTTTCTGAAAAATTGTTCAAAGTTTCTTCTGTGTTCAAAGTAACCCCAGTTCACGGTGCGTTATACAACTTATATCAGATGTAGCTACTTCTCATACCACTTCGACAGGTGGCCCGGGTGACATCCGTGTATCCGACCTGACAGGTGGACCATCCTGTCGCAGCCCTGAAAGAGACAGTTCCCATTCTCAAACGAGTCCCTGATAAGCCACAGAGACCCGGAGTCCCAAGCCCTTCTTACATGAGCAACGGAAACCCGTACTATCCCAAGACTTCCACCCAACTGATTTTTACTATTGCAGATGATAAATGAAATGAGGGGGAGGTGAAGAGTGTTGGCGGAATGTTAGAGGAAACGGGAGTACTTCGAGAAAGCTCTCTGCAACGTTTATTTTGCCCACCACAAATTCCATCAGGACCTGGTTGTGGAGGATCAAACCCGGGTCGTCTAGATGGAAGAAAGACCAGCGCGTTATCACTTGAGCCACAGGCGCGGAAATTTTCTGGGGCACTACAGTATTTGATTAATCTCTTTACTTGCCTTTAACAGACAAACCAGATGTTTCGCGTTACAGTTGAGAGAGTTTGCTGCTTTAACTTCTGTAGTATGTCAGTGTCTGTTATGGATTGTGTGTTTTACTCTCTGCCGATTATAACACAGTACGATAAAAAGGGTCGAAAATAGAATATTTATTTTGTACTTGTTCGACAGTTCTGGTTGATGAGAATTGAAGTCACGGAGAGCTACTTCAAACATGTGTACTCCAAGTCCAATGGCATTGTAAACGTTTTATGTTATTTCTGGATCATCTTCGGTGATCTAGTCACTAGTGGATTAGCATGCTAACCGTTGCGTTCAGAGATTCATGAGTTCAGAACCGACCGAGGATAATGAATTTCGAAGGTCGATAAAATCCTTGGTATATCTTTCTCCGGGAAGAGAGTAAACCTGTGGACACCTACACATCCAAAATCCCAGCGAAAAGTTTGGACAATTTTATTTATATTGCTAAAATCCCAAAATAGTCTACATATCGTCGATGATATTATGAAACCTCCTATGTGACAGTACAGAGTATCATTTTTCAGGAGGAAGAAAAAATTAATTAAACGTCTCTGATCCTCGATGATATCATATTCACCAACATTTTCTACCGAATTATCTAATATTTTTATGCAGGCTATTGATATTTAATTACTTTTTTTTCCTCCTGAAAAATATTATGCTTTGTACTGTCGCATAGGTATCATAAAATCAACGACGATATGGGGAATAGGCGTAAAAAATCCATCATACTTCTCCTGAGTTTGAAAAGTTGTGTTAGATAATGACAATCCATTTATTTAACTTCCTAAGTAATAACAGTAATGTATGAATCTCTAAGGATTTTGTTCATATTTCATAAATTAAGAAATTAAAAATAATATAAACAGACGTTAATTCCTTAGAGAGTATGTTGCATTATTCTTACTTACTTATGCCTTTTAGAGAACCCGGAGGTTCACTGCCCTCACATAAGCCCGCCATTGGTCCCTATCCTGAGCAACATTAATCCAGTCTCTACCATCATATTCCACCTCCCTCAAATCCAGCTTAATATTATACTCCCATCTACGTCTCGGCCTCCCCAAAAGTCTTTTTTTCCCTCCGGCCTCCCAACTAACACTCAATATGCATTTTTGGATTCGCCCATACGTGCTACGTGCCCTGTCCATCTCAAACGTCTAGAATTAATGTTCCTAATTATGTCAGGTGAAGAATACAATGCGTGCAGTTCTGCGTTGTGTAACTTTCTCCATTCTCCTGTAACATCATCCCTCTTATCCCCAAATATTTTTCCTAAGCACATTCTCGAACACCCTTGACCTCTGTTCCTCTCTCAAAATGTGAGTCCAAGTTTCACAACGATAAACAGTAACTTCACGTACAACTCGCAATTCCCGCAATAAATCATTATGTTATAATCACGATAAAAATACAGACAATATTCCGTCTGAATAAAATTGGTAAATTTAAATTTGAGTAGCATGCCAGATCTGAATAATATTTCCAATGTACCAACATAACAATTACAAAATTACTATCGTGATATCTGTAACCAAGGACGTTTTATAGTTTAACCTCTGTAACATACGGGTACTGGAATAAGTGCTACCAATAGTGAAGTGAACCTGACAGCTGGAAAAGCACTAGATTTAAATTGATGATCAAGTAAAGGGAGAAAAATATTAAAGTTGTATTTTAGTACTTCACCCATATGCTGCGTCCACTATACATGAGATGTGAAAGACGTGCGTATAGTCTAAACTGGTGGGCGTTCCACAGTACGTTGTTATCCAACTGTCCGAAGACAGGTTTGAACCTCATAAGAAAGGAACGGATTCATATGCACTAAAAACGGCAAAATATGCATGCACGTATGCACTTAAAACGAGTATATATATGCAATAAAAATAACAAAATATGCACTGTTAAAAATTGAACAAAAAATAATAACTTTTCGATTTTAACAAATTTCCTATTATTGATGATTTTCCTGTTATACATAAGGATATTGAAACATAATTTCATTTATTTCTGCTGGAGTTGCATATTCTTCTAAATTTTTAGGGAATAAGCTTTTTATATTGTCCACATACATGAATCTTTTTAAATGATGAGAAGCTTCTTTCAAAATCAGATGGCTTTGTCGATTGCCGCGGAATTGCCCACAGTGATTCGCCGATAACAGTGCAATAAATAATATATATATATATATATATATAATTTGAACTGGTAATGGAAATTACGGGAAAACGGCTGAACGGATTTTAATAAATGACCCCTCATTTTGAAGCTTGAAACTCAAAGTTTTTCAGAAAAATAGTAGTTTTCAGTGAAATGTCAATTTTTGAACATAATTTTCCTATTTTCCAAAATCCATCTGTCGTCAGTTTTGAGAACTAGCTAATTGCATTTCAGAATAAAACAAAATACAAACTATAGTAAACAATATTACACGAAGGCCATGATCTGCAAAAATGCTGACATATTTAGAGCTCAAATTAAATTGGTTATTAAAAACTTAACTTACTAAAAATAATTTACAGGTTCGATTCTGTGGTGTGTAATTTTCTGGGTACCGGTACAGCTGTGTATTGGATATTAAAAACTACAAAACTTGAGGTGGTTTGATGACATTATTACCATTATAAATGAAATATTATTGTAGTTAATGCCATGATGTGACTATTTTTCATTAATTATACATATTAATGCTATATTGATGATATGAAAGTGAAACGTTTTGGGGTTATATAAATAGATGTAGAGAATATCTTAAATTAGATTTTGATTCCTACATTTTACTGAGTGGCGGCTATATAGTATATGTTACTGAAAGCTATAAAACTTACGTAAGATAATAATATTATTAAAAATCAAATATTTTTATAGTTATTAATCAAGTGGGGTTGGGTCTTTTTCATATATTTAATGGTGGTATGGTGTCGATATTTATATGCGTGGTTCTCTTCAGTATTGGCTAGAAAGAGAGAGAGAGAGTATCTTTCTTTATTATAGAAACAAATAACTTTCAGAATGTCTGGTATTCTTCACTGAAATAAATCTGAAAAATGTTTATTTGAACGTCTAATGAACTTAGTTTGCAGCATTTGCTGCACAAGCCACTAGTATAACTGTAATGTATTTCAATGTTTGCGTTTCTTCTGTATTCCAGTTTTGCTGATTTTCCGTGTTCTCAATCTTGGTTTAAGCACTAGAATACTTAAAAACAACAAACTATCCTTTTATATGCGCTTAAAGCTGAAATCTGCATTAATTTGACTTGAATAACATTTATAACTGGGCGTTAAAGCATAGGATGAAAATAAATGGTTCTAAAAGTAAATCTATAACATTTTGTAAAACCCGAGAGGAAACTAATCTTAATTACGAATTCAGTGGTGTTGTAATTCCGCAAGAACAATGTTGTAAATACCTAGGAGTGTATTTAAACTCCAAACTTTCTTGGGGAGAGCATGTTGATAATGTTACAGGGAAAGCATGGAGGGCACTTCACTTTATTATGAGAATCTTGAGAAAGGCTAGCCCCAAATCGAGAGAAATAGCATATCTAACGTTAGTGCGACCGTTAATGGAATGCGGAACTACGTGTTGGGATCCCTATAGAATATATCAGATAAATTCCTTAGAAAGAATCCAGTATAGGGCAGCTAAATTTGTTAAAGGTAAAAGAGAAGATGGGAACGATACGATAAAAGAACTTAAATGGGAAACTTTGGAAAACAGACGTAGGAAAACTAGAATAACATCATTGTATAGAGCACATCTAGGTCAGAAAGCATGGGTAGACATAACGGCTCGGTTAGAAAAGCCAACGTACTATGGTAGGAACGATCATGATTTTAAAATCAAATGTAGGAAACAGAAAACGGATGTAGGTAAATTCTCATTTTTAAATAGAACTATAAATGATTGGAATGACCTACCTGCAGCGGTCTTTGAGGGCTGTCCTTCCTTAAGGAGATTCAAGAATAACTTAAAAAGTTGTGTATAAAGTGCAAATTAAAATTAAGGTGACATTCAACATTTAATTTTTTAAGGTGACATGTATTTATCTAGCCTGACGAGTTTACTTCCTTGGTTTGAATTGTAAATTATTTAAAAATAGCGTGTAAGAGGGCCTTAGACTAGAAATGTTTAGTTTAAATGTAGTTCTGTTTATAAGTATGCATAAGGATGCAATTATTTGAACTGTTGTATCAGTGAAGAGAGGTGAGTCAGTGAAGTTATGGTTTTACAGTGCAGTGAACAGTTCCGATCAGTGATAATTTATAGCGTCAATGAAATGTGTTCTATAGTGTCAGTGAAATGTGTTACAGAGTGTCAGTGAAATGTGTGCTAAAGTGTCAGTGAAATGCGTCATAGTGCCACTACAGGGAATGAGATGAGAGTAAAGTGAAAGAGTATTGAAACTTATGTAGGGCCTATACATAATTATGTAGGTTGTGTTGTAAAATTAGGTGTTTTATTTTATGTTTTATTATTATTGTGTTAAATTGTATTGTGTATTCTTATTGTATTGTGTATAAAATTGTATATGTGTTGTAAATTGTATTATGTATTGTAAATTTTATTGTGTGTTGCTTATCATTTTATTGTGTATTGTTAATATTGTATATACCACTGCCACCGGGTGCTTGCCCACTTGCAGTGTAAATAAATACGTACAATTCCTTAAATATGCATAATAATATGCACTATAAATTCTTGACATGTAGTTGCAAATAACTTTATACAGGGTGTTAAGGGTGTGAGTACACAAATTTTAACAGGAGATTCTTTGTAAGAAATAGAACCAATACTTCTAATGAAATATTTTTCCACAACGCATAGTTCAACCAATAAAATATAAATGTGTGGAAAGTTTCGTTGCCAATGTTTTCATATCTCTTTAAAATATTAAGGTTTACTATGCATGTCGCGACAGATATTAAAAAGATTAACAATTTATGCCTTTGTCTTTTTTTTGCATAAAGTGAACCGTTTATTCACAAATTAATTTTGAAATTTTATTGTCTGTACGTTCCGTGTAACTAAACCATTAGTATTGTACGTGGTTCATTTTATGCAAAAAGACAAAGACATAGCCTAAATTGTCCCACATATTATGTGGATCATATGAGGCGACAAAGAGAAAGGTAGAAAATAGGAAATATTGGAGAAAGTGGGTTTGCAGTGAAAGACCTGCCCTTGGACAGATCACTGAATGAATGAATGAATGAATGAATGAATGAATGAATGAATGAATGAATGAATTAATTAATTAATTAATTAATTAATTAATTAATTAATATTAGTTTGTGTTACTACTGTAATCGACAATATTTTTTTTAGTTTTATTCTCTTAATCTCTTCAACAGTAACGAATGCGTTGCCAGACGACGATAAAAAACAAAAATGTGAGAACATATAAATGACCTGACCGGGTGTGGGTAAGGGAGTGAAACTTAAAATGCGATTAACACTAGTTATAAACTCCCCCCCCCCCCAATATCTAAATTGACGTATTTGTTTG
Source organism: Periplaneta americana (assembly GCF_040183065.1). Classification (NCBI taxonomy): domain Eukaryota; kingdom Metazoa; phylum Arthropoda; class Insecta; order Blattodea; family Blattidae; genus Periplaneta; species Periplaneta americana. Next base: position 165,355,951 of record NC_091119.1, read on the forward strand.
TTAAATTAAACTTAATTGAGATGGTTATTCAAACTGGGAACTTTTGAAATGAAAGCCCTGTATATAAACAGTAAGCGATTGGACACATTTGTAATTAAACATTATTATGCTTTGATGCTTTCTTTGTGAAAGGAAGTCAAAATCTCACATATTAACAGATTGATGAAATGATGATGTAAGTAAGAATAAAGATATTAACAATTTAGTAATTTGAAGAAATATTTTATATGACAAAAAGAAGAAGAAAAAGAAGAAAACAGAAGACTCATAGTATCCCTATAATTGTGTCAAACGTCTATGTTCTCGGTTGAGTGTTACCATAATATTTGCATTTGTAATTAACTAGTTTATATGTATAACTGTAATGATTATATTTATGATTCAGAATGAAATGCATATACTTAAAATAATATAATTTGTGTGTTGTATTATTAATTATTATTTTCCCCTACTTCTTTACTGAATATTTACTATATATCTGTATAAGTATTTACAATGGTATTACTAAGTTTAATCTGGTTCACCGTTGTGGCTGAGGGGTTAACGAGTCTAACCCAGCGGTCTCAGGTTCGATTCCCGGTCAGGACGAGTTGCCTGGGTGAGGTTTCTTCGGGGTTTTTCCCTCACTCCTATGGATGAATATCATGTAACTCTATCAGGCGATTGGAACCCCACTCATCTTCGCCACTTCCTTTCCTCTCCCATCATCCTTTCCTCATCATCCCGTTTCTAGTTTTTCAGATCACTCTACAGGCGGCCTCCCGAAGCTGCTGACTCTCTCGACCGGCCTCCGTGGAATGTAGTTCAGCGACGTTGGATGGCTTCTGCAACGAGCACCCGAGGTGGACCTACTCGGGGGAGGAGTTTCGCCTCGGACGAACGAGCTAGAAGAATATTCTAGCTCGTTGCCTCGGACCGACGGGGGGGGGGCCTTGGGGGAATTTGCCGAAGCAGGAATGGTATATGGATTCTGTCGGCTGTAGGGACCGGTCGGTAAGGGAGTCATGTGGTTAGGGTGGTCCGCGTAGGGAATCTGTGGCACGCAACTCATTCCATATCGAGGGTTAGCGCAATAGATCTCAACAGGTCGCAGTGCTGGGCCATCCGTGCGCCCCTCAGTTAAATTAAATTCCATTCCATTCCAAGTTTAATCTGAATTGGTTTATTGGAGAGTCGTTAGCATGGGTCTGTGATAACAGAAATAAGAAATATAATTCATACAGTGAAGTATCAGATTAGTGTGGCGTAACTCATTGTAACTAAAATGGCAAGTAAACACTGACCGATTCATTAGCTTCGTAATTAGAACGCTAAAGTCATTCAAGTGATTGACAGCGTAATTAAAACTTCATGGATCGTTGACTGGAGTATACATACATTCGCGTTCTCATACCAGCATAAAATAAATGCACCAGAAATGCAATTTAAATTAATAACTGAAGTGGCTATTATCTATAAATTGATTTTATGTTATCCCCTCATTACGGCATACCGATGGTTTGTGATGGGTTGGGCAGTTGAACGTAAACGCGTGACGGGCAAAGCCAAAACAAACGTTAAAGAATAACATTCACCATCCATCATTTTAAGGACAGATTCGATCAGAAAGTTCGAGAGGAGAGGAGAGGAGAGGAGAGGAGAGGAGAGGAGAGGAGAGGAGAGGAGAGGAGAGGAGAGGAGAGGAGAGGAGAGGAGAGGAGAGGAGAGGAGTTCAGCAGTGGAGAGAGGAAAGGGAAGAAGATACATACATACATACATACATACATACATACATACATACATACATACATACATACATACATACATACATACTGTCCGTTACTCAGAAGAAGACGAGCGGAAAGAATGTGACCGTCTTGACTATCGCTGTTGATTATTATAAACATCGCTCAGATAAGCATCCCAGTAGCCAGGTTATTACTCGTGCAGGAAACATGAGTAACAATGCGTATGGAAATTAAAGCTAAGTTGAACAGAAGGAGACCTAATGTTTCCGCTCACTGCAGTACAAATATTGCACCTGTTGTCGTACGTTATTTGTTCACATCCCTTCCTCCTCAGTCCGCTCTTGTCTTCTCCTGAGTCACTGACAGTACATACAGTCGACCTGGTTGGCGAGTTAGAATAGCACTGGCGTTCTATGCCCAAGGTTGCGGGTTCGATCCCGGGCCAGGCTCATGTCAGTACATTTACTGGCATGTAAAAGAACTCCTGCGGGACAAAATTCCGGGGCATCCGGCGACGCTGATATAACCTCTGCAGTTGCGAGCGTCGTTAAATAAAACATACATACATACATACATACATGCATACATACATACATACATACATACATACATACATACATACATACATACATACATACATACATACACAATTCTTAAAATCGGCTATTAATAGAGCTACATCAATTCTATCTTTGGGACTGGTGATATTGAATTGATCTACAAGGTGAACCTAAATTTCCGGAAAGCCCTACGTAGCATGATTCATCGTAAAAATGAAAAATATTATAAGACAATTTATATTTGGTGGGTTTTTGTTTTAAAGATGGGCTATCAAATAGGATCTAATTTCCTTAGAGATAAAACGTTATGAATCAAGTGTTAAATGAGGTTCTTTGGTGTCAAATATTTATTTAAAACAAAGATACTATTTAAAAAAAAGATGTTCAAAGCTTCCCCCCCTGATCACATAAATAAAGAGTACTATGGATATAATTTGTATTATATTTTATATAGTTTTTAAGGAAGAATCACTCTATGCAGAAGTGTAATGTGGATCCAGCGCCTGTAGTGCACTCTGGATAATCTCTGACAAAGTAAGTACTCTGTACTATGTACTTATCGACATCTATGCGCCCGCTTGTAGAGTCGGAGCGAATAACGACAAGTTAAGTGTCCTGCCATTGGACAAAAAAGAAACTTAGCAAATAATTTAATTTTGTTTTTTCAAGTTAAATTTCAGACCACAGTTTTGACTGAAGTAATTTCTATTTACAAAAACACAAACAGCAACAGAAACGTAATCATGGGAGGAGAGGAGAGGAGAGGAGAGGAGAGGAGAGGAGAGGAGAGGAGAGGAGAGGAGAGGAGAGGAGAGGAGAGGAGAGGAGAGGAGAGGAGAGGAGAGGAGAGGAGAGGAGAGGAGAGGAGAGGGGAGGGGAAAACCCATCAAATATATCGAAGGAATTTTTAGATATTTTAAAATATTCATTTCTCATTTTAATCCAAAATGAAACTAAACTAGTCTCACGAAACACTGGTTTTAGGAGGGAGTCATACGAGAGCTCTGTCAGGGAATCTTCGTTTGCTGATGTTAGGTTCATTTTGTTTAAGTTATTTTATGCCAAATGCTCCTTGATCCTTTCTATGCCCTCGTCTATAAAAAGGAAGTAAAGTCTAAGGACCGAAGATGCTCTTTGATACATTCTGGGGTATCTGTATCAACTGTCATTCCACCTGAGTCGAAGAAGTCATTCATCAGCGGAAATGCATCAGTGTAAAATATCGCTTTCATTCTTCTGTTGATATTTTTCACTTCACGAGTCATTACAGTTGCAAGCATACTATTTTATTATAATGTTAGCTGTCAAAAATTCATTCACATTTATTCATTATTCAAACTGAGTAAACATTATTTTTAAACCAAATAAGTTTCGATATTTAACATCTCAGATCATAGGCGGAGAGAGAACCGTTTCCTTGGGGGGGGGGGGAGCAAAGCAAAACCATAGAATTACGATATAACGAGATTACGGGGGACATCATTTATCTTCTACTCCCATTATAGCTTGACCTTGGTACAGTATATCGTAATATGATCTATACTGATAATAAATCTGTAGCCGAAATTGTTCTGGTAATTTTCGATTTTCCAAAAATAATTGGTCCTAACATATATAATTAACCGCCCTGAAACCGAAAATCGCTTTTTTGAAATTTTTGTTTGTCTGTCTGTCCGTCTGTCTGGATGTTTGTTACCTTTTCACGCGATAATGGCTGAACCGATTTATATGAAAATTGGAATATAAATTAAGTTCGTTGTAACTTAGAATTTAGGCTATATGGCATTCAAAATATTTTATTTAAAAGGGGGTTTATAAGGGGGCTTGAATTGAATAAATCGAAATATCTCCCTTATTATTAATTTTCATAAAAAATATTACATAACAAAAGTTTCTTTAAAAGTAATTTCCGATACGTTTTATTCTATGAAAAATTTTGATAGGACCGCTATTTATTGAGATGAATGAGTTTCAAAATTACAATAACAACGCCATCTAAGGCAGTGTCATGAAATAAAAAACAAATGACTTCGTCTATAAGGGGCCTTGGACAACAACAATCGAAAGCTATGAAACATAGCCTACAGAGAATGTTTTTGTGTTTGTATGAAGTAATATCGGAAGCTAAATTAACCGATTTGTATAATTAATTATTAATTCACCATTGGAAAGTGTAGTTTCTCTAGATGGACATAATGCTATAATGTTATTACAGTAACTTCTGAGTGAATCGAGGACAGGTAAGATTAAAATAGCTTCTCATGCACAGAAAACTTGATAGGCATTCGTTTCCTGTATTTCCTAAAATAATTTTTATGACCAGATGAGTGCTCTCTGGATCAAAATGATCGCATTTTAATTTTTTAATACAATTTAAATTAAGTAATATAATAAACGATTTATCCTTCTGTCAAACACGAATGTTCCCTGGATCAAATGTCCTATTTTAATTATGTAATTACTTTATATTTATTTCCAACGGGTGTAGCGGAGCACACGGGCACGGCTAGTCATTTAATAAAGGTATTGTAAAATAAAGTAATATTGTAACAAAATATACAGGCAATTTTACTTTTTTTTCCCTCTTGTAACGAAAAGGGATCCGAAGGCTTGCATTGCAGCCTGAGGCTTATTGTGCTTACCACTCCCATTCTGTGAATGATTGGGTAGCTGAACGGCCGCACTCTTATACAAGTATAGCACGCCACATCGTGAACTTAACCCGAGCTATTGTATGGATGATGATATGTGACTTAGTGATGGCGAATTGAGTCCGAGGTCCAAAATCGAAAATTACCCCGCATTTCTGCTTCCATTGGTTGAGGAAAAACCCCGTAAAAACCCCAACCAAGTAACTTATCCAAACCGCTCCTTTCATGGCCAGACGTGCTAACAATTACTCCACAGAGGTGGACTAATTTTACATTTATTTTATCTGCTTATTTAAAAGAGCAAGATATCACATGAAATGTAAATTCTAATTATTTTATTTAATCTCGTCTTTAAGTTTGACCGGGATCACTTTTCTTTTTTCTGTATTGTTCATTCATTCATTCATTCATTCATTCATTCATTCATTCATTCATCCATCCATCCATCCATCCATCCATCCATCCATCCATCCATCCATCCATCCATCCATCCATTCATTCATTTTATTCCACAGATCTTACATGAGCAATGAAGCTTTAAGATGTGGAAGAAGTCAAAATTTTACAATATTACAATTACAATTTTTACAAATTTTTACAGTTTTACAATTTAGTAATTTTCTACAATTTTTACATTTTCATGCAATTTTTTACAATATTTTGGTGAGATGTAGTGAGATGAGGTGAGGTCCGAGGATTCGCCAAAATATTTCGGCATTTGCCTTTTGGTTCAGGAAAACCTCGGAAAAACCCAACCAGGTAATCAAATCAAAGGGGTTGATGCCGATGTTGTGCAGTATGTTATTCATACTTCTTCAAGCGGCTGCTTGAACATTCCTCAGATGAGATATAGAAATTCTTATAACAAGGTAAAAGGTAAAGGTACCCCCGTAACATACCATGAAGGCACTTGGGGGGCATGGAGGTAGAGCCCCATGCTTTCCATGACCTCGGCACTAGAATGAGTTGGTGTGGTCGGCACCACGCTCTGGCCGCCTTTTACCCCCGGGAAAGACCCGGTACTCAATTTTATAGGAGGCTGAGTGAACCTCGGGGCCGTTCTGAAAGTTTGGCAACGAGAAAAAATCCTGTCACCACCTGGGATCGAACCCCGGACCTTCCAGTCCGTAGCCAGCTGCTCTACCAACTGAGCTACCCGGCCGCCATAGAAATTCTTATACATTCAGAAATTTAAATAAATATTATAGTCCAGACACATGGCCTGAAGACAATAATTCGTCAATTTAAGCATAGAAACTTAATCATAAACAAAAACAAGAAAAATCTTTTGAATTCAATATTTTCTAACGTTAATAGAAAAAATAAGTGTACGGTCAAGTTTGGGGGGGGGGCATTGCCCCCCATAACTCCGCCTATGTCTCAGATTAATATCTGATTTGTGACTGGCGTTGTCTCGCGACCCACACTCTGGGAACCGCCGGTTTAACATATTATATCATGCTGGATATTGGATCCAAATTTCGCGGGTTGAAGGTCAGCCGGGGGCGATGGAATTTAAAACGCGATAAAAACCCTTAGCATGGCTCCCTGCGGGAGGGAAGTAAAGATTTGGGGGGCCCCATGTCCCAGAATTATGGCACAACACGTGGAATATCCCTATCCCTGTTAGACGGCTGCAGACGAAATTTGTTGGATATTTCTAGCCTACATTTAATTTTGACACGGAATAACATTAATAACCTTAGCAGTGTCGTTAAAGAAAATACCATTATTATACTACAACATTAGGGAATATGATATGCGATTTTTTCTGGCTTTGTCTGGATTGAACAGCTTCTTCAGTCGATACAGTGTCGTTAGGGTTACCATCCGTCCGGAAAAAGAAGAACATGTCCTCTTTTTTAATCATTTTATCCTGTCCGGCAGGCATTAAAAAAAATTCGAAATGTCCGGCATTTCGCATTTCAACTAGAATTAATATGAATATTGAATAATGTGCGATATTGTGCATAGAATATCTAAACAAATGGTGAAAACCTATGAAAGAATTTAACTGCTTTCAATGGTTGAAGCTGGAGCACATAAAAAAACATAAAATATGATGACATATTGACATGCATTGAATTCTTACACTCTAAAAATGTCACTATTCATGATTCTAAGCTACTTGATCAATTCTGCAATGTACAAAGATATGCCAATCAAGTTAATTTTGGCAAAGATTTAACTTTAGATAAACAAGGGTGCAAATTCTTCAATTCCAATAGTTCTGCGAGCACTGAAACTTTCTCAGAACTTTAAAAAATATTCCAGTTCTAGTTCTCTATTCCAAGTCACAATGGAAGTGTTGATAGAATATTTTCCCTAATATCTGCTCAATGGACAAAAGAATGAAGTAGCATGCTAACGGAGAGTCAGGAGGTATCATCATGGTGAAATATAATTTCAAGGACATGTCCTGTGAAGAGTTCCATAGTTATTTGTTACAAGATAGAAGTTTGTCTGTGCAGGCTCTTGTGCACAAAGTGGGCTCCACCGATAAGTAGGGTACAGATGTAATACTGATCCAGCAACTAGTGAGAAAACTGACTAACGATGAAAGAGTAATGGAACGGAGAAAAATTCTCTCCGGCGCCGGGATTTGAACCCGGGTTTTCAGCTCTACGTGCTGATGCTTTATCCACTAAGCCAAATCCCGGCGCCCGCCGGAGAGAATTTTTCTCCATTCCATTATCTTTCATCGTATGATGACGCAAAATATCTGCATGGAAATATCATATGTACTTCGGTACATTAAAATAATAATATATAAAACTGACTAAGGTGAGCCATTATTTTTATCTTTAATTTTGTTCCTACTAATTTTTAAAAAGTCTTCTTTTTTCAGCAATGTCCTCTTATTTTAGATTCCATGTCCTCCTATAGAATTTCTTCTCATGGTAACCCTAGGCACGTGAAACATCCCTATCGCTGTTGGACGGTTGCAAGAGAAAATTTGTCGGATATTTCTAGCTTACATTGAATTTTGACACTGAATAACATTAATAACCTCTGCAGTGTCGTCAAATAAAATGCCATTATCACTACAATATCGGGGAATATGATATGCGATCTTCTCTAGCTTTGTCTGGATTGAACAGCTTCTTCAGTCGGTACGACGTCGTTCAGTAAGCGAAATGAATATAAATAGTACGTGACAGAAGCCACTGTTGCACGCACGTGGGGGGCTTGGAGGCGGTTTGGCAGAAGGGGCCGCTGAAATGTGTACTATTTGTGTTTATCCCATTCCAATGGCGACAAGAATAGACGCACCTCGCCGACATTTGTCGCAGAGACTTGTGCATGGCATTGTTAGCTCAACGACACGTTTTTAAACGGACATGAATAATTAGCGGCCAGATGCAGTGGGGAGGAGCAGTCACATGATATGATCCGTTCGCTCGATGCTGTGGCGGGGGTGTAGGTCACTGGGGCAATGTGACGATGACGACACAGTACCTAGGACTTCGTCCAGGACAGTTTCGAAATGCATTCCGCATGCTATCCCCATGCCTTTAAGACGGTAGGGCTCCCCAGATGGTTGGTTAATACCTTAGATCAGCGTTTCTCAAACTATGGTCCGCGGACCACCTGTGGTCCTCGAGGTCTGTCCTTGTGGTCCTTCAGAAACATAGAAGAAAAAATAAAATTCAAACGAATTGCGTATCACACTATAGCTTAAAATCTCAGAGTTTGGAAATGACACATGGCAATCGAATTTGGATTTTTCTACAAGTACTGACATTTTATGAAATTTATTACACTACCCGTCTATCGACTTCTCACTCTACTCTCAGCAACAAAATTGGGATTAAAGCACTATACTCGTGGCGTTTCTCGCCATCTTTTCCCTGGACATCTGGCGCCGCGCCTATAACCCTGCCAGGGACCTCCCGAATTCATAACAGAGGACCGAAGTATCGAACCTTAATTCAATTTTAAAATATAAGTATACTGGTATCAAAATATGTTATGAAAATGATAAATTTGTTTTCGAAGGGAACAAGAGTAACGTGGTCCGCGGAACTGTTCTGACTTTAAAAAGTGGTCCTCACTTCAAAAACGTTTGAGCAACGCTGCCTTAGAACAGTGGTTGTCAGCAGTCGCTGAAATGGGTAAAGGGTAACGAGTGCATCGTAATATGCACCGACGTGTAGAAGGGAGAGGCAAAAAGCATATCCGCCAGCAGCCACGGTTGCACGCTAGTGCAATGTCTTATCCGCGGGTAAGAGACGATAGCCCGAGGGTGCACTGTGTTGACGACCGCTGCCTTAGATTAACGTTAGGTAGAGTCAAATAGGGCTATTACTCGTACGATACAAAAAAATCAATCTTTTGCTGTAATTTTTCTATCAAAGCATATACAAATTTTAAATAAATAAATACATACATAAACAAGGGATGATTGATTGATTGATTCTTTATTCTATACATAACCATATACATGGATGTACACGTCAGATATAATTACATTAAAAATAAGAAACACAATAGGATTAAAAACACTAGGAATTAAAATACATTTAAAATAAATAATATATCAAGTAGTATTATACATATCTTAATTTGTAATTTAGGATTTTTTTTTTTACTGAATAAAAACATAGATCAGTTAAAACCTGTTTAACTTTCACTTTAAATTTTGCATAAGGTAAAGATTGTATCTGCAATGGTAATTTATTAAAGTACACCATGCCAGTATAGGCAGGCGATCTTTCATATTTTATAAGTCTATGATTTTTTATTGTAACCAGATGTGCATTTCGCGTGCTATAATTATGATAATCTAGATTATTATTGTATTTATTGTCATTCTGTTTCAAGAAAATTAGGCAATTGTAAATATAAATGGATGGAAATGTTAAAATTTTATATTGTTTAAAATAAGGTTTGCATGAGTCAATACTATTTAATTTAAATATGGATCGTATAATTCTTTTTTGTGCAATAAATATAGATAGATAGATGGATTTATTGAGTAATATTATACATATGGATTTATTGAGTAATATTATACATATAGATTTTTATATTATCATAGTTTTCTTTAAAATCCAATGCACGGGTCTTCTGACCGTACGTGCTTTGTACCTAAAACAAGTTCTATTTTGTAGGTTTCACCCCCCCCCCCACCTACGATTATATCCACTACTCTGTAAAAGAACATACATATTAAAATGAAAATGGCACACAAAACATATATATAAATATCCTATTAGCATTAGTAGAGTTACCCCACAAGAAGACGACATAACTGAGGTATGCATAAGCAAGTGAGTAGTAGTAGAGAAAGAAGAAGTGAATGAGAACTCAAATAAATAAATATAAAAAGGATAGGACAGAAGAAAGGTAGGAAAGTAGCAAACAATGAAGACGAAATAGATAGATAAATAAATGAAGAGAAAAGAGAAAGTAATAAGTGAAAGAAATGAACTTAAAGACAAGAAAGACAAAAGACGGGTAGAGAAGTAGCAAAGAATAAAGGAAGACAAAATGGATAAATAAACAAATGAATAAAAGAGAAAAGTAGAAAATTAAAATTAAAAAGTAGAATTTTATTAAATAAAGATAAAGACAGAATAAAGGCAGAGTAGTAGCACAGAATGAAGATCAATTGAGAAATAAATAAACAGAGGAAGGAAAAGGGAAAACAAGTGAAAGAATGTAAATAATTTAAGACACAAAAGACAGAAGAAAAGTACTAAAGTTGCAAAGGAAGACGAAAAAGTGGAGAAAGAAAAGAGAGAGGAGGAAAGAAAAAAACACAAAGTGAACAAGCAGAAAAGAAATTATAGAGTTATATCACAGTCTAGTATATAGTACCGTACAGTCACGAAGCTTGAGTTGTGAGGGTGCTAGGAACAATAGACTGTGCCGGTACTATTTCGCATTGTCTGTAATGAGGCGGTATTAGCGATCCTAGTGGTTAGCAACTATTTATGGATGCATATTTACTACGTATTGAGCTTCGTGACTGTATATAGTAGACTGTGGTTATATATCGGGGAAAATAGAAAAAAGTCAAGGAGGAATTAGGTAAAGCAAGAACAAAAGGAGCAGATAAAGAGAGATTTAGAGAGAGCGAGAGAGAGAGAGAAACGAGTTTAAAATGAGAGAAAGAAAGTAGGGAATAAGTAAAAAGAGAAAAAAGGAAGAAAAAATTAAAGATGAAATAATTAAGGCAGAATAAACAAAGACAGAGAGAAGAAAGAAATACAGGGGCAATATAATAAAGGAACATGAAAGACCAATTAAATTAGTGGTTTATTTAAAAGACTGGCTTAGCGTACGAACCCTATCACAGAAATCCTAATTTTCCCTCGAAATTTTCTGAGATTAACTTTTATAAATTCAGAACCACATGAAATTATTATGCTTTAATACACTAATCATGAACAACAAAATATATTTTTCGAACAATCATTTCATTTCACTTAGTGTTCCGCCCAAGGGCAGGTCTTTCACTGCAAATCCAGCTTTCTCCAATCTTTCCTGTTTTCGAACAATACAGGTGTTAAATACGAGTAACGACCATTGGAATAATGGTATTCCTCCTTAGTGCTCACACAGGTAAAAACAGTAACAAACACCTTTTCTAAATATACATAGTGTCGGCGGGTGGGGAGGTCATTGCTAATGTTCGTTGCGTCATTTGGCTCCGGTGATTACCAAGTGCGTATATCGTACACGTTTTCAAACAGGTGACAAGTGGTGAATACAGGGTGTATCGAACCTCTGACGTCTACAACACGAAGACAGCACGTTGTCCTGTTTGATTAGGTAATATTCATGTATAAAAGATTGAAAATACAGGAAAATCTCGTTAATTCGAACTCCCACAATCCATATATCGCTTAATATGAACAGCAAAAAAAGGAACCTGCGTAAAAATGGGAAATGGAAGATTTTGAAAGCGGCTGAAGTCAACAACTGAATTGATCATATAGCTCTGTATCTTAAGGGGTTAGGTACAGCTTACAATAGTAAAATTTTTGGAAATATTCTACACATTTTTTTCCTCCATTACTGTATCTTGTACAATAATGAAAATTGGTATGTGTAAAACACTGCCCTTCTGCTACATGAAAAAATATTTTTACGGTTTAAAAAATTATTTATAGTTTTTTTTTTTTTTTTTTTTTTTTTTTTTTTTTCAAAATTCAAAAGGTGGCAGTTCACTGTGCAGTGATAAAGCATTTCCCTCATAACTCATAAACTTGTTAACTTTTTCGTGTTGTCTCTATTTTATTTTATTCCTAAAACTCGTGTTTACAATATCATGCTCTTTCGACCACATTCCTTAATAAATAATATTTTTTTTATTTTGTATTAGAAAAAAATACTGATATTTGACCATTTTTAAATGAATTTATTTTTATCAGACAATCTATCAAAGATAGAGAAGTGATTTTGCGTCACATTGTAGATATGGCATGCATACATACAAACAACAAATTTCATCACAGAATGTTGGATAGTTTTTTTAGTTATGAGGGAAACGCTTCATCACTGCACAGTGAACTGCCATCATTTTGAATTTTGAAAAAAATATAATTTTTTTTAAATCGTAAAATTATTTTTATCATATAGGAGAAGGACAGTGTTTTACACACACTAATTTTCATTATTGTACAAGATACAGTAATGGAGGAAAAAATGTTGAATATCTGCAAAATTTTACTGCTGTAAGCTGTACCTAACCCCTTAAACCAGCCTTGTCAGACAGCCTAAACGGAGCGGAGCGCTCCACTATAACTCGTTGCGTGCTCCGGTGCTTCCACAGACATAAGCAAGTTCACGCTCCGACTGGACGTCTCTAGCACCACAACCGGTTTCGGAGCTTACAACTCTGACACCACTGCCTTAAACCAATTTCTGCAAGCAAGAATTTCGGCCAATTGAACACATCATCATAATTATCACATATGTACACTACATGTCATGCATTGCTAGGGTTGCCAACTTTTTTGAAGAAAATACGAGAGATTAAGAAATCGACAAAATTTCACATAGAAAATTAGCAAATTATTCAGTTCAATTACTAAAAGGCAACTTTATTGTACACATCTATGCTTAAATTAAGAGCATTTTGAGAAATCTTGTTTCGCATAATAGTTGAAGTCTTTCAGCTCTGATTTGATTAGATGTGTCGTGCTCCTGTTTCGAAAATCTGTCCAATTATTGCTCATGAGTAGAGGGAGCATGTTGATTAAAAGTCATCATCTCATTTTTCACATTAGGACGATGCCTATTAATATAGAAATTGTTTCTATGTAAATATCAACGTAAAAAATAATTTCTTATATTGAATTTTTTAAATTTTTTTTTACGTTTTTGAACTAATAGGTCATTCTTATATTTTTTCGGCATATTTTGGTCATTTTTAATACTTTGAAGAACTTTTAGATCACTTGGAATGCATTTTCTCTCTTCTTTATCGATAGGTCTGTTAAATCATTTTCTAAGCAAATAGATTAGTAGTAATTACCTACTGAATAAGTGAATAAAAGTGAAGTTTGAGTTTTATAGTTTGGAACAAACTCTAGTCCATCCCTCATTCCACTGAAGGCTTCACTTCATACAACGGAAGTAATATAAAATACTTGACAACAGCATAGTTTAAGTGAGGACATTGACAGCTACTGTTCTTTTGTCAGTACGAGGGTGTCTTTAGAATTTATGTTTGGAAGGGTGGAAACTTTCACCGTGTCCTGGACAGGAGGTTGTGTCCTCAGCATGGTTCGGTAGGGATGTCTATTGTAGTAGACAGTATTTTTAACACAAAGATTGCAAGGATGCATGCTGCGCCCACATTTGTTTTGTCATTCACACTCCCTCATCTGGAAGATCTGGTAACAAAAGTGAAGAGCGGAATGAGGAGAGGAAAATGAAGGCACTGACATGGACCACTCCTGATTGAAACACGTTGTAAACCCTCATTAAAATCTATAGTTTTCCCTTAAAACCTTAATTTTATTGCATGTTCTTTTCCTTTATCTTAGCCAAATTTCAGGAAGTTGTCTCCTCTGTCCGAAATTTGCAGGACAGTCATTGAAACAAGGTGACTAATTTTAAGAAGTTGTGGTGCGAGTACTTTGAATAATATTTAAATGTCATTTTCTTTTAATTTTATGTCATTTTTCCATTAGTTTAAGGGCATTTTAATGATCATTTTAAGTAGATTTTTAGGTCATCAACATCCGCCCCCTAGTCATGAGATAAAACATCCTCTTTGTATGAGCATTACTACTTGGTATGCATAAAACAAAACTAGCCAGTTTTTCCAAAATTATAATATTAATATTGTTTGATTTCAAACAGGTGAGCACTAAAACCCATTTCTGGCAGCATTACCTTCCGAAAAGACGGCACATTTCAATGCATCTCTTGAACAACAAAATTCATCGTATAAACAGTCATCATTCACGGCAAAATCAAATGTTTAGAATAATGATTTTTACACTGCAAAAATAAGGGAGAAAATTCTCCAAGAGAAGAAAAATACGGGAGGCGGAAGACTGTTAAAATTAGGGGCAAATACGGAAAATCCCGGGAGGATTGGCAACCCTATGCATAGCTTTGGAATGAAATGGCATTTTCGGGAGGGGGACACTATGGCCTAGCACTGCGATCTTTCACGATCTATTGCGCTAACCCTCAACTTAGGAGCATTCCCAAACCCACACCGGCTGACTACACTAAGGTTCGCTTCGTACCCAGATTTCGAGCAGGTAACCCCCCTCGTCCCTAGGGCATCCTCTCCATGCCTCACCAGTCGGCTATGGAATGATGACGAAATGGAGAAATGGTGATAGAATGATATAGATGCCTAATATACAGAAACGGGAGAATCCCGAGAAAGACCCCAACTGCGACCTTGTTCGCCACAAGTGCCATTATGGATTTTTAAATTAAAAATTCCAGACCCGATCGGGACTCGAACCCAGGCCTCCTGCGTGACAGGCCGGGGGTCACCATTTCGTCATCATTCTATAGCATTTTCCGATCGCCAGCTGATGACGCACGGAGGGGGCTGGCCTAGGGACGAGAGGGGGTTGCCTCTTCGAAACCTGGGTACGCAGCGGCGTGGGTTTGGGAATGCGCCTGGCTTGAGGGTTAGCGCAATAGATCGTAACAGGTCGTAGTGCTGGGCCATAGTGCCCCCTCCCGTAAATTCCATTTCATTTCATGCAAGTACTCATGCTGACTGCTCTGTTTACAATAAGAGTTCCCCGTCTCTGATCTACCGGAATCTTCCCTGCCATTATATACTACTTTCTGTCGAAATAAAAAATTCTATGAATTTTTTCCTTGCCTCATTCCGAGACCTTCAAAGAATAAGCGGAATATCCACTAGATCTGTAATATTTAATGCTGTTTTCTGTAAATTTCATATGAAAGCTTCCTGATTAAGCATAAGTGTTTCTTGTTGTATTACTTCCTCTGACAAGCAAATGTTCTGATGGGAACAGATAAAAATGTTAATTTTGTTCTTCCACCATGTTAATTAATGTCAAAACAAGTGCTTATACAAATTTTGACCACTCGAGCGCAATTACGAAAGCCCCCCAAAAGTAAGTTTACCTGTCTCCGTTTACAGAAAGAAAACACAATTTCATGGAAAGATTTATTGGAACAGATACAGATATTGTTGAACTATTTTTCAACATATTCCCCACTGGAACTGAGACATTTGTCATACCGTGGGATCAACTTTTGTAGTCTGCCGTCTGGGATCGGAACCAGAGTGTGAAAGCCGTCTGCACCTCTCTGTTGATCCCAGGGTATCATTTCCGGTGGGGAATTCCTTAAAAAATAGCTGCACAACTGCTGTATCTGTTCCAATAAATCTTTCCATGTAATTGTGTTTTCTTTCTGTAAACGGCCCCAGGGAAACTTATTTTCTGGGGGACCCTCATTATTGCGCTCTAGTGGCCAAAATTTTTATAAGCACATGTTTTAGCATTATGAACATAGTGGAAGAAAAAAAAATTAACTTTCTTATCTGCCCCCAAGAGAATGGTTTCTTGAGTGATAATTGTACAAGAGGAGACTAGGTTTCAGCTTTTTCTGCCTGAATTCAGAAAGAAGAGTTTTCTAAACATTCTGAATATCACTGTCAATAAAGACTAACTGATAATATGAAAGCACATAGGCTAGCTAATTCTTAGAAGCTCCATACAAACAGCTTTATAAATAAGCAGCTTCCCCGTCCTTGGATCAGTTGGGATATATTATTACATTATACCGAGAAATATATTCTTCTTATGAAATAAAAAGTTTCAAAGACTTGATAAAATGTATCTTACAGAGTATGCACACAACCAGCGACTCCTCGGCGTGAAACTAAATCCTTAATACAAACATATTATAACAACGTTAGTTAACATTCAATCATATACCGGCACGTGTGTTTGCATCCTCAGCAGCGCGTTTGCATTCTCATTCATTTACTGTTAGTCTCATTCATTTACTGTTAGTCTATTGAATTTTCTAGTTTGTTTACCATCTTGATGCAATGCGACATTCGGCTTCAGGGTCGTGAGGGTTTGGAAGAGAAATCTTTAACCACAATAAATTATACTTAATCTACTTTTTCTATACAATTATTTTAAATTTGTTTAGCAGTCCCAGCATTGTGTTTCTTTGGGGGGATTACGAACACCAAATTCTCTCTGGTATGTCCTTTGAGTAGCTGTAATTGAATTCGTAATCCAATATTGCTTCACAAGAGCCGTTGATTTAATGTGTACTGCATTTTCAGTGACTAAAACAAAATGTAGAAAACAGCTGTCAACAATAAGTGAGGAGCTTGGTATCAAAGTTGGACAACTCCACTTTTGCTTTTTTTTTTTTTTTTTTTTTTTTTTTTTTTACAGGAGAGGCGAAAAACTAGATCCTTGGAAACCAATGTCACTGTTGTACGTACATTTTTTTAAACATTCTCATGGGTCATAGAATGTAGTACATTATGCAACAAGCCTATAATGGTAGTAATTAAGACGCGAGTATGTTTATGAAACGAGCGCAAGCGAGTTTCACAATTTTCATACGAGCGTCTTAATTACCATTATAGTCAAGTTTCATACCACTTTTTATGCTCGACCATATTTCTAACTTGAAATTATTCATAAGTATTCATATTATTATCTGACTGAGGAGCGGAACTGACCTTGTGCAATACCTCGTAAATTGTGAGATGTGCGCAGACGTGAAAGTATTGATTTTTTCCGAGAAACAAATGTCGACATTGACCTTGATATAATCTAGAGAGTAAAATAAACATTAATCTTGATATAACCTTGAAATTGAATTAGACATTGAAAAACGAGATGACAAATTGAATTTATTTGAATATTATTTACAATTAACGCTAATTATTATAGTAACAGAACTAGTTGTCTTTCGATTGCATATCCGAGAATAATCGATACTTACGCTTTCATATTGCTACAATGGTGTTTTCTGATTGGTGGAACACCTGAACTTTAATGAATAGGCGTACTTTAATGAGGTCCATTAAAGGGCTGCTACCAGGTGTATAATTACTACATTTCGGCATGGTCGAGCATAAACATTTTTTCAGTCTCAAAATGTGATTAAAATTAATATTCAGGTCGCAATTTAAGTTTAAAAAGTGGAGTTGTCCATCTCTGAAACTAAGTCATGGAGTTGTCTGTTTTTGAAACCAAATGAAGCCTTGTTTAAAGTGATGTTGTCTGTTTTTGAAACCAAACGGAGCTTCTCTCTTCCTTTTGAGGAACTTCTTTGACATGAACTTCCATATTCTTAGTGAAATAACGATGTAACATAATTTTACAAAGAAAATTTACGTAAAATAGTATGTCTTATTCATCCACAAACCGATTATATAAACAATCAGCCATGTTGGATTCGCGATGCTTGATGGGAAAAGATGGTACGAATGTGGGCTTCTCATTGACTACTGAAGGAATTGTCCTAATTTGAAACCAAGCCACTGTGTCTATATTTTGATTCTAAAGCGCAAAATTAAGTGCTATTTTCTCTTTGTTCTGTTCGCTTTTTAACCTAAACAGTTCCAAAATCGCATTCAGCAAACAAAATTCTATGAGATAAATCGATATCTCAAAATCGAAAAAAATGGAATTGTCTAACTTTGATATTGTGCTCCTCAAGTAATAAAGAATAAACAACATCTTCGCATCTCCTCGCAGGGAATCAAAACTCCTGCTTAATTTGACGTTAAAACTGGTCATTAAGTGAATTTCCAGTCGAATAAATAAATAATTTTCAACATTTGCTATAGAGGTTAGTAATCTCTCAAAGATACTCTACATTTGAGGTATAACAAATTGTGGCTAGCATCATTCATTTTGAAAGAAAGAAAGAAAGAAAGAAAGAAAGAAAGAAAGAAAGAAAGAAAGAAAGAAAGAAAGAAAGAAAGAAAGAAAGAAAGAAAGAAAGAAAGAAAGAAAGAAAGAAAGAAAGAAAGAAAGAAAGAAAGAAAGGTGTTAGTTCAATATACAGTAAATCTCTATATATAATATATTTTAATGTATTTAAAATATCTTATTTCATGGGTTTTCTTAGGTAGGCCTATATTAGTTTGTTTCATTCGTGAAATAGTCCAAAGAAATAAAACTCGTAATTCTGAACATCTCAAGATAAATCCTCTCGACTCGCGAACTTATCGATAAGTTCATGATCATTCATGGCATTATACGAGTACCATGTGCATCTCTTGCCCCTATTTTTCGGTATGTAGGAAACAGTCAATAAATTAGTATTAAATTTTACCCAACACTAACATAATTCAATTTAAATCATGTCCAAATTCAACCTCGCAAATTTCTAGCGCACTAATTAACAATAGATCCCTATTAGAAACAACAATAACAACAACAAAATTTCTTGGCTTAAAAATCGACAATGTGTTAAATTGGAAAAATCATATTAAAGAAATTACCCCCAAACTAAATTCAGCTTGTTTTGCTTTTTGATCTATGCAAAAGATAGTAAATATCAATACGGTACCTGAAAAACAATATACTTTGCATAATTTCACTCGGTAATGAGTTTTTGAATAATATTCTGGGGAAATTCCACAGATAGTAACAGTATATTCCTATTACAAAAAAGAGTAATTAGAATAATAGTAGGTGCCAAATCTAGGGAATCGTGTAGGAATATTTTCAAAAAACTAAAATAATGCCCATGGCTTGTCAGTATATCTTTTCATTAATAATCTCCCTCGTATGTAATCGTGAAAACTTTGTAACTAATTCAACAGTTCATAGCATAAATACACGACAAAAAATGAATTTCATACTCCATCAAAAAGGAGTGCGTTATATGGCAGTAAACATTTTTAATAGCCTCCCTACCGATATAAAAATGAAACTCAAAACATAAGATTATTTAGGGCCAAATTAAAGAAGTACCTAATTTCTCACGCCTTCTATTCTGTAGGTGAATTCATTACATTCAATAACGCTTCATGAAATTGATACTAAAACTTTGTGTTGACTAGTAGACTATATTGTAAACCTCGTCTGTATATATTTCAATCTAGACTGTGACTATAAATTAAGACTTTATAATAGTATTAAGTTTTTTTACTTGTTCCATATTCTAGCTGTAAGCAATGTATGAATACTATGGAATGTTGATAAATGAATAAAAACACTGCATTTTATGGAATGGCATTGAAATTCAGGTGAGCTTCGTATAGGGGCATCTTCCTAACACAAGCCAGATGCTTTATTTCTACTCTAGCGGTGACTTTGATAAACAAGGAAACAATTAATTGCACGTACGAAACTGCCCCCGCAAGTGATACGCACATCTGCTTAAGGAGCACAGATTCGTATTTACAGTATTGCCTGTGAATGTATGGGATTATTCACTTAAAAAGGAATAGGGGCAAGAGTTATACCCGGTATATAATAATAACAAAGAATATATTTTTCAAACAGTGGCATCCAACATATACGTTTGATTTAGAAAGCACTTCAAATTTCCTCCTCAATTCTTGGATGCAATTTCTACCGCTATAGAAGAAGAGTTGCAAACAAATGTCACATGAATCGACAGCAGTTGTCTGTAATAGTAATATACGTTACAAGAGCGGTATGTTGACGTTTTCATGTTCGAGGAAAATATTGAAAAAGCGAAACGTAGTTGAGCTTTTTTAATTTCCGAGAACATGAAAACAAATATACCGCTCGTGTATCGTACATTATTTTGTGCGAAGATCGTTTATTACATACCTGAAAGACGAATTTCTAATTAGTTGCAATGAAATCTCCATGTTGGTTTCTGTTTAATGACGGCAACTTCGGAAAACCAAAATATCTTTCTTCAACATTGTTGCTATAAAATGTTTTCCGTGTTTAATATACTCCAGCAGGCCGTGATATACGTCTATCTTCCCCCCCAGTCTATAAATGCGAACTTAAAACAAACGGTAAGGTTATGTAATGATTTATTTTTCATTTTAATATTTTAACAATATTATTTATATAACATATTGCAGTAATAACATCGGCATCTGAAATCTTGTTGATTTTTTCACGGCTTCCTTAATGTTACTTGTATCAGGAATGCAATAAGTTTCGTGGAGTAGTAGACTTTACTTAATTTTTGCAAATATTTAAAAACAATAATTAACATTGCAATTTAGGTGAAATTGCAGTGGTAAGTTTCCAATTTATAATTATTACTATGTTAAACGTCTCTAAAATAATATGTTAAAAGCCTAAAGCAGTAAAATGAATGTCGCGCTTAAGCGGTAAGAAGAGGGAAATTGTTATGTGTGTTACGTTGGGAACACTGAATGTGGTATTTCACACTTACCGCGTATTGGTTCTGTGCGGAAAACAAGCAAATACGCACGATCTCGCACAAAAATAATTACTACAATTATAAAGAGGCGAAAAAAAGTGAAAAAGATGGAGGAAAAAGAAAAACTGCGCCGTCGGCGCTGCTGCTGGTGGTGCTGCTGCTGCTGCTGCTGCTGCTGCTGATGATGATGATGATGATGATGATGATGATGATGATGATGATGATGATGATGATGATGATGATGACGATGTTTTAAAAACAATAGTGGCCAACTATTTATTTCAACATAACATCTCAATCTTTTTTTTTTGACGTAGAACTACGTCTTTCTCATTACCAGGTATGGGGGGGGGGACTCCTACTCGCCATCGAGAACAAGGGGAATATTTTTATTTTCAAGTCGTTGATGCAATTTCTATCGTCACTGAACGAGCAGCGAGTGTAGAATCTGAAATTGTCACATGACTGGGTAGTGAGTGGCTGGCTTTGAAAACGTGAAAACGCGAGAGTGCGATGTGATCGTAACAGCTATGTAATTGGCCGTGAGATCACCACTCGGTCCGATTTCTCCACACGACGAGACAATTCCACAGGCCTCTACTTGGATACATACAGGAAGCAGGGGGCTATATTTAATTAATTGGGTCACAACTGTTTAGTCTGTAACCCCTTTATACATTCTATATTTAATTGGCGTGTTTAACTTTCCCAATTTCGTTTGGTGTACCAAATCTTAAATACAATAATTAAGGGCACAAGCGTTGGTTATAGCTAATTCGTTATCTCGCGAAACCTACCTGCGCGTGAGAGGAAGAAAAATGTTGACTGTGAAACTTCCCTTCACTCGTAGGGGAGCTGGTAATCAGCGCCACTTTCACCTTTTTTCCAACCGAGTTGGTGTACACTGCACCATCGACATAAATGTAAAGTGCGCCAAGTAGATGTTGTAAATTACGTTACCGACATATATTATGTAAAGTGCGGCACGTTAACACTTTCCTTCCCATTTTCCCAGAAGTAGGACTGGCTACGAAATTACGTAGGTATGATTAAAAATGTTAGGCTTAGTAACTTTGTCGCTTAAAAAATGAACATTCCTCTGAATGTCATTTCATTTTCATGACCACTTTGTTTTCATATGACGCCTTCTTAATGAAATCGAAACGTCATATTTCATTGTTTATGTATTGGTGTTTGCACTTGCATAGGCGAGAATACTTACAAATACTTACAAATGTTTTTTAAGGAATCCGCAGGTTCATTGCCGCCCTCACATAAGCTCGCCATCGGTCCCTATTCTGTGTAAGATTAATCCACTCTCTATCATTATATCCCACTTCCCTCAAATCTATTTAATATTATCCTCCCATCTACGTCTCGGCCTCCCCAAAGGTTTTTTTCGTTCCGGTCTCTCAACTAACACTCTATATGCATTTCTGGATTCGCCCATATGTGCTACATGCCCTGCCCATCTCAAACATGTGGATTTAATGTTCCTAATTATGTCAGGTGAAGAATACAATGCGTGCATTCTGCATTGTGTAACTTTCTCCATTCTCCTGTAACTTCACCCCTCTTAGCCCCATATATTTTCCTAAGAACCTTATTCTCAAACACCCTTAATCTCTGTTGCTCTCTCAAAGTGAGAGTCCAAGTTTCACAACCATAAAGAACAACCGGTCATATAACTGTTTTATAAATTCTAACTTTCAGATTTTTTGACAGCAGACTGGATGATAAAAACTTCTCAACCGAATAATAACAGGCATTTCCCATATTTATTCTGTGTTTAATTTCCTCCCGTGTATAATTTATATTTGTTACTGTTGCTACAAGATATTTGAACTTCTCCACCTCTTCGAAAGATAAATTTACAATTTTTATATTTCCATTTTGTACAATATTCCTTCACGAGACATAATCATATACTTTGTCTTTTCGGGATTCACTTCCAAACCTATCTCTTTACTTGCTTCCAGTAAAATTCCCGTGTTTTCCCTAATCGTTTGTGGATTTTCTCCTAACATATTCACGTCATCCGCATAGACAAGCAGCTGATGTAACCCGTTCAATTCCAAGCCCTCTCTGTTATCCTGGACTTTCCTAATGGCATACTCTAGAGCAAAGTTAAAAAGTAAAGGTGATAGTGCATCTCCTTGCTTTAGCCCACGGTGAATTGGAAACGCATCTGACAGAAACTGACCTATAAGAACTCTGCTGTACATTTCATTGAGACACATTTTAATTAATCGAACTAGTTTTTTGGGAATACCAAATTCAATAAGAATATCATATAAAGCTTCTCTCTTAACAGAGTCATATGCCTTTTTGAAATCTATGAATAACTGATGCACTGTACCCTTATTATTTTCTAAATTTCCAAATGCAAAAAAGATAAAAAGTGACATACAAAAGTTACAACTTTCTGACTCTACTTGTGTTAGGAGAGTTAACGAAATATCAGGAGACATGCTTCTTTATACTCTCGATGAAATTCGTGAATGTGAAGTTATTTCACCCTTGATATTCGTCCACAGATATTGGTTCCACCTCTCAGTTGCTTTTATTTGCCAAATATCATAATAAAATAGCGATTATAAAGAAAGAATTTTTAACTGTAATACCTATGACAGGTCAGACACGGGGAATAGAGTTTTTTGAAGCAGTTAAATCATTTTTCGACAAATACAAACTGATCTGAACAAACTTTTATCAATGTGTACTGACGCTTTTCTCTCAATGGTTGGTTGTCTCTGTTAAAAAAAAAACATTTAAACAGAGACCAGTTATTAACATACCATTACATTTTACATCAAGAAAATCTTGCTGCTAAATTAGATGAAACTTTCAAATCTGTGACGAAGAAAGTAATAAAATTAGCATTGTTAATTTCATTAAATCACGTGAACTGAATCATAGGCAATTCATAGAATTCCTCAAAGAGCTTAATTCGCAGTACGATGATGTTATTTATCACAGTGAGGTCAGATGGTTGAGTAAAGGAAGAGTTTTGGAACGATTTTTTAATCTTCGCCATGAAATAAAACTCTTAAGTGAACGAGTTAAAGAATACTCTGAATTATACTCTTTTTCACGGTAGTTAAATGTTGGCTTCCTGGCTGATATAACAGAAATATTGAATGATGTCCAAACTAAAATGCAAGGTACAAATAAACTTATTACTCAACTGATAAGTGTAATTTTTTCTTTAGAAGAAAAATTGAACTGAGTAATAGACCTAATGATTTTACTAGTTTCCCATGCTTCCAACATCTTATTCAAGAAAACTCAAAGGAAGAAATAAACTTGCAACGCCTTCATAGAATTGCTCACTGTACTACGCCATGATTTCAGCGCGAGATTTAATGATTTTCGGAAGTTTCGAAACCCATTTCGATTAGTTGAAAATCCCTTGTTGTGTGCATATAAAATTTTGTATTTTTTTTTTTTTTTTTGGATCAACGTATATTTGTGAAATGACTTTCAGCAAGATAAAGTTCATCAAGGGTAAACATACAGTAGATATCGTCTCACCATGTGAACTTGGAAAACCTGCTGAGGATATCTGTCACAAATCAACCAGCTCGTATTGACAAAATTGTGCAGGGGAGTAGCAGAGTTCGACCTTCAACTTCACAGCAGTAGTCTACATAACTGTAAGTTATCTTAAAATTATCTGATAATAATGATGATGATGATCATAATAATAATAATAATAATAATATAAAACGAAATATACGAAATATACAGACACACAAAAACACATCCAAATGAAATTCTCAACACACAACTCAATTTCAAAACATACACACTCTTTGACTCCACATTACACTACACAAACACACCCCCACAGGAAACAAAACAAAAGGTGCCAAAACTAGCAATAACCAGTTCTGAAGAAGGCCAAAAACAGGCCGAAACATGTTAACCAGGTACAGTAAAATTTAACACGGAAAATAGATATAATACATATTCCGAAGTGATATAGTGTTAAAAGTTGTGTAATCAAGATGTATAATATAAAACAGTTAACTATTAATAAAATATCAATGACAGTAATCAGTAATGAATGTGTTTATCCATAAGTGTAATAAGGCTGCGTGTTACCAAGTTTGAGTACTGTGAAATTTGGTGCGGCTCTCCGACAGATACTGTTTGTTATATTCGGTTCTGTTGTAATTTCTAGTGAGTACCACTGGCTTAAGTGGTACCAGTGTTGTCCTAAGGTTAAGAAAACATACTGTATTTTGTTTAAAATTTAAACGACAACAGATTATACAGAGTTTATTTATGTTAGTTTAGTACAAGTACAGACATCATGGAACTGTTACACTAATGTCTGTGTGTGTGTGTTTGAAAGTAGTAAAAATTCAAATCTGTGCTACTTGTACAGGGTGTTAAAAGTATCCACTATTTTAGGAGGTGATAATATGCATCAAAATAAGAAAATAATGTCTAATATTATGGATTCTACAACACATACATTCTGAGATCTGAACACTTGTTCATAGGGAGTGCTCAATGTGACGTTCATTCATGGCAAAGCATTTCTCTGCCCTACGATACAGCAGACTATCAGAAAATCATACCGTAGTTGATACCTTTGGCATGGAATACTGATACGTCGCAAGGAATACTGAAAACAAAAGTCTGGTTGCGGATATGAGCGGGGTTCAGCAGAGATGGTGTTGTGAATTTTTATAATCAGCATGTGTGGGTTGTTTAAAATTCCCATGCAGTTGAAGAAACAAGGCATCGATTCTCAACCAACGTATGCGTAGGCGTTCTAGGTGATATATTAACAGTGCCATACGTGCTACCACAGAGATTTGCAGGACTTTCTTATTAACGTATTGCCTGCCTTGCTGGAGAATGTGCCATGTCAGCAGGACTACAGATGTGGTTCATGAACGATGTCGCACCATCACATTTTCTCCGCAATGTGCGTGACATTTCAGGACTACTGCATTGGTCAGGGAAGCCCCACACCTTGGCCTGCTCGTTCCCCAAACCCAAATCCCCTAGACTTTTGGTTATGGGGACACATGAAGGAACCAGGTCAATTTCAAATAGTGGGTGATTCCTTACGGCAAAGGGCAGAGGAATGCATTGCCATGAATGGACGTCAGATTGAGCACCTCCTATGAAGAAGTGTTCAGATCTCAGAAAGTATGTGTTGTAGGACCCATGTTTATTAGACATTATTTTCTTGTTTTAATGCATACTAGCACCTCCTAAAATATTCGATACTTTTTTTTTTAACATCCAGTATGTGAGGCGCCGTAGTTACGTGATAAAGCTACAAGCTGGAAGATTGCCGGTTCTATTCTCGATAGGGTCACGAATTTTTTCTTTTATCTAATTCCTCCGGACGCACTATGGCTCTGAGTTCAGTCAGCCACTAGCAGATATGAGTAGCAGTTGTTTTCCTTTGGGGACAAAGGCGGCCAGCACGTAGAATTGACATCCATACTACACAGTGGCATTTCTTTAATGCACACTCGTTATCTATCTGTTACGACTACTGTCTGCCCGAATGGTTATGTCACATCTCGGTTTCCCCCACCCGTTTCTGTTGGCATCTCTGCAAAGGTTTGTGGCTGAACTGTCTTTGCTATTTCCTGAAAATATTTGCTGTTCATAATTGGACTTCTATGTAATATCATAATAATAATAATAATAATAATAATAATAATAATAATAATAATAATAATAATAATAATAATAATAATAATAATAATCTGTGGCGCTACAGCCCGTGAAGGGCCTAGACCGACCAGCCGGCTGCTGGCCTCACGCCCACATGCCGAAGTAGAGGTGGACGATCATCCAACCAGGATGGAGGTATCGTGTGGTTAGCACGATGATCCCCCCAGCCGTTATAGCTGGTATTCGCAACCGGATTTCGCTACCTATGGAAGCTTCCCAAGTGCATCACGATGCTGGGTGGGCACCGGTCCCATACACTGGCCGAGATTTCATGAGAAAATTTCTTCCCCCAAGGGGACTCGAACCAGCGCGCATTCCGTAACGCGAGTCCTAGGCAGGATGCCTTTGACCGCGACGCCACGGTGCGGGACTATGTAATATCATACAACTGTTTAAAATAACTTAAAGAAAAGGGCCCGTTAAGTAACTGCCACATGATTTTCTCCGGTTTCGATGACCCTGCGACATAACCACTCGGACAGATAGTAAGTTATATTTAAGAAGCTATGATCATTGTGGGCAAAACAAACATTTTAAAAACTTTTCAAAGAAACCACAGTGATGGTTTCTTTTTCTTTTAAGGCTAACAATAACAAAAACATTGCAGTAAATATGTTAGAAGTCTATTGTCGTTATGTTCAAGTTAAGATCAGTGACGTCATACATAAGAAAGAAAGAAAGAAAGAAAGAAAGAAAGAAAGAAAGAAAGAAAGAAAGAAAGAAAGAAAGAAAGAAACTTTTTCAAGTTAAAAGGGGGAAAATATTTCCTACTTATCACTAATAAATTTAAACTGTTTTTAATGACATTATACAAATTCGAAACAAAATAAAAGCTGTAGCGTAAGCCAGTACATAACTGACATATAAATTTAAATAACGTGTTTGTTAATTGAAACATATTTCTCTTTGTGTGCTAATAACAAGAAATATCGTCAACAGGGTGCGAATTAACGGAGGGGATGGGGGGATTTCCCCCCTTTTGAAAAGTTATCTCCCTCTCACAATTCATATTAACATTCCTGCAAGGGATAACTTCTATCCCCCTCACAAAATATAATTGTTTTAATACGAGTATGCTTTATAAAGTACAGTATAAAACTCTATTTATTTGTCTATGGTATAAAGTAAGCAAATAGAATAGTACTGATGTATTATCATCACCGGCAAGCTGACAACAATCAATAACTTAGGAATTACACATCTTATCTTAAGCCTGCTAATGAATATAATTATTATGATCAAGATGCAAGACAAGCAACTCAGTCCGACCAAGCGTTGAGCCGTATAGAATGAGGATAATAATAATTTTATGTACATATGGTATTCTCTATCTAGGATTCTATCCCCCCCCCCAATCAGAAATCTTAACTCGCACCCTGATCGTCGATGATGATGATGATGACAATAGTGATTATTATGATTATGATAATGCTAACGATGATGATAATGATGATGATGGTGACGACGACAATAATCTCACCTAAAGCAAGTCATCCATTGTCAATTTTATATCCTGTTTCGCCTCGGGTGCTACCGCCTATCATGAAAAATTTCCCTATGTTTTTCCAATTTTAGGTCGAAAAATTAAATATGGATTCAGGATATCCCACTAAACATTATGAATACCATCCATAAACACCGATAGTTGAGTTATATTGCAAAAGTTTGATTTTATAGTTTATTAACTCCAACATAAAAAATTGAGGTAATACTAGAACATAGCTATACAGTGTGTACAAAGATATTCTGATAAATTGTCGGAGACCGTATGAGGAGCAAGATAAGCAATTGTTGAATAGAAAGATATATCCGGAAAGGATCCGTGTACGAAATACAGTAGGTACGGAGTACGGAATGTTTATGTCAAAAGGTAATTTATTCACAGCACATCATCACGAAAATCAAGAAGAAATGAGTAGTTTCATTAAATTAATCAGTGAAATAAAGTAAACTGAAGTACAACAAGAAAAATAAAACACTACATTCTTCTGAATATAATGAGCATGTACTGTCGGTCACTAGAATTTGCGGCGTTTTTAATGCTACTTAGAAAATCCTATTCCTGATTTTACACCATTATATCAAATATTTAACCATTCTTAGTAAGAGGAGAGAAATTTTTGCTACTCAAAGAGAACCACTAATATTAGTGAGATGTTTCACTTTCCTCAAGAGTTCACATATGTTTTTACATCACCTTATTTTTTTTAATGTCGTTAAATAAAAGCACTAACACAGGCCGCCGGCGTAGTTAAAGCGGTAGCGCGTTTGCCTGCTAATTCGGAGCTGCGCAGGGACGTAGGCCCGATTTCCGCTTGGGCTTATTATATGCTGTGATTTTATCTGAAATTTTCCGCAATTGTAAAGCGAATGAAATTCATGACAAATCCTCGGCCTCATCTCGCCAAATACCATCTCACTATCGACAATTTCACTGACGCTAAATAACCTAGTAGATGTATACAGCATCGTTAAATAATCGACTAAAAACATTAATACTATTGGCAAAGTCCGTACGACACAACATAATATAGTAAAAATGGTAGCATATATTTGGTTGCTACGACTGAATTAAATCTGGCACAATGCAGCCAGTTTCAAGACGAAAATACCGCGATGACACCTAAAAATACTCGAAAATTAATTTTCTTTCATGTGTGTTTATATCTGTGACTTTCCTGGTATTTATTGTTCGGATATAAAGTATGTATAATTTACTACGCGACAATTCCAAGTTTCTCGATACAAATATCATGACGCTTCCTAAAAAGAAGTTAATTTTAAGTCAACTTTACTCATTTTTGTAGTTTTTCTAAGATGTTGCAGGAATATTTTCAAATAGTCCATGACTGAAGAGTAATAAACAATAGATTCTATTTCTCGATGTAAATCTCGTGAAAGGTTCCCTAAAAGACCTTAATTTTCAACTCTTGTCTCTATTTTTGTGCAAATAAATATTTAAAAGTTAAGTCACTACAATATGATTCAAGTTACACATAGTTTATCTATCAAAATCCCATAACGATAACTTCAAAGCGTCAATTTAAACTGCTTCTCTTCCTTCAGAGTTTTTCTTGAGATTTCTTACGAATATTATATTAAAATGAACAACAATTGGAGTCTAAAACGCAATAAAATGGAATCTCGTTACAAATTCCATTACTCTTTATCCCCTATCTTGCTTTTTGTGACTCCACCAGATTTTGTCGAAATATATATTAAAATAAACCACGTTTAAAGCCTGATGCACAACGAACCTGCTATCAATACATATACTATTATCGCACGTCCATATACATTAATCACGTTCTCAGATTTCCTGAAAAGTTCCAGATGTAATTATATCTCAACATGAACTAGGAAGGAAATCTAACACACAATTCACTAAGTTTGTCGATGAAAATATAACAATGGTATCTTAAATTTACATTAACTTTCACTCAAACATAATTTATTCTTCTGACTTTTCAAATTTTCCCAGATATAGTACTTTAAACCGAGTCACAACAGAAATATAGCACACAATTCACCGAATTTATCGATGAAAATTCCTTAATGGTATCTTCCAATACAATAACTTTCGCTCACACATATTTATTTTTGTAACTCTTCTGGGATTTTTCACGTTATCTTACATCTTAAATAGGTCACGACGGAATATTTGCATTACACCTACTATTTCGATATAAATACCAAATCGATACATTTTTAGATCTTAATTTTGACTCCTATACCTGTCCTTTTACTATTATTATCAGCAATTTTTCGGGTGCGTATCTTAAAATATTTACGATTTTGTAGTTGCTCTTACTCCGTCTGTAAGCATTACAGAAATTGTTGCTTAAAATAAGCCACGACTATCACCTGTTACAATAATCCCTCACTTTAAATGCCTAAATAAATTATAACCACAAGCAGTTGATACAGAATCGTTTACAACTATGTCATATTAAAACAAAGCTGCAAAAAACCGGACATAGCCGATCCGGAGCTGTAGGATCTGGTTTTGCACTGAAGCACTACGCGCTTGAAAATAGATTCTCAGGTACCGGCAACTCACCTGCTCTGTTTTTAACCTCACTCTCCGATGTTTCCCACGTCAACTGACCACTCTACTGCCAGACGAACTTCACAGATTTACCGCCGCGTCCCCCGTCTTTAATTCGCAAATTGCCACCAAGTGCCAACCAGGCAATGATAACGCATGCGCTCTTCATTTGTTTAATCATCGCTGTGTTATGTCCCAATTTTTTCTTGATGAAGATTTGGGTCCACTGAAACTTTGTTTTATATATTCTGATGTGATAGGATTTACACTTTATCACTTTGTGTCCCAGATTAGGTATTTCGGGACGTAGAGAGAATTCTCATGATATCGGAAAGGAGAGATTTATTGGTTTAAATTTCTGTACTGATCACCTAAATTGAAATAATGAACAAGTTTGGAAAATTATTATTATTATTATGATTTATTGTATTAACTTATTTTATTATTATTATTATTATTACTATTATTATTATTATTATTATTATTATTATTATTATTATTATTATTATTAAACAGCAGATATTTTTACAGGGGCGTAGATATACGGTTGTTAGACTGGCAAATGGACAAGGATTTACCCATTATTATTATTATTATTATTATTATTATTATTATTATTATTATTATTATTATTATTATTATTATTATTATTATTATTATTATCGAATGGTTTAAGATTTCAAAAAAATTGTTATACCTATAAGCCTAAATCTCTCTCTCCAGTTGTCAGATGCATGAAAGCTGCCTATTTACATTCTATTCATTCAGGTCCGTTTAATGTATAGTTTATTGTTTATTTTTGTAATTATCTATTCATTTTGTCATTATTGTTTATTTGTATTTGCTCTGATTTTAATAATTATTTGTTTGCACTGTGTCTTATATTATTCCAGTCTTCATTTATATGATTTCATTAATTCATTTGTAATTCATTTTATTTAATTGTCTTAAGTGTCTTATATTATTCCAGTCTTCATTTATATGATTTCATTAATTCATTTGTAATTCATTTCATTTAATTGTCATTATTTTAATTATCTCACTTACTAATTTTAATAATTATTTGTGCTATTTATTTTGTTACATTTGGTCAATGATTAATGTTGACTATTATATTGATTGTATTTCATCTCACTGCCATTTTCTATCATCCATTCTCATCATCATTTGTTGTTTTGTTTTGTTCTGTATCTTGTGCTAAATTGTAATTGGCCTTGTGCTGTTGTTTTGCACGTTAATATTATAAATAAATAAATAATTATTATTATTATTATTATTATTATTATTATTATTATTATTATTATTATTATTATTATTATTATTATTATTATTATTATAGGTAATAAACATGGCATGGAAATATCCACGGAAAAAAAAACAAAAATAATAGCATTCTGCGGCAGAGAACCTGTACGAAGCAAAATTTGTATAAATGGTAACATTTTAGAGAGGGTTAATGAATTCAATTATCTTGGTTTCAAGCTTTCTTTTCTACCTCATCTAGACACCTCACAAAAAAAATTAAATTAAATAAATCTGCAGGCATTATCAACAGTTTAATAAAACCTTCTTTAGTCCAGAAACATACCCGCAGTCGTCTGTACAAGACCTTAGCAAGACCTGTCCTTTGTTACGGCAGAGAAGCTTGGACCTTACGAAAAAAGCGATGAAAATAGAATCACTGCCAGTGAAATGAAGTTTATGCACCGAACAGCAGGATACACTAAATTGGATCATAAAAGAAATGAAGACATCCTACAAGAACTGGGAATGGAACCTGTACTGCAGTATATTCATCAATATCAATACAACGGGCTTCACCTTGTCAAGCGTATGCCTAGAACAAGGATTCCTCGAGCGATCTTGAACTACAGACCAACAGGGAAAAGATCACTGGGTCGCCCTGTGAAGATATGGCTTGAAAACTTTTGTAGACCGTAACAGTCCTTCTAGGACTATCACCTATTAGGAAGAAGAAGATTATTATTATTATTATTATTATTATTATTATTATTATTATTATTATTATTATTATTATTATTATTACTTACAATGGCTTTTAAAGAAGCCGGAGGTTCATTGCCGCCCTCACAAAAGCCCGCCATCGGTCCCTATCCTGTGCAAGATTATCCTGTTCCTAGTTTCATTTCCCACATTCCTCAAATCCATTTTAATATTATTCTCCCATATATGTCTCGGCCTCCCGAAATGTCTTTTTCGCTCAGATCTCCCAACTAACATTCTATATGCATTTCTGGATTCACTCATACCTGCAACATGCCTTCCCCAACTCAAACGTCTGGATTTAATGTTCCAAATATGTCAGGTGAAGAATACAATGCGTGAAGTTCTGCGTTGTGTAACTTTCTCCATTCTCCTGTGGTGATGATGATGATGATGATGATGATGATGATGATGATGATGATAGCCTAATAATAATAATGATAATAATAATAATAATAATAATAATAATAATAATAACCGAAAGCGTTCCAGACGGCAAATTCAAATTTGTCTGTGCACCATGGAGAAGTTCCGCTAGCGTTGTTTGCGAGATTTGGCTGCAAAAAAGCGAGTCTCAGCTCTGAAACAAAAAAAGAATGGACTTCTTTTCCTAAACTGTAAGCCTACTTTAATGGCCATTTTAAACTTGACAAACTAGGCTAGTCAGTTCTATGTTTTATTTGTAGACGTGTGATACAAAATATATATGTACAGTTTTGTGTTTAATATCAGTGTTTCTTTGTTTCATACTGCTCCTATAGCACAGGTACAATTTGTTTTCGTATATGATCCGTTATCCGAAAAATCAGTTATCCGAACACCCCGTCCCCAATTGTTTCGGATAATCGATGCTCTACCGTATTATTATTATTATTATTATCATTATTATTATTATTATTATTATTATTATTATTATTATTATTATTATTATCATTATTATTATTATTGCCGTCATCCTCATACTTTTATTTTTATCTATTTCTTCTGTTTGTTGCAATAACATTAATTAAATAGGCCTATTTTAAATACGTGGCATTCATTTCTGTGTACGCAATGCTTTGATAACAACTAATAGACTGACACTATGGGTGCTATTCATAGACATTTCGCTAGCCCACACTAAAAGCGTGCTGATCTAACCCCGGCTATCGACTGGTTACTTGTACGGGATTCATATATCATATCGCTAACACTGGTTTATGAATACGAAAAACGTTAGTTCGCTGATCATCCACAGGAAGCCCGCACTAGGAATGTCTATGAATAGGGTCCTAAGATTTCAGACTTGAAATAATAATAATACAAAATGTAGCATCGATCTTCTGCATAATACAGTACTAAGAGTTCGCAGATACGTACAGCAGACAATTCCTCAGTATTTCCGCGAGAAATTTTAAGTAAGCGATCAGCACTTAATAATGAGATTTCTTAAGCAACAACAATAATCTGCTAATTTTTTGTTAAATGCCACTATCTTTTTTTTTAACAGTTCTACTGCTAAATGTCTTAAGATTTGCATGTTAAATTAGTTGCTGGGGGATGCAACATTTTTTCGGGCCCATGTGCGTAGCACTACCTAAATACAGAGCTGCATATACTCATGATAACTGTTGTATTTGTGGATTAACATGCCATCCTATTGTGCCCCCCTCCAGGGAAATCGTATCTCCGCCTGTAGTTTCGAGTTAGCAACAACACTCAAATATTCTCTGCGAGGTTCTGAAGAATTATTATTAGTCCATTTGTGACATCATATACTGCAAAGCTGGGTACGAGTATTCGGCGATAGCTGTGATAAAAAGCAAGTACCGTGCGAAAATGAATGTGGAAGAGGAAATGAGGGGGCGGGAGAGGTGTTCATCCTCATTTCAAGGCTAGAGAAGCTCTGCTGTAACCAACGGGCTATTAGTTTTTAAATTATAATTGATGCTGACAGGTGGTAGACCCTAAATGTATTTTAATTGTTACAAACTAACTGATTTTTTATAGCCTACATATAAATTTCCATAGGATGAAACAATGAATTTTTTCATAGTTAATATAGGCACACAATTTGTTTGCAGGCATACAGAGTGGGCCAAAGAAACGGGAGATTTTTAACTAGTGAAATGAAGCTTTAGAGATTGTATTAAATTAACTTTTATTATAATATGAAAATACAGAATATAGTATGCCATTTGCATACAACCACTACTTCTTGAAAATGACATCCTTCAAATGTTCTCCACCAACGAGCATACATTCTTGTAATCGCTCTTTCAAGTTTCTCATTACACTTTACAACATTTCGACTATGATGACATTTGACATTTCTTCACGAATTCACGAATTGCTGTCTTCGTTTCGCGGTTCGTTTGCGTATAACTTACTTTTTAGATACACCAATAAAAAAATCACATGCACTTAAATCTGGGGATCGTGCATGCCAGCGAATGTCTCCATTTCTCGATATGACATAATTCCCAAACAAATTTCGCATTTCCGTCACAGAGATGGCTGCAATATGTACTGTTACACCAGCGAATAGGGATTATAAAGAATGGACACTTCGCGTCGGTACCTTTGATGTAGCCGGACTGATTTCAATGACCTTCAAGCCAGCTAAAGCGTGAGATTCTGCTTTCTCCCTAGAGTTGGCGCTGACATCACACCAGCTAGCAGTCGACACAGCGGAAATATAACATATATAATTAATACATCTAGGTACATTATGCACTCAAATAAAATAAATTGGATCAAAAAAATAATAAATCCGTCATTAACTGTAATGTCTAGACTCTAGAGTTCCTTTATAATGAGAGTTGAGACGTTGACTCCAACAACAATTAAAATATGTAATGATGTGATAGCGCTAAAAATGGAAAAACAAAACTCTTACGAGAAGTAAAACCATATACCTATATTATATTTTATATACAAATATTAAACGAATTCGATACTTAATTTTATAATATATTATATTATTTTATAATATAATTTATTATATCTGAAATATAAAATATTATTATTACAACTAGTTTGTCACTGAGAAATAAGGAAAAGCTGTTAACTTGAATTTATTTGAAGCAAAGCGTTACTGGATTATGCAATAAGGTAGGCGATGTTTGGATCCTGTGTCTTAACTCTGTTCTCAATTATTATCTTAGCGTATGCTCGATTACACTAACCTCTAGCGCTTGAAATTGGAACTATACGCTGGCGCACAGAGAAACAAAACACAGGAAATTTCGTTCAGTGTCCATTCTTTATAATCCCTATTCGCTGGTTACACCGTCTTGCTGAAACGAAGTTGATCTGTTGATACGAAAATTTCTTCTTCTCAATTGACTACTTAAAAATTTTGAATCATTGTCATATAACGAGCTGTATTAACAGTTTGCGCACGACCATTGGCAGTTTCTTCTTTATCCTGAGGTTTCTTCTTTAGTGCTGAGCTTGTTTCTTTTGCGAACCCAGGGTTTAATCGCATGAGAAGAGGGTACAGGATCATGACGACGGAATTGAAAGCGACGGCGAAATCCTTACGAGCAGCTTCTGCACGTTGACCATACAGATAAGATTTTGCAGCAAATTCTCGTTGCTCACCAGTCCAATGCCCCATGTTTGATAAATTGCGACAATCAGGCTACATCACAGTTTAGTATATACAGTCACGAAGCTTGAGTTTTGAGGGTGCTAGGAACAATAGACTATGCAGGTACTATTTCGCATTATTTGTAATGAGGCGATAGTAGCGATCCTAGTGGTTAGCAACTACCTATGGATGCATATTTATTACGTATTGAGCTTGTGACTGTATATGCTAGACTGTAGCTACATAAAGACAATGAATCTAAGCCTACTAAAGAATCCATGTACTACCAACAACAAAATTAAAATCTCCTCTTTATTTGTCCCACATTGTACAGCTTTAAGACACATAAAGTGACCGGCTGCCATACGCTAAGTCTTCTTCAGAAGACATCGGTTTATTCTGTGAGAGCGTAGATTTACACGTGAAGAAATTTCTTATGCACGATTCCGCTCTATTTTTCCTCTGTTTTGTTTGTTTAGTGCTTTTTCTGTCTGTTTATAGGACAAATGTGTATCTGTCTTCAATATCAGTCCAAAATATATACATATACTCCCCTAGAAAGCATTGGATTATAAGTCAGTGTTAAATGTGGAGGTAAAACTGACAAACAAACAAAACCTAGATGCACGTGAGGATAGCTAACGTGGAGCGAAGCCATAGGCTGACCAGACGTGTTTGTGGTTTTTCTTGAAATTGCCGATGTCCCCTGTTGGACCATAAAAATCTGGTCAGCCTAGCGAAGGTATTTGTTAATATTGAATTGGAATGTGGATTGAACCCTACAGATAAACAATTGGAGAAAACATTGAAAGTTTACATTAGTTACGTACACGACGTGATTTGACAATTTAATATGAACATTTTATAACAAACAGAAAAATTGAGAATTGCGAAAGATTAAACAATGCTGTAAAAGATTGCTTTATTGAACATTTCTCTTGGAAAAACAAAAGCTGCGAGATTGTGTGGAAAAAAAAAAAAAATTAAGAGGGGTCAGAGTACAGTAGAACTGGAAGGAAATATCACAGAACAAGTATCTGAATTTAGCTGTCTTTTGGCAACCTCATTTCCGATATAAATAATTATATAGACATAAAATTATATAAGAACAAGAAAATAAATTAAATTATTATTAAACGAAATTTAATAAAAAAACATATGTCCATACAAACAAAATTACGATTACATAATACAGTAAAAGCCTCTCTGAAATATAGCAGCGAATACTGCATCTTGATTCTACATACAATCTAAAACCAAACTATAAAAAACTCAAATGAGATTTTTACGTCTACTTTTAGATTTAAGCAGAATGGACAAAAAGAGGTATAGAGACATTCGGAAGAAATTCCTTCTTTCTTCATCCATTTTACCTCCTCTGTAATACTAACTTGTACACCGCTTTGGAGTAACGGTTAGCATACCTGACCGTAAGCGAGCGGGTCCGGGTTCAAATCCTGATTGGGACAAGTTACCTGGTTGAGGTATTTCAGGGTTTTCCCTCAACCCATTTATAGCAAATGCTGGGTAACTTTCGGCGTTGGACTGTATTCATTTTGTTGGCATTATCACCTTCATATCATGACCATAGATGTTGATAAAGCGTCGTAAAATAAACCACTAAAAAGTACCAATGCAGGGCCACAGCAGAGACATCACAGGACAATCACAAAACAACTGGCAACCATCTAGTCTCGTAGAAGGAAGATAAATGTTATTTCTTCCATTAATTGCACCGGATAGGGAGAAGTTAAACATTCGAAATATAATAAAAATACATAGGTATACCAAAAAAACGGTAAATTACCTACAGAATATGGAATCAACTCGTTTACCGAAGAAAGCATTCCACAGATATAGAGGAAGACCAAAACGACGATAGTCAAACCAAGAGCGTCTTGAGACATAGAAACAGACTCAAATGAACCTATACCTAAACCATGCATGATGAATTAGGAATATATATCTTAAACAAATAAAGAACCTGAATTTCATACTTATAAATTTCTATGTAATGAAATATTGAGTATTTTCGTAAAACGCCCATGAATTGAATATACGCATTTTATTATTATATACAGAAATTAAATTATAAACACTTTAAAGCAAGTACCTATATATTTTTACGAATCACAGAATGCCTTTTAATCTGTAAATAAGCTATAAAACAGTCGTTGGCCAAGAGTAAGAAACCAAACTGATGAAGTGTAAGATTTTCATCAAAGAACTTCGTGACAGAAAGCTGTAAGAAGGTGTACATCACAAAGCAAAGCGAGGTTAACAAATTTGAAACGCCCATGTAGTGGCTCAAAGTATGAAATTTGCCGTGTTAATTTTGTTTCTGTAGTGGGTGCCAAGACAACCAAAAGAATTATGTTCCAACCCACAAAAGAGGAGGAGTATGCTTTCTAGAAAATAACAAGTAGCTTCAGGCCCAGAAGAATGAGTGCTGACACACACACAGTTTATCTAACGTTGTGAATTTCTCAATATATGTGCAAATGGTCGTGATTTTAGAGTGCGAATTTATCGGGTTTTGCGCAAAATTTCTTGCCGTTGAGATTGTGTTAAATATTAGGTAAGTGAAGCACGAATATGTACTGAATTCTAGATTTTGTCTGAAATCTATATATGTGAAATTATATTACTATTTACAAATTTATTTACAATTTACATTTGAATTGAATACATATGAATAGATATCCGAAATGAGCAGGGTTCAAATAATAATGCTGATGATATAAATAATAGTGACAATGATAATGATAATAATAATAATAATAATAATAATAATAATAATAATAATAATAATAATAATAATAACAATAATAATAACAGTGATAAAACAAAAATATTTACAATAATAAAATAAATACTAAGACGGATAAAATAAAATATAAAACCACTAGCGAGAGTTAACACAACTTAAATAAGCATATAATAACCGGAAAAAATGACGAACTCGAAAATCAACAGAAAAGTTCGTTGTATCGCAGACGACAGCAACCGCCGTATTGACATTGTGTTGTAGGGGGGAGCTGAAAATCTACATAACTGCCGTTCTCTTCGAATCTTCTCGTACAATCTTGGGAAGTTAATGCTGCAAAAACAAAATGTCTACGAATCAAACTGTTCATTATTACCGGGATAAATACAAATAATACTGAAATATATTAATCGAGTTTCAGTTATAGATCTCTCCTTTCGTGCAAGAGGTATCATATCAAAATATTTTATGAATGGCGGGGAAAATATAAATTTCAAGAACTTTCTAGTGACAAGATATAGAGACAAGTACAATCAAGTGTATCTGTGGCGATGCTAAGGAATCATTTATTGAAGATATACACTGTTATTAATTTAAAAAATGATCTAATTTATATTACAATGTTTTATCTTATAAGTTACATGCATCAGATAAATACAATAAAAATTAGTACCATATAATGCTAGTAACACTTAAAAAAATAATAATAAAATTAAAACACTATTTTTAGAAACTAAATTTTAATCGCAGAATACCAGTTTTAAATTAAGTGTAAACTAATTTTAAAATTCTTCCAAAGTAATCTTCCTCGGTTGAAAATGCCTCAGTACAGTTGAAACAACTCACTAACGGAGATTGACAACGCAAAATGCGAACAGAATTGTGTTGTCTCTTAGTGTAAATAAGTGTAGTTCATCTGTTTTCAGCTGAAGGGCCAGGTGACACTTTGAAAATTAATTCTCGAGCCGGAATGATGTAACAATATTAAATTGTTATAATTAGGGACCGTGCTTTGTTCCAGAAGGCTACAAGATTAAGTAGCCTATTACTGGAGTTTTTAAGTAAACGACGCACATCCATCTAGCAAGCGAAGTACTTGACTTACGGTTCACGCGACTCTTGTTTCGTCAAGTGGGACAGAAAAAAATATGGGCCACTTTAACAATTACACTAACATTTACAATTTAAATTATGTACACTATGTACACTAGAATACGTCTATTTTTACTATTTACACTGTAGTAAAGAATGTAGGCCTACATTGATTAAACATTATCTACACATATTCAAAAAGGAGTAGGCCTACGTTACAAAAAGGAGTGCGTTACATGGCAGTAAAAATGTTTAATAGTCTCCCTATGGATGTAAAAAATCAACCTAAAAAACATAAGATTATTTAGAGCCAAATTAAAGAAGTAGGCCTATCTAATTTTTCAAATCTTCTATTCTGTAGGTGAATTCATGACATTCGACAATGCTTCATGAATATTTCTGTGTTGTATTAAATATTGATACTAAAACTTTGTGCTGTACTAGTTAGGAGAAAATCCACAAACTATTAGGGAAAACACGGAAATTTTACTTGAATCAAGTAAAGAGATGGGTTTGGAAGTAAATCCCAAAAGACAAAGTAGCCTATATGATCAATATGTCTCGTGACCAGAATATTGTACGAAATGAAAATATAAAAATTAGAAATGTATCCTTTGAAAAGGAGGGAAAAATTCAAATATCTTGGAGTAACAGTGACAAATATAAATGACACTCGGGAGGAATTTAAACGCACTTAGGTTTGACTCTCTCTATAGGGCCCATTTCCTCCATACATGACACTTCCCTCACATCGCATGCTCAGCAGCCATTTTCTGTTATACGTCTCGCACAGTTACCGCGAAATCGGCCGCTGTTTCTATGGTAGTACCTTAAGCTTCTAAAACCTGTTTATCGGGGAAAATTTTTATAAAAAACTTTAAAATGTAATACAAGCGCATCTTATCTGTGTTACAAGAGATGTTCAAAGTGTCCTCCTTCTTATGCTTCGATACATTTTTGACATCTCTGAAGATTGTTCTGAAATACTGGAATAATCACTTATTGTGAAATCCATGTTGAATCTTTCGTACACTACTTTTAACACTTGAATATAAATAATTCATTAAATGGCGATCTTATTTGTGTTAATTATAATATAGACACACACATAAATAGACACACTAAAACACACCCTAATAAAATACTCAACACACAGATCAATTTCAGAACACACTATTTGACACAACTCTTCATCGCACGAACGCACCCACACAACAGGCAGCGAAGTTGAGATGACGCCGAGACACAGAAGGCTCAGAGGATGGTGTGAAGTAGCACCGAAACAGCTGTAAGCCGCACATGCTTACATAATTAACACGAGTAAGATCGTCATTTAATCAATTATTTATTGTGAAATGTTCGAATTTATTTTTCGGATATTTTCTTCCTCTTTTTGCACAACTTAAAACTACAAAAACTCGCTGGAATATGCTACAGGCCTACAGTATACAGCGATCCATCGAGAGCCGAAAGTTATAGTCCAATACCCATTGTACCAATATTTTAAAAAATTCTCGAAACTGTCATGAAGCATCAATTAACGGATTATTTGGAACAACTCACTATTCAATATGCATTTAGAAATGTCGACATTGCATGCTGTCGAAGATTTAGTTTCTTCAGTCATTATGGGCTTTGGAAATCTTAATGATTCATATGCTATCTTGTGTGATTTATCAAAGGCATTCAATTGTGTATCCCATAAAATAATTACGGTATTAGTAAATTTGAGTATTATTGTATAAAAGTTATTGCCTTAGATTTGTTTAAAGGTTATCTATCAAATCATTCTCAAAGTGTATATTACAGTGGTAAATATTCAAACATTATTGTAATTGATAGGGATGTTCCCCAATGATCGGTATTGAGTCCTCTTTTACATTTAATTATGGCCAATGATTTGCCTGCTAATATCTATAGGAATGTATACACGAACATTAAGGTATGTGATTAAAAATTATTATTAAAGACTTATTATTAAGAGTTAAGAATGTCAACGTACTCGTATATGAAATAATAATAATAATAATAATAATAATAATAATAATAATAATAATAATAATAATAATAATAATAGCAATTTAACAATATAACAAACTAGTGCTTATTCTTATCGAGGAAGTAGACGTGACGACATGACGCTTAGAGTGAAACCTACAGAGCAACAATCGGTCGGCAAAATTATGTTTTAAAAGCACACCGCACGTTATTGTATGATGCCGACATGTGAAGTATGAGGCCGCGGCGATAATAACAAAACTCAGAATATGGTGTTTACTTTAAGACAGACGGTACTTCACGAGACTCAATGTCATGTTATTATCGCCGCGGTCTCATGCTGAACATTCGGCAGCTCTTTGAGCGGCCTCGTGCGTAACATTCGGCAAGTCTTTGAAATTTAATTATATTACTGTTTTCAATTTCTTGTGTCGCCGCTCCAATCACGCGCCTCAATTTCAATGTTCCAACCAATAAGCTGCTTCCATTACAAAATGACACCTTACTTACTTACTTGCTTTTAAGGAACCTGGAGGCTCATTGCCGCCCTCACACAAGCCCGCCACAGGTCCCTATTCTGAGCAAGATTAATCCATTCCCCATCATCACATCCCACCTCCCTCAAATCCATTTTAATATTTTCCTCCCATCTACGTCTCGGCCTCCCTAAAGGTCTTTCTCCCTCCGGCCTCCCAACTAACACTCTATATGCATTTCTGGATTCGCCCATACGTGCTACATGCCCTGCCCATCTCAAACGTCTGGATTTAATGTTCCTAATTATGTCAGGTGAAGAATACAATGCGTGCAGTTCTGTGTTGTGTAATTTTCTCCATTCTCCTGTAACTTCATCCCTTTTTAACAGAGAATCAGTCCCATTCCGAGGCTTATTTGAAGGATTCATAACAAGCTGTTTTTTACGGTGATGGGTACAAAATGACACCTACTTGTCTAATCCACGTGGACTAAAACCGAGGTTGCAATGTCTTGTGCTGAGGACGAACATTAAGGTATGTGATTAAAAATGATTATTATAGAGTTATTATTAAGAGTTAGGAATGACAATGTACTCGTATACTAATAATAATAATAATAATAATAATAATAATAATAATAATAATAATAATAGCCATTTAACAATATAACAAACTAGTGCTTATTCTTATCGAGGAAGTAGACGTGACAACGTGACGCTTAGAGTGAAACCTAAGGAGCAACAATTGGTCGGCAAAATTATGTTTTAAAAGCACATCGCGCGCTATTGTATGATGCCGACATGTTAAGTATGAGGCCGCGGCGATTATAAATTTAATAGCTTGGTATGACTGGATTTCAAACAAACATGGGAACCACATACAAATCATGTACGTGTTAGACTATCGAGGGTGATTTATTTGTTAAGACGATTAAAAAGCTTGGCATCTAAGGAATTTCTTAAGAACGCTTATTATGCATTTTTAATAGCATATTATTATGGTATTCAAATTTGGGGAAATAGTTTAATATAGAGTTCTAAAATTTCGAACGAAGGTTATTCGTATAATCATTGGTTCAGAGTTTGATGCACATTGCAAGCCTTTGTTTATTAATGAAGGCATACGGACTGTAATAAGTTTATACATATTTCAGTGCCTAATTGCAGCTACAAATAAATTATCCAAATATATAAAAAAAAATCCGAACTTCATGGTTATTCTACAAGACGTAACTATTCTCTGTTAGTGACTAAATCCAAAAAAATTTCCAAAACGATTGCCATTGACTTGTTCAATAGACTACCTCCAGAGGCCCATTCTATTTGTTATAGTAGATTTAAATCATCTGTTTACAACTGGGGCTAAATAATCTATTTTATAATATTCACGAATATTTGGTGTTTCTATTCATATTATCTTTTAACAGCTCCTTTTACTAATTTAATACATTTATTGTATACTAGTTTTTGATTCGCCACATACTCTTGGAGTTTTTGGCTAAATTAAGATTGATTGATTGATTGATCTTTCTCAATCAGGAAAAACACAACAGATTGTACTACACTTCGCACGAATTAGCAATCCCTTCAATGTTCTCAATAAAAAACAATAGTTTGCATTACAATACGCACGAATGAGTATTATCTTCAATGTTCTTATACGTGCATTCAGTAACCCCTTCAGTAGCTCACAACAGCCTAAGGTAAACTACATGCATGCAACGCCCAACAAATGACCTTGAGCTTAGGTGCGTACAATAAGCGCATTAAAGGAGTCAACGTTTTCATACATCTCGTAGTGTCATACA
Organism: Periplaneta americana; assembly: GCF_040183065.1. Taxonomy (NCBI): domain Eukaryota; kingdom Metazoa; phylum Arthropoda; class Insecta; order Blattodea; family Blattidae; genus Periplaneta; species Periplaneta americana. Next base: position 165,400,189 of record NC_091119.1, read on the forward strand.
GGCTGCAAAAGAATCTGTAACACCGGTACAGATATTATATTTTATCTCTGTCTCTGTGCAACGTCACATTTGCGGTGGGGAAGAAAGGAGATGACAGAAAGGTTGTAATGCTTTTTAATACGCTGAAGCCCACGACTAATACACACCACTTGAAAATTAACGGTCACTGGCTGGCAGATACAAAATTAAAGAAGATCTACGGTGTATTTTTATCCAATTAAACCACCCTCGTAGCATTCAGTTTAAACCAATTTACCAATAGCGAATTATGACGCATTTTAATTTGAGAAATGATTCTTCGCTGCATATCAAGTGATAATATAAGCAGCCACAGAAAAGTCAACCCCTGTGGAGTAACGGTTAGTCTTCCTGACCGTGTAAAAAGCGAACTCGGGTTCAAATCCTGGTTGAAACAAGTTAACTGGTTGTGTTCTTTTCCAAGGTTTTCCCTCAACCACTTGAAGCAGAATTGCTGGGTAACTTTCGGCGTTGGACCTCGGATTTATTTCGCCTTAATTAGCATCATTCCATTAATAATCTTCAATAGTTGTTAGTTGGCCAGGAGGACATGGCGGACGTGGTTCCAGGATCTGCCTACAGATGGCATGTCTGCGGAAGCTGCACATATCCCAGATAAACTGCAGAGGTACTGCAGCAGACAAGGGGAGTGTAGCTCCCTCGGATAGATGGCGCCTTGGTGAGTCGTGGAATCGCCGGCGGCATGTCCATCTGGTTAAGGATGCAGCAGATTCAAGCACGTGAATTTCAAACACATACCATCTATCTGAGGAGGCTGCAGAGGAACATCACAGGGAGGCGGAGGGGCGTTCCTATTCACTCGGACTCCGTCAGACCTGGATGCTGTGGCTGAATCGATAAGATGGCACCAGACAGTGAATCACGTGCTTGATGAGCAGTCCTAAAGACTTCAAAATCATCCCAATATAAGAAGGTTGCACTAAGGTTCGTTGCATACCCAGGTTTCGAGCAGGCAACCCCCCTAGGCCAGCCCCCTCCGTGCGCCGCCAGCCGGCGATCAGGAAATGCTATGGAATGATGACGAAATGGAGAAAAGGTGACAAATAAGTATCTATTATAGGAAAAACGAGAGAATCCTGAGGAAAGCCCCAACTGCGACCTTGTTCGTCACAGGTGTCACTATGAATTTGTCAATGAATAATCTCAGATCTGACTGGGACTCGAACCCGAGCTGTCTGCTTAACGGGCCGGAGGTCTTACCACTCAGTCACCGCAGGAGACAGCCATGCAAAGTATTTGATTATTCCTTGAAATACATCGCACCCGGCGGGTTTATACTCACGGACTTCGGATTCAACGATCAGACCATTGAACTACCGAGAATGACGCTTATCCAAGCAGCAGTAAGTGGTTGGTGGAACGAATAAATCGTCATAACGTTATAAGCTATGAGGAACTATGTAGTAATTAAATGCTACTATACATATAACTTACAACGGAGCTTGTAGTTTACTTTTCAGTCCGGAAAAAAGAAGTAGCTAGGACTTTCGTTGGAATGATATCCAAGGATTTTAAATGGATTTGAGGTTAACAGAAAAGCCTTGACAATTCTTTCTCTTGGTGAACGTCTTGTTTTGAGTTAGAGACACAAATAAAATAATCAGTGAAATCGGAATATGGAGCCAGTTTAGAAGAATTTGTGAAAGAGCGTCACAAGTGAGAGGCGAGAAGTGTGCTGGCACAAGAACAGTAAAAGTTGTTGAGGTGCCAACTGATTTAGTGTATTCTTTTTGTCTCGCGTTCCAACAGAACAAAACCAATAATCTCTGTCACCTATGTGACAATGGCGAATTCTGAATGTCATGTTTTATTTGTAAAAGGTTTCATATACTCTATTTTTTTTCATATCACTCATTTGGTACTCTAATTGATCTATTTATTATTTTTATTTAGTTATTTAACCACGCTGTATCAACATCAACTGCAAGCCTACCTAGCGTCGATGGAATTTGTAATTGTGAGAAAAGTCCGAAGATTCTCCATGGGATTACTTGACATTCGTCTTACGTTGGGGAACACCTTGGAAAAACCTGAACTAGGTCAGCTCAAGAGGGAATCGAACTCACGTCCGAGTGCAGCTTCGAATCAGTAGTTAAACGCAGTACCTCCTGAGCTACTCTGGTGACTAAATTACCTGCCCCGATTCAGAAATAATCTCTATCTTCTTTTCAGGTCTCCAACATCTCGAAATTCTCTATTGATTTCATTATTTGCACTTTCAATATAAACCATTTTCTGAAATAAAAAAAAAAGTCTCGTGAAGATTCAACACACTTTCTAATTGATTACAAATTTTATAGCCTACGTTTCGCAGCAATTCACTTCTTTCTTCATGTTACGAATGATCATGCAGTAATATTGTTTATAATTAATTTTCTTGAACTATTATTCAAAAGAAATTACGTACTACATTTTCATGGAGTATTCAAATCGATTTGTTTACGTTTATCGTACTGGATATGATCCTCCGTCCCCGTTTTCGTGCAATTTTCGATACGTATTGAAAACGATTTGAATACAGAAGCTGAAGTTACGAAAGTTCGTACTGAAAGTCATGAGCAGCATATTGCTATAATTTCAATTTCAACAATGTCACAAAAACGATTATATGATCATAATCTACAGACTTTACACTATGTATTGACATATTGTGACGTCATTAACTTCTATCATGTGACCACAGGCAATGTTTGCAAAATGGTCGACAACGATGGTTCGTTTCGACAGCCTGCTGTCATTATATTCCTTGTTAAAGAAGAAACGTCTGCTGCTGAAATTCACCTCAGACTTCAGCGTGCATACGAAGATGTGTACATGGGTGCCAGCAGTGTTAGGAGATGGGTAAAACATTTCGAAGATGGGAACACGAGCATCCAAGATGAGCCTCGTAGCGGTCGCTCTCGAACTGCCTCCACGGAATGCAACAAGGAATGAGTTGATGAGTTCTGGGATGAATAAAATTTTGGTTGAATTTCTTAAACCTAGACAGACCATAAATGCTGTCCGTTATATTCAGACAGTTTTGAAGCTCCGTCGTGCATTGAGCAAGAAACGCCCTGGAAAGATCATCCTGCAACACGATAACGCGTGGCCTCACACTGATCGTGTCAACGTCGAGAAAATCAGAACATTTGGATTAGAAACTCTTATGCAATCACCCTACAGCCCCGACTTGGCACCCTCCGACTACCATCTTTTCGGTTCTGTGAAGGAGCAGCTACAAGGCCAACGTTACGAGACGCTGGAGGACATCCGGAAAGCAGTGCGCCAGTGTCTTCGGGAGGATGAAACGGACTTCTACAGCAAGGGAATTTTCAAACTTACAGAACGACGGGAAAAATTTGTGCAAAGAAATGGAGACTATGTTGAAAAGTGGCAGAAAAGTCTGTAGATTAAGATGATGTACCTAGTTTGTCTAAAAAATAAAAATTAACATTTACAACAATGGATTGCTCATGACTTTCAGTATGACCCTCGTAATTATGTAATAACACGTCATCACTCATCAGCATGTTGCTCAACCTGTAGGCTTCGGATATAAACAACGTTACGTTTTCTAAATGAGGAGCATAAAAACTTCATATTCTGGTTGTTAATGTAGAATAGTATTAACACAGTCTAGTATATAAAGTCACGAAGCTTGAGTTGATGAGAGTACTGGGAACAATAGACTGTGCTGGTACTGTTTCACATTGTAAGTGATGAGGCGATAGTAGCGATCCTAGTGGTTAGCAACTATCTATGGATGCATATTCTCTACGTATTGAGGTTCGTGACTGTATATACTAGACTGTGGTATTAATGCCTTTTAGGAAAATACAAAATATTATGTGTTATAGAATGATTTTCAACATTACATTGTTTTGAACGAACGAATCATGATCCAGTAAACGAAATGAATCGATTCCTTCTTGAATTGAAAGTTCAATCGTTCGTCTTCTCGGTCGTCACTCGTTACGAATCTTCCCCCCCCCTCCCCCCCAGTATCGGGGATGCTGAAAACGTGCATTTCAAATAATTTTTATTTGATTCTCTCATGACACCGGACAACCACTTTATAAAATGAAGATCACAGAACACAACGAACAGTCACGTCCAACGCGGAATACAAACCCACGTAACGTGAAAATTCCAACTGCTTAATGACATAGGCCTATATCATATAGCCCGGCGCTGGCTTCTCCATGCTACCAATTTATTTTTATTATTAAATGTCAATATTGCTCGGTTTTAGCAGTAAATTACGACTGGTAGTAGCGTGCCTATTCATATTTTTAATACTCGTAGTAAAAAGTGCAACATTAACTTGTATACATTAATATGATTCATTCAGAATAAAATAGTGATGAAACTTACATAACCTCGACAACATGAGATGACGCATGAACTCCACCCTCTCTGTTTAATCAATCTCTTCACCATGGGGGTGATGGTTTTCATGTTCTCTCTCGGTTTCGAAGTACCGGTACACAATTTTTTCCACAAACTCAGAACAGTTTAATCCTATATTTTGTCACTTACACAAAGCACAACTCATCACTGTAACCGAATTATAATATTTTTACTATTACCAAGATATCACCCACTATGACCATAACACAGCTGAATTACCGAACTACAAATAGCTACAGCTACTCTTTAGATCGACTTTATCTGTCATCAATATCGATTAACAAGTTATTCTGATGACATTAGGATTCGTTGCAAATTTGTTTCAACAGCGCGAAAGAACTGTTGAAACCAGATTGAAACTCGAGATTCGAGTAATTAGCAGTACGTAATCCTGTCATTAATCTAACAACGACGTGAAAACAAAAAGCGATCAAGAAACAACCTAAATACGTACCGGTGCCGAATTGATGTTTATATAATGTCTAGATGCCGTTTTACATATAATTTAATACATAACATTTTAGGGATTCCCAAAGTATTTTTTTGGATTATTTTCGTAGGAAATAAAGCCATATTTCATGTGCATTTTTTGTAGGCGATATCATGAGAAATCGTTCGATAATTTTTAACACGAAAAGTCATTTCGATTTTATTTATGCGTACAATGTCTCTTTTATCTGACAGCAGCTGTTTTCATTCACTTTCATATAGTTTTTTTAGTTTATATCTTGAAGACTTGTCTTGTACGGTACTGTTACTTTTATATCTAAAAACTTCTGTATAACAATTTTATGTTAAGAAAGCCATAAAAATAATCTTTTGTAACTCTGGATGGTTAGGCATTCGATGGAAATCATGGTAAGAACGTTTTTCGTAACAGTGCATCTTTACTGTGAGCTTATAGTGGGAAGTCATTGTAGAGGAACAAAAAAGACAACAGTAGTTTTTTTTCCTACAATATTTTTGAAAACATTTCATCAGTTGATAAAAAAATTAATACTAAAGCTGTAATAAATGTTAAAAAGTTTCCATTTTAGTTGTATTCCTACATACCTACACATTTATCATGTTACTGAGACAACATACTCTGACCAAGGAAATAATACGTTGATTATTATTGGTTGCTGGTGTTCAATACCGCACTCCAAGATGTGATCGATTAAGACTTTTTCAGATTACTAGCTTGGCAATGTGAAGAATTTTATTTCTTATTATACGATATTATACAAAAGTGGGTGAAGAAAGAATAATGCTGAAATTGATCAGGAAGGGAAAAGAAATTGGCTGGGTCACTGGTTAAAAAGAAACTTGTCTGCTAAGGATGCATGGGAAGGAATTGTGAACGGGAGAAAATTCGGAGCACAAGAAGATATCAGATGATAGTTCGATTTTTGATGTGGATCAAAAAAGGCTGAAAAATTTTAATTGAAGCCATGTTCTTCACGGACTAATTCATTTACACGCATTTAACCAGACACTGTTTTACTTCCTTTCCAAAAGAAGCTACGATAAAGTTTTTTTTTTTGTTCTAAAAACATCGGGGTTGGCTGTATCGGAGACACAGTTGCAAGTTTTATGCGTGAGTAAGTCTATCGGAATTAGTATGCTGAATTTAAGGTATCCATTGCTCATGCGCCTATTCCCATTTGCACTGCATATTCCTCAACAATGAAAACTTTCTCCCTTCACTCGCGAAATGTTTTAAATTTAATTTGTTTCTCCCCAGAATGACATTAATGACATAACCTAAAATAGCTGCTGCTGTTGTTAAAATTAAAATTACTATTCCTATTGAACAGGTATGAAAAAAGTTATAGAAACCATAATATATTGTTGCTCAATTGAGATTGTAGCCTGGTTCGTTAAAATCGTTTGACACCACTGCGAACGTTCTATCACCTCACATTCCCGAGTTACACTGCTTCTGCTGCTGTGCCACCCACCAATTCGTGAAACTTCCCTGCTTCCTTTTCATGTATCGCTAGATGACGTCACCTCAAGATTACTTTGGATACATTGATTCTACAGCTATCAATCATAGTTTACTTCATTGGAATATATCACCTGATAATGTGCGGTCGACTTTCTGAGATGGCATCCTAGTACTAGACCTAACTTACAGATGGATTGAAATTTGAAAACAAATCCAAATGACATATATGGCTTTATAAAAAAAAATGTCGGATAACTGTTGAAATTCAAATTAAAATCTCAAAAATAAGAAATTGTTCTTAAGTTACTGAAGGTAGTGATGAATTCAAGGGCTGACCCATGTAACGATTTTCCCTCTTACCCGCACAATAATATATTAAAAAAAAGAAAAACACTACTCCTTTTTCTTGTAACTACAAAATGTAGTATTATTTCGGGGACTGATAATGATAGGGGAGATTGCCAAGGTACCGGACAGTAGCCAGCTCACTATCTTATCTGCTAGATAGCAGAAGTTTACTGACATGAGAATATAGAGTCCCGTGAGGATTGTATAGATGAAGAGATTATGAGAGACTTCTGTTAGTGCATGTGTGTTACAGAGTGTTCAACACAATCTATGTTTAACAGCCATCATGAGCTATTTTCACGGTCCATTTGCTATCATTTAAATTGAATTTATAAATATTGCCAAACACTTTGACACTTCGTAGAAATTTAAAAAAAAATTAAATTATGGTTTATTTAATGAGGCTTGCAACTGCCGAGGTTATATAGAGTCGCTGGTGTGCCAGAATTTTGTCCCACAGGGGTTCTTTTACATGCCAATAAATCTACTGACATGAGCCTGTCGTATTTAAGCACACTTAAATCCCATTGACCTGGACTGGGATCAAACCCGCAACCTCGATCACAGGTGGCCAGTGCTATACCGACTATGCTACGAGGTCGACTATTATCTTGAGACAGAGCAAACACAAATTTTCCATAGAGCATCCGATCTGACAAACAATAGCTGTGAACAGTGGAGTAGCCAGAAATTTAAGATCCCTGTGGGAGGGGGCCAAATTTGCCTATATTTACATGCAACATAATTATTTAAAAGATAATAATTACTGTCTAATACTGGACTATGAAATTTAAACTTCCCAAAAGTAGTTATAAAGCAAAATCCATTCTCCATCATTGCAGAGTGAATGAACAGATACTAACACTAAATAAATTACTTAATCTAGTAGTTGTGTTGAGAATGGTAGCTTTATAATTTCTTTGAAAGTTATTGGTCATTTTAAAACAACTGCTAACAGAAATATTTTGTACATTTTAAGGAAATATTAAAGTCGTTTTCAGAGCATGAACTTCATAACCCTAATGATAATGAATATCCCATGACCAAACTAAAACAAAAGAAAGATCAATAAAACTGAGTATTCATATTTAAATGTTTACGATTTATAATCAATATTAATATTTACGAATTATAATCAATTTTGTAATTAATAGAAAGTTGAGGTAGTTTTTAATTTCATTTGTAATAAAATCACTGATATACAGAAGAATCAGTACATAAAGACAGACAGTGAATAAAGTTGGAAGATATTCACATATTTATACTTCTTTGGATTGCATAAAATAGTGAAGTGCACTCCATAACCTCTCCTACTCAAATCCCATCCTCATCTCCCCATCTTGTGGTGCAAACTGTTTTTAACAAACGAGGCTCTGGGGACCAAAACAAAGTGATATAATCGTTTCATCAAAAGCAGGGGAAATGCCACTTAAGCAAGTGAACATGCATAAGCATTCTCTAAGTAATAAAGAAGGGATATGATTGGTGGAGTTGTATGACAATCCTTCCGGCTAGATCTTTAGGACTTGCTAACCAACAGAAGGTGTGGTCCTCCGAACAGTTTGGGAATTGCATGTAAGTGATATAACCGCCATAACATAAAAATAATGTGCCTACATTAAAACAGTTATATGTTTCACTACATTACTCTTCTACAAGGTGATTCACAAGGAAAGGTAAAAAATTTAGGATGTGAATTCTGAAGTCATTCTGAGTCAAAAAGTTCATATGAATATAGGTCCGTTTTCAAACGGTTATGGAGATATGGCTCTTTGATTTCACAAAAACTTCTGGGATTCCATTGTACTAACTCGCATTTAGACAGATAACGGACAAATTTAAAGTTTATATTCACGTATACATACATACCTAATATTCTAGATGTCAGGGTCAATGTTTTCGCACATTTTTAAAGGTACCTCCTTCTGCTTCAATGCACTGTCGTGATGGGGCATGAATTGCACTCATCTCGTAGGAGAATTGCTCATGGCTGTTCTTTATGTGGTGTGCAGCATCCAAAATATGGTCGATTAGTGCCTTTCTCGTTTCCACCTTCCTTTGCTATACCAAGTCTTTCACCCAACCCCATAGACAGTAAATACTCTTCGATATGGTACTCTTCTGTTCAGAAAACGTCGTTCATATTCAGCGACGGCATGCAAGGAACTTCCATCGCACAAATCATAAACATACACAATATCGGCGTATTCTGCAGTCGAAAATTTATAAGGCATCTTGAAAAACACAACTTGACACTTCTGATAACTGTACCTGTATAACTACTGTACTGTAGGTAGCTGACTGAACTGCTGTAAACTGATAAGTGGTAGTGTATTTGTGTTATGTGCGGGATCTGTGTCATTACATCAGACAAGGGCAGGTGATTGGACATTTGTAATGCCACATCATCTGGTTTGTGAGGTGAATGAACACTCTCTTATCCACATCACTCACAATGCAGATTCCAATGTTATATCATTCATTGCGATCCGTGACCTTGTCTCACACCTCACGTCAGCAGCATATGGTAACATCTGATTCGCATTGGAGTGAGACTTTTTATAAAAAAACATGCATCTAGCTCTGCCATTATTTGAAAACAGACCCAAAATGGCCTAAGATATCGTATCCTAAATTTTTTACCTTTCCTCGTGAATCAACCTGTATATTAGAGAGCAAGAGAGTTAATGGTTTTGGTGCCAAGAACTTACCATAGCTAATCAATCAGTCAATCAATCTTCTTAATGTATCCAGCTGTTTGCTGACAACATAAAGTCCACTATAGTCCACTGTAATCTATTCAGTTGTTGTTTTTCACGAGAAATGAGGGGTATTTTGATCGATGTTCATTATAGATGCGTGTTGCTAGTAGCCAGAGTTGGGGTGTAGTCAATATATACTGCAGGGCTGTGTCTTCTTTTGTGGTTTATGGATGGACAGTATAGAAGAATTACCATAGCTAACATCAATATACTTTTTTCTTCTCGAGGAAAGGTTAGAAATAAATGACCAAAGAATTCATCCAACAAGAATTTAGATTTATAAACACAAAGCCAAAATTACACCGTAACAATTCTTAAAATACATCCACTGTGCATTAATGATACAAAGGGAATGGATGAAGTACTTAACATAGAACACGTAATGTAAACCTGTATAAATCTTACTCATTACCAATACACTGAAGATGAAGTAAACAATACAAATTGTAGAGATAGTTGTACAACAAAAACAATAATATAAAATCACTGATTCACAGTAATTCATGAAATATTTATAGAAAAAGAGACAGTATAACCTTCTCCCAAAACAGTGCATATTATCATTTATAACTGCTTAAATTTTAAACATACTGAAGTAATCTTCAGTGGATGATTATCAACTCTGACAAGCAATCTATTACATAGGCCTAACTCCAGTTAAGTAACAACATATAAAAGTCACACTTTACAGATTTTATGTATGCAAATCACAGTAGCCATTATATTACCGATAATTTTTATTATTAAATTGGAAGAAAAAAATATTTTTGAAAAAATGCAACAAATACAAATTTTAATCAACAATGCTGAGATTACCGGTATGTGAAAACTGTCACATATATTACTACTTTCATCAGATGTTAATACTTCCGTTTACATGTTTCAGATCAAGCTTGAATTTAATATGAAATATCAACCAGCATTATGTTCATTGTAACAGTGAGAATTTTTATTATTCGGTCTTGAACATGTTCTGTGCAGCTAATTTTGCAGCTGAAACAGAGAAAAAAATTATTATTAGACATCAAAATTATATACACAATTCATCTAAAAATAGGCGCAAGAATCTGGAGATCGAGATCTGATAAATATAGAAAGTTACCACTGTCTGAAAATTGAAAATACAGTATTTACAAAATATGATAAAACTTCACTGCATTAAACTGTATGAAAAATGGCAATATATCTTAATTGCGCTATACAGCCATTTCGAAGTGGTGTACTGTACTTCATTGCCAGTGGTCTACTGTTTCGATCTTGTATCTTCCAGATAACTCACTGTCGTCTATGGAAGGGGAATAATATATATGAGTATGGTAATGGGAGGTGATGGAGATGCATTTTTTTTTACTTGGTTATTTAACGACGCTGTATCAACTAGTGGGTTATTTAGAGTCAACGGAATTGGTGATTGCAAGATGGTATTTGATAAGATGAGGCCAAGGATTCGTATAGATTACTTGAATTACACCTTACGGTTTGGGAAAACCTCGGAAAAACCCAACCAGGTAATCGGACAGGTAAGACAAACTCATATTTAATATACAATTACATTTCAATTCACATACACTCTTTGACATTATAATACACACTAAAAAGGCAGCATCACTACCACTTCCCACTACCATACCCAATTACCCATACATCTCCTTTCATAGAAGACCGTGATCCAGATTATACAAGACAAGAAATGGCAGCATAAACAAAGTTAGATTACCTTCTTCAATACATTTTAACATGGAAAAGTTTTAAAGTTTTATCATATTTTTTATTTCGGAATATGTATGATAAGACTTTCCTGTGTTAAACTTCAACGTACCTCGTTTACATGTTTCGACTTATTTATGGGTCATCTTCAGAACTGGTCGTTGTTGGTCTTGGCACCTCTTGTTCTGTTTCCTGTGAGGGTGCGTTCGTGTGGTATAGTGTAGAGTCTAAGAGTGTGTGTGTTTTGAAGTTGAGTTGTGTGTTGAGAATTTCGTTGGGGTATGTTTTCGTGTGTCTGTATATTTCATATTGTTCTAGTGTGTTTAGTTTCTGGCTTTTTGGTTGGATGTGTAGTATTTCCATGTCTCTGTGGGTGTGGTTAGCATTTGTGATGTGTGTTGTGCATATGTGGAGGTGTTTTGTAATTTTGTTATGGCTGTGATGTGTTCTTTGTAACGTGTTTGAAACTATCTGCAAAACACCTCCACATATGCAGAACACATAACAAATGCTAATCTCACCCACAGAAACATCATCACAGACATGGAAATATTATACATCCAACCAAAAAGCCAGAAACTAAACACACTAGAACAATATGAAATATACAGACACATGAAAACACGCCTACAACGAAATTCTCAACACACAACTTCAAAACACACACACTCTTTGACTCTACACTATACCACACGAACGCACCCTCACAGGAAACAGAACAAGAGGAGCCAAGACCAACAACGACCAGTTCTGAAGATGACCCATAAATAAGTCGAAACATGTAAACGAGGTACGATGAAGTTTAACACAGGAAAGTCTTATCATACATATTCCGAAGTGATACAGTATTAAAAGTTATGCAATCAAGATGTATAATTTTTATTATATTAAATGTGGTATAATGTGAATCTGAATTAAGAAATGTAATCTACACTCGATTTGATACTGTATATTAAAATAATTAAATTACATAAATATATTTTAATACACATAAGTAGCCTACTGAAAAAGACAAAATAGAAGATTAATAATATGTATTTTACATAAAGTGTTGTCCAATTACAGAGATCTGAATCATTTTTAACACACATGCATAAAGGTTGCAGCAAAGACAGAGTGTAATTAGCACTTGTTTACTTGTAACAGTTTCACCATTCAGGGATCTTTATTCATACCGCTCAGATTTTAAATTTTCTCTTGAATGTAGTGTAAAAATATACAAGGTAGAATGGGGTAAGTGGACCATATTTTACACCTCCAGATACAAACCATATACATGAAACTGTCGTTAATGCGAACTCGGTTAAGACGAACACCTTAATATGAACAATTTTTCTGGTCCTGGTTCAAATACAGTGGTTTTAATGGATTTTTATCCGGTTAATAAAAATTTCTGTTTATACGAACTTCAAACAAATTTTCAGTCCGCAGATTTTTGTCCTCTCCTTTAATACAAGCAAAAGACAACTTTTATATACATCCTTTACAGTTTACTGCATGGGAATTCCCTTCACTTGCTCTCATAGTAAAGGCTTCAAATGTCCTTCAAGATATTGACTAGAACATGCATAATATGCACTGCTATATATATCACGAGAACAAGAGTAGTAGCTTACGTCTTTTGTGTGTCCTATCTCGAGAGGTACCATTGAGTGCTACAGTGATTTAATAACTGTTAGTTTCTCATAACCAGTGTTCGGGTTAATACCTCAATACGAGAACAACATGAGTAAAAGATGGAAAAAATCTTACTTACTTACTGGCTTTTAAGGAGCCCAGAGGTTCATTGACGCCCTCACATAAGCCTGCCACTGATCCCTATCCTGAGTAAGATTAATCCAATCTCTATCATCATATCCCACCTTCCTCAAATCCATTTTAATATTATCCTCCCATCTACGTCTCGGCCTCCCCAAAGGTCTTTTTCCCTCCGGCTTCCCAACTAACACTCTATATGCATTTCTGGATTCGCCCATACGTGTTATATGTCCTGCCAATCTCAAACGTCAGGATTTAATGTTCCTAATTATGTCAGGTGAAGAATACAATGCGTGCAGTTCTATGTTGTGTAACTTTCTCCATTCTCCTGTAACGTCATCCCTCTTAGCCCCAAATATTTCCTAAGCACCTTATTCTCAAACACTCAAACACCCTTAACCTATGTTCCTCTCTCAAAGTGAGAGTCCAAGTTTCACAACCATAAAGAACAACCAGTAATATAACTATAAATCTATGGATATTAAAAGGAAAGTTAAAATTTTGAATGAAGTGTCTCATGGTACTATGACAATAACTCAAACTGCAAAACATCTTCAAATTTCAAAATCTACTCCTTCGACCATAATAAAAAAAACAAAGATAAAATTGACATTGCTGGAGCTTCCGGTTCTTCATTAGGCAAAATTAAGCGAATTCGTGCAGCAAAATATGAACAAGTGGAATTTGATGTTCTTGAATGTTTTAACAATATGAGGACAATATAAGTGAGTTAGAAGTGATTTAAATTAAATTCAATGTGGTAATAACAACGATAATTTTTATAATAACCCTTACATCTGGAAGAGGAACTTAGACGAAATAAGGAAAAGATGGAAAGTATTGATGATACATTCTTCTAAGACAGTATTCAGAAAGGTTCACAGGTACGTAATTCGAAATTCATTATTACTAACTACAAACCATGAGAAAATGTTTTGAACTGAAACAGCGATAGGAGATTCATTGCAACAAAAATTGATTAGAATTCGGATCAGATCTTGAACAATAAAACAATTGCAAGTAGAAAATTTAAACTCTGACTTTGGTGGAACCTAGATTAGCTTACTGTACCAGTTCCTGCGAGATCACCCAGCATGTTGTCTACTTGCTCCTGATGTTTAAGAAACCTTGGACGAATGATGCGGTTATAGATCACAATTGAACCATTGTTCTCAAGAGGTACAAAGCACCAGATGTGGAATAAGCACTGAAATAAAACGCACTTCTGTCAATTAAGATAATTATACACACTGTTTTTAAATGTCAAATACTGTAATTCTCAAATTGTTTTTTTATATCAATGAACAAATAATTAATCAACTTCTATAACATGTCATAACTTTATATTACAGACTATAGCCTACATTGAAAGAAGAGATTAGAATTCTTACGACTTCTGATAATGGACTTTGAAAAAGAAGTTAAGAAAACATTTGTGGAGGAAAAAAGATTGGAAGGCCAAGATTCATTGGAGGAAGAAAAAAATTAATTTTCAAGAGATGAAAATAAAAATATGATGACAGCAGGCAGAAGTAGAACAGTATATGCAGAAGACCGATGTCCTCAAAGGACAGAGAAAATCAGGTAGTAAGAGTACGACTCTCACAGAAGAAAGGATATAATAGCAATAAACAGGCAACAACAAAAGGCTATTATCATAGATCCAACTATATGCATGGAGAGAGATCTAAACCAAGCTCATCAGGTTGATCAGGAAAAGAGGGCCATTTATGAACCTTGTATTCTCTACCTTAGTTCCAAGTATAACATCCCTCTCTTCAATTGGTCAGTGATAGGTTTATTTTTTGGTGCTCTGAGTTCTTTACCAAAATTTACATACAATTTTTTAAAACAATTATCAATATCATCTTTTGAAATTCAAAAAATCATCTCGCAAATTCTTAAAGATTCCCTGCAGATTATACAGTTTCTTTTATACCACTCAGAAGGCCTTAATTAAGGATATGCTAATTTTAAATAAAATCTTTTATTTATAAGTATAATTTTATAAGTTAGTCATCTTCTAAGATTTTATTTTATAATTGATAATCAATGGTGCTTAATTATTACATTTTATTTTTATAACAATATTCATATTTAATTGATTATATTTGTTTGCTATTAATTTCCGGATCCTCGTGGTCATCCTTAATTAAGGCCGGATGAGTTATTTCTTTCTCTCTCTCTCTCTCTCTCTCTCTCTCTATATATATATATATATATATATATATATATATATATATATATAATTTTTATATAAAAATAGTTTTGTGCCAAATTAAACAACTTTTTATAATTTACATTTCCAAAAGAATTGAATTACGTTTCATATGTTAAGTTCCAGCCCAACATTTGCTCTTGCATACTACTGACTGGGAAGAGAAGTAGTAATATTGATTATAAGGTTATTCAGATATTGGATTGTCAATGCTGGTATATGTGTTATCAGTTTAGATAACTGAGAAAAAAAATTACTTATCCAGCTGACAAGTAAGAACTTACATGAAATTTCAAAATGAAATCAGAAATGAAGAACCGAATTACTTAACATACAAGGCACTCTGACGTAGTGTAAATATAAAACAAACTTTACCGCAGTAAAACTACAGTAAAGTCTTAATACATTAAGCAAATCCATACAACGAAACTGATGTAACAATAAACATTTTATCGGTCCTGGTAAATTTTCTACATTTTAAATATGTTTTATCAATCATTACAACAATGGTCAAATTTTGGAAAAACTCTAATGGAACCATAAAAACATTATTATAATTTTTTTATTTACTTTGTTTTCATGTTCAAGTTCAATACTATTTTACTTTTTAATTGGTATTGCCCTCTTGAAGATGTTTTCTCATTATTTCACCTACTCTCATACTTTTACTGACCGATCTTGGATTTCTGTGAAAGGACTAAGTTACAATAGAACTATAACTGCTTCAAGGCCGCGTGATCTGTTAACAGATTTGCCTTTATGATTCTTGCCATTGGCGCCTTTCACATTTGAGCGTTAGTTGTTAATGACGACAGGTGTAACACGAAAATAAATCAGTTTGGAGACTTAAGCCTGGTTCAGACGGTGCTAGTTTCTATGATGGATTCCAGGGTGGATGCGCTGATGGCTCCCTGTGTGCTCACTTGCTGGCTCCCGTGTTGGCTATGGCGTTGGTGGTTGTTCACACAGAGTTGGCTCTTATCACAGTTCAAATTGGAAAATCATCTGCTGTTTCATCTGTTGCCAACACTCATGGTCAAAAAGAAACTAAACCGTGAGTGGAAAACAACTAAAGTCCTACATTAATTTTTTTTTTTTTAGTAGGTTATTTTACGACGCTTTATCAACAGCTTAGGTTATAGTCCTACATTAACAGTAGTAAATGTCGTAATAAAGTAATTAAGCCATAAGTGCAAAACAGCTAAAGTCCGATATTTAATTGTTGTTTCTTAGAAACTAAAGAATATAGAAAAAAACAGGTTTAGTTGGAAAACAACGAACAGGGCGACATGGTTTCAGTGGTGATATTATATGATCATCTTTGGTTCCAGCCTGCAAACCATCACGAAAAATAGCAAGGAACCTACCCTCGAAATCCAACAAGCTAGCCATCCAAGGAGCAATCAGAGCGCATTACTTCTGGCAAGTGAGCATGCAGGCTACCCATCAGTGCAGCCACCTTGGAATCCATCACAAACACACGCACCATCTGAACCGGGCTTAAATTAGCTGCATTTAGTGATTCAGGTAGGGGAATTGAAGCAGACTAAAGTGGCTAAAAATATGGATTTATGCAGTCAAACGCGCAAGATTCATAAAGAAATTCAAAGAAATAGAAGACAGTGTTGCAAGTGGTAAAATTAATCCTGAACCTGAACCTGCGGCAGCAGATGATGTTGACATTGCTATCTTGACGTGGTTTAATGAAATGAGAGCATTTAACATTCCTATAACAGGCCTTATTGTGTGTCAAAAACAGTTTAATTGTGCCAGTATACTTGCTGATTCAAAGTTCAAAGCAAGTAATGATTGGCTTGCTTGCTTACATAAAAATGGCTTTTAAGGAACCTGAAGGTCCATTGTCGCCCTCACATAAGCCCGCCATCGGTCCCTATCCTGTGCAAGATTAATCCACTCTCTATCATCATATCCCATCTCCCTCAAATCCATTTTAATATTATCCTCCCATCCCCCCAAAAGGTCTTTTTCCCTCTGGCCTCCCAGCTAATACTCTATATCCATTTCTGGATTCGCCCATATGTGCTACATGCCCTGCCCATCTCAAACGTCTGGATTTAACGTTCCTAATTATGTCAGGTGAAGAATACAATGCGTGAAGTTCTGTGTTGTGTAATTTTCTCCATTCTCCTGTAACTTCATCCCTCTTAGCCCCAAATATTTTCCTAAGAACTTTATTCTCAAACACCTTTAATCTCTGTTTCTCCCTCAAAGTAAGAGTCCAAGTTTCACAACCATACAGAACAACCGGTAATGTAACTGTTTTATAAATCCTAACATTCAGATTTTTTGACAGCAGACTAGATGACAAAAGCTTCCCAACCGAATAATAACAAGCATTTCCCATATTTATTCTGTGTTTAATTTCCTCCCGGGTGTCATTTATATTTGTTACTGTTGCTCCAAGATATTTGAATTTTTCCACCTCTTCGAAGGATATATTTCCATTTCGTACAATATTCTGGTCATGAGACATAATCATATACTTTGTCTTTTCGGGATTTACTTCCAAACCTATCACTTTACTTGCTTCAAGTAAAATTTCCGTGTTTTCCCTAATCGTTTGTGGATTTTCTCCTAACATATTCACGTCATCCTCATAGACAAGAAGCTGATGTATCCCGTTCAATCCAAACCCTGTCTGTTATCCTGAACTTTCCTATTCTAGAGCGAAGTTAAAAAGTAACGGTGATTGTGCAATATTTTAAATATATACATGAGATTACTTTCATTAAAGTGGTAGCCGGAAAAGAAAAATTAAATAGGGTAATCAAATGGTGAGTAAATGTTATATCATAGCACAGAGAGTTCCTATGAAGACTGGTTCCTTTTAACCTCTACCTAACAAACTCTGTTGTCTGGCAGCAAGCGGTCATATGCTGGTGTATGGACACATCTATGCTCGCTTCCCTCACACAGACTAGTCCCACTCCACTCCTTACCACTCAACTTCTTTGGGCCAGGTTCTTCGTACTACCATCATTAAACTGACGGAACATTACTATCTGGAACAGGTCTTCATAGAACTCTCTGTATGTGATGTTGTTTTGTACGTAATCAATACTATATTCTCTTTAGGAACACAAATTTGGGCAAAATTTCATAATCCTTCAATACAACAATTATACTGATATAACAATACAATTTTTTTAGTCCCAGAAAATTTTTGTATCGAGGTTCGACTATATTTTCTCACCATTATTCTATTTGCTATACTGTGCCCGTTCAAATAATTTGTTTATACACAAAATTTGTACTCATTCTCTCCATACTTTAATTTCAATCAGATCATAAATAAAATATAATTACTGTACTACAACTCACGATTTTCATGCTTTTATGTTGTAAATTTAATGTGTGCTACTAAATTCGTGTAGTTAAGGAAGTGGTTATGCACTATCTCTTCTTATCACAACACTTCCCTCCAGGAAATGTTAAAAACTAGTCATAAAATCTATTTCTTTCGAAAACAAGCAATTGTCTCTAAATTATATTTAACTGAAATGTTGCACTTTACAGTCGAATAAGCTATTTAAAAGCGTAATGTATTATCTACTAATTGTCCATTCACAGTATTGATTTAAACTGAGTCCAACAATTCTGTTCCAGCACTGTTTTCCTCAAAAGGAATTTTATGTTAACTTATTAAATACCCTTTTCTCATTTTGTTACGACATCTTAATGTTTTAATTTTGGCAAATGATTCAAATCAAAGAGAGAGCACATACTTTTATGTAAGGTGGTAGACGGATCAATCAATGGTGAATAAGGTTCGAATTTTTACAAGCAAACATTACCTAAAAATGAGGTGTCTTAGCAGTCATAAAACAGCGGATTTTGAGAAATCTCAGTCTCTCATACATCAACCTCTTGGTCTTTTTGTATTGCCCCTTAACCCATCACTTAGCTTATTTTAACTATTATTATTAATTGTAATTATTGTGTGTAATTAGGTTACCACTACCACCGGGTGTTTATCCACTTGCAGTGTAAATAAATACAAACATACATACAAGTTCTAGTCTTGTTACTTACTTATGGCTTTTAAGGAACCCGGAGGTTCATTGCCGCCCTCACATAAGCCCACCATAGGTCCTTATTCTCAGCAAGATAAATCCAGTCTCTACCATCATATCCCACCTTCCTCAAATCAATTTTAATATTATCCTCCCATCTACGTCTCGGCCTCCCCAAAGGTCTTTTTTTCCCCTCCGGCTTCCCAACTAACACTCTATAATTACGTATTTCTGGATTCGCCCATATGGGCTACATGCCCTGTCTATCTCAAACGTCTGGATTTAATGTTCCTAATTATGTTAGCTGAAGAATACAATGCGTGCAGTTCTGCATTGTGTGATTTTCTCCATTCTCCTGTAACTTCATCTCTCTTATTTTGGGGTTTCGTAACAACTGTTTTTTATGGTGATGGGTTGTTACCCTTCGTCCAACCCCCAAGCTGGACTAGTTCTGTATTCTTAAAAAGTTCCACAACAACAAATAGGCTCACAGATAACTTTGGAGCTCAGACAATGATAAAGGTTTTTAAAAAAATAATGTATAATTACAATTCAAATTGAATGAGGGGATATTGAACATTAAGCTCAGACACGTCAAACCCTGTATTTAGAAAGGAACAGTTTTATGGAAACAAAATAGGCTACTGTTGTGCCAGTTATGACGTTTGTCGAGAACTTTTTTAAATTACACCATATAGATTAATATCATCTGAAAGAGCTTTTTTTTTTATATTGCTATGCAATATTTGATATATTTTATAGGGAAGCATTATGGATATTATGGTGACAATTTAATTGTTGATAGATTTGGTTAGTCCTAGGGTTACCATACATCAGCATTTATGCAGATATGCCTGCTATTTGATAATAAAAATAGCTGTCTGCATACATTTTTTGAAAATCCTCTAATTTGTCTGCATTTTCAATATTGAAATCTTATTTATTCATTTTTGTTTCTTTTGGTCTCATGTTGCTGTGAGCTGTGAGAAGCGTATTGCTGTGTATGTGATTGTTAAATGTGTAAATGCTGTTCAACCAGATACATCCCTCATTTTGTTAAATACAAGTGAACTTATAAGTAAGTAAGTACGGTAAGTAACTAAATTTAATGAATTACACTTACCATCAATTCTGTGAAAGGGCTCGTTTTAATGAAATTTAATTTCAAACATTTTACATGCAAACGTATGTTTTGACTATTTAGATAGTAACAAAGAATTGTAAAGAAAATTAGGTGTAGTGATAAATATACAAAAGTGATATCAGTGACGAAGTTGGTACACTGACTTCAAAGATACCTGACCTTTACTAATCGATAGTGATCGATAATTTATTCGTGTAAGTATGACTTCTTTAGTTATTACCTCTATGAATAGTTGGCGAAATAAGTCAGTACATGTAAGTCGCCAATTGTACATAAATTAGCTATATTTTTTAAATTTGATTTTTCAATAAAGTTTGAATTGGAGTATTAATGAAGTAGTTGTAAGTAGTATACTGGCATTGTGGATGGTTATGTAACGTGTAAAAATGAAAATATGTGCACATTATGTAATGAAACATGCAGTTAATAAAGTATTAAAAAACACATTTTATTTTCACCATTAGGTAAATTGACGTAAAAACTAATTTACAAGGAGAGTTTTTAAGGTATTCTCAATTTGTGACACAAAATTAATACACGGAATCTGCCTTGTAAAAAAAAAAATACGTAATTAGACCAACATTCTGTAGATTTTTGACACTGACCTGATGAGTTAGACAAAATAAAGAAAAAAAAAAAACATGTTTTATTTAATAACGCCCACAACTGCCAAGGTTATGTCAGCATCACCAATGTGCCGGAATTTTGTCCTGCAGGAGTTCTTTTACATTTCAGTAAATCTACTGACATAAACCTGTAAGCACACTTAAATGTCATTGACCTAAGTCAGGATCGAACCTGCAACCTCGGGCACTCTGCCGACTGCACCAGGGAAATAAAGAAATGTAGTTTAATGTTTTGTACTGTAATTGCTCAAATGTTTTGCAATATATCTTCGTATGCTATGGTCCACCCAGCAACTTAAGGTCACAAGTTAACTCACAATTTCTAATGAAAATGAATAATTGAAACGTCAGTCTCGCTACGCACAACACAAAGGAATGACGTCTGATTCGTCTTGCGGTATTTCATGATGAAATGAAACTAAGAGATGGTGTAATCTACTACATCTGGAAAAATAAATAAGCGAGTTTTCCTAAGGTCGAGAATAAGTGACAGGTATATTAAAAACTAAGGTATTTGGGGTGGGATGCGTTGGTTTATAGCTTAGTTTGTTCAGGATTTTGAACATGTCTTGTATATATGTTTTTTTGGTTCACAGATTCAATGTGAGCTTTAGTAAGGTTGAGGATCAGTGACAAGTTAGGTTCGGCTTGTTCAGACTTTTGGAATGCCTTGCATATAAGTTTTTTGGTAGACAGAAACACAGACAGATTTACCCCAGAATGAAGAAAGGAGTACTTCCCAGCGCATTGCAACATCACAGTAATATCAATGGGTTACATGATCACTGCATGTGAAAATGTTTGGAGGAAATCATCAGATAGGTATGTTAGAAATGAAAGTATTTGGAGCGGGTTAGGTGGGTTTATAAATTAGGTTTCGCAGTGATCACATCATGTCTCTACAATTCTAAGGTTATTTTTAATTATTTAGGTACTTTTTCCCTCACATGTGTGATGCAATAGCAAGTTCGAAACTTCTCGTTTACATCAGTTGATAACAAACGGTACTATAATATTGACAAAAAAAATTTGCGAGAGACAAAATAGTTTTAGGCTAAACAAAATATGAGCAAGTGTGATAATCTTAAGTTTTTTTTTACTTGGTTATTTAATGACACTGTATCGACTACTGGATTATTTAGCGTTGATAGTGAGATGGTATTTGGTGAGATGAGGCCAAGGATCGCCATAGATTATCTGACATTCACCTTATGACCTTCACCTCGGAAAAACCCATCTAGGTGATCAGCCCAAGTGCAACCCTGGATCAACAGGCAAACGCACTACTGAGCTATGTCAGTGGAAATCTTATGTTGAAAATGAAAAAACTGGCAAGAGTAACACAAAAAAAAAAAAAAAACATTTATAAAGGAGGTTCAAGAAGCTACATTGTCACTAAGGTACGAACTTGAAGAACCACTAATTTTACATAATAAGTCAAGCTAAACCTAATTTCTTTACAAAGAAAACTTTATTATGAACAGAAATTATTTGCAAGCCTATATCCATGAAGCAATTACTGAAAAATATTTTTTCTTTAGATAGCTTTCATTCATCATTAATCTAACGAATAATTAAGAAAACATTTGACAATCAACAGGGGGGGGGGGGAGTAGGAGTTACCCCGAGACCCTTATGATGCCGAACCACAGTATCATACAGGGACAAAGTAAATCCGTTGGCTTCTAGTGTTCTTAAATACTGCTGTACAAAAAAGTCTTTTTAAAAACAAAATCTTACAAATAAGAAACTGAAAACTTACCTTAAAGAGCCAGTAGAATGGAAACCAACTCAAGAGAATATTTGAAAAATATTCTACAACGGAGAAAAATGCAAATACTACCCAGTATGTTAGCCACTTTGTATCATCTTCTTTACTTGGACTCTCAAGTGCTTTTATGGAACGGTAGGCTGGATACAAAAATCCAATGATATTACACAATAATTGTGCAGCATATCCAAATACCATATAAAAGGCCAGACAAACGATTAGTACTGAAAAAGAAACGTAATATTTTACTTTTGTATACACCACTTCGATTTCATTTAATAATTTAAACAGTGTTCATAAAAATGAATGAAATGAAAATTCACGTCGGGAAGTCTTAGACTTAGCTGAATATTTTATGAACCTAGCCGGTCCTACAGATAAGTTTGGAAATGTTAACTAGACATACACATTAAAACAAAGGAGACATACACTTAAAAATAATATTAGTAGGCCTACATTCCTGCGCCAATAACTAATTACCACAACTATTTCTCTACATATTATTAATATTTTAAAACTACTAAACATTTACTGTACAACTTCTGGTTATTGTAATTTAACAGAAACATACAATGGCACTGAATCTACTTTACTACATACAATGTGTTTCAGTGAGTAACAAATAAAATGAACAAAACCCCATACACTTGACAACACGAACGTATATATGTAATTTTTTAACTTAATTAATGTGCAGGAATTGAAAGTATTTTTTTTTATTTCGATGTAGCTAAACCAATTACCTGAGGATCCTAAAATTCCATTGAGTCCCAGACCAAACATTTCTGCCTTAAATTTGGTGACCTGAACTAACTGCAGTACAATACATGTTTCTAAAATAATGGTCTAGACTAGATATCTATAATTAGAAGCTGGGGATCTTGTTATCTAACTTGACTCACCCATGAACAAATACAATCGTTTTATTCCAGTCTTGCTCTCAGCCCATTCAAATGCAGAAGTCCAAGGTTGATTTTCATCATGAAGAGATTTTTCAAGAGATTCTCTACATCCTGCAATTCTAGTACCCATCTTTGAAATATTGGTTGTTGATATACCGTTTGCGGTATAAATACGTGTTTAAATCACAGCACAATTATTCTGAAATACCGGCAAAGAGAAGGACAACTATCACGTACTGAACAACGAAATTTACGCCATTATAAGCATGACAAGCATGACCTTCAACTACATTGTCAAAGCTATAATTTCATGTCATGTTATCACGAATAATCCACAGCCTTACTGATGTGTAATGTATCGGTTTACACAATAGCACTGTGAAGAAGTCCGTAATTTAATCGTCACAGAGTATATGTATAGATAAATTCGTTCAATAGGAATACTGTACGTCTGTCCGAAAGATTTGAAATAGTTTCGAAAGTACAATGGAGCTATAATGTTATATTCTATAACACAATTTGCCCATTTTTATTATAATTTCTGACATGTTAATATGTGATGTATATCAATTCAATATCATGCATTATGATTTCCAACTTAAAACTGCATTTTTCTCTAAAGTATGAATACAATAATATAAATATTATTATGATGCTAATTGCCAATTCCTTCAAGCGGCCAATATTTTGATCGATCATCGATGTATCGAATAATCGATGTTCATTATTTGTTGTTCTTTTTGTACTTGAAAACAGCATTGTAGCAGTGTCAAAGAGATTATAATTTCTACGAGTCTATAATAATTATATGATGTCGTCTGCTACTGGTTGAAGTTAATATTCGGCCCGTAATTAAAGTAAACAATGTCATCAGTTTGCGAATTACGAGCAGCGGGATTTGTCGTGTTTAGATGGGTCTGTAACCAAGTAGAATACTTGTTGTTACAGACTTCATATGGTAAAAACCATTGGACGCCACCTAAAGGTAAGAATGGAATATTTGAAAATTGATTTCAGGAATGCTGAGAGTCAAAAGATTTTGAATTGTCATTGTATTTCAAGCAGAATAGTATTTAAATTACAGGTATTATACTGCTTAACCTAACCTCACATTTTTGCTACAAATATGAAAGTGATCATTTTTCACGCTAGAATGCACTCTCACACGCTTAATCGTGGCGACCCATGGCGACAAGTATGTTAACTAATTTGGACCATCACAGTATCAGACTATGAGACCAGCGGACGAACGACTATCCAAATCTAATCTATAATGATTGTAGTCATTGATGAATGATGTAGCAATGTTCGAGCTCCGGTAAACCTTAGTAATAAGATGTATAAAAAAATACAATGCAACTACTCTGTCATATAATTAAAAATAAATAAGTAAATTCTCGAAAATCATAAAATGTAGGCCCATCTAGAAACTTTACATCAAACAGAAGTTCATTGGGCACCATAAACTTAAACCATGAGAAACATTCAAAAGCCATGTACTGAAATCATTTTATACTTTGATTCCTCAAGTCTGAGTTTCAAATGTTGAATCCATTGTAGAAAAATAAGAAAAATACTGTGGTAAACCCATCCTTGGAAAAATTAAATGATTTGTCACATCTAAATCATTCCCACATAATCTGTTTAAATTTATAGAATCTGACAATCATGTAAGCTTATCATACAGTTTTTTGCGCAAAAGTCCCGTATTTTAATGGAACTCCATAATGTAAAAATCAGTAATTTCTCTAACTATTGTTTATTTCATAAATTCATGTTGAAATTAGTGTTTTAATTTGTATAAATGTTTGCAAATGTTTGATTTTAAAATCAGTAAACATGATGCGAAAGATAGTAGACTACTGTTGGATAAAGAGATACCCAAGTGCAAAGCACTGTCATGTGACGTAAATGGACATGAATAAACATTGTTTAAAGTGTTCTTTATATTGTTAACTCCCTTGTTTCAGTCTTAATACATTTTTCAGTGTTTTCCAACTTCAGTTTCTTGCCAAAAAAAATGAATGGATATAAGTTTATAAAATAATATACTAAGTTATATACTGGTACGTAATTAGTTATAAATTGTAAATAAACACCATGGTAATATACTGATATACCTACAAATGGACTATAACTATGAAAATAAAAGCAATGAAAAGACTTGCACTACAATATAATTGTAGCCTAACAGATCCTGTCATGTTGTTATTTTGTTTAATTAATGTGTTATTATTGCAATTTCTTCTTATTCAGGACATGTTGATCCTGGAGAATCAGATTTGGAAACTGCTTTGAGAGAGACTGAAGAAGAAGCTGGTCTCAAAAAGACTGATTTGAATATCCTGGAAGATTTTAACAAAGTAATTAAAGTAGGTATTTATGTACATTCACACAGCATCATCATCATACACTCCAAAGTCATTGGCGTAATCTACAAGTGGGATTCATACTTGTTGTGAAACTGCTGTTGGGCATGGGTTCGAATCCCGCTTGGGTTGATTCCTGGTTGACTGTTGTCCGAGGTTTTTCTCAACTCTTGAAGGTGCGCCGTAGCTTCGTAGTTACAGAGAGATGTGCTACTGAACTTCGGTCAATTTTTGTCATTTTCTTCATTTTTTTTTAAATATGGTGTCAAAAATCTATGGTGTTTTGAGGAATATTGTAGTGAAGATTTCATTGCGATATCTTTAGTCAAAGTTAGAAATTCAGTTTGTGACATATAATTAAAATTTATAACACCGGTATGCATTCTGAATATAGTAAAGTGATTTTACCCAAAATGAGAATTTTTACATTTTAACTTACTGGAAATAATACTGCTTAAAGAAACCTATTTTGAAATTTTGATAGATTCTGAAAGTTTTCTACATCCTCGAACTGAAAAAGTTGGTTTTAATAACTTCATTTGACTTGTATCTCAAGACTATTATACTTGTTTCTGTATTATTACTTTCCTAGTTGATTTATCCAAAAAAGAAAGTAAATAAAATAGTTACCTTTACATTCACTTCTAATAAACTTTTATTTTATTTACTAATTTTGTATGAAATATACGGTAATGTCCAATGAAACAGCATGTAAATCATATTTACCATGCCTTTAGATATGAGTTATTGTTGCATGCTTTACCAGTACTACAAGTAGACATACGTCGACTGCAAGTCTGCTACAATTTCTCTCAGCTACAGGGGTTGTTTCACGCAGGTATAAATATGAAATGGTTGTACATGTAGGAACAGAATGGAATTTGGGAAAGGTATTAATGGACGATTCAAATGATAAAATTGTATCTAAAATTTCATTTATTTTTTACTAAGTAAAGCAGCTAATGAGAAAAAAACTAATAATATTTCATGTCTCTTTATTTAAAAAATGTATAATGCCAAAAACGAAATTAAAAAAATGATAAAGGCAAAAATTCTTTCAAACTAAATACATCAATTTCACATATCTTTTTATGAAAAATTTTGTAATACAGTATTTATACAAATTAAATAGTTACAATATACTGGCATACCATTTCAGATGATTTTATTTCTACCAAGAAGGGAGTTACAGGAACTGTTGATTAACTGTTACACGTAAAAAAAAAAGAAGTATTGAACTGCAGGTAGAAAGAAATTATTTATTTAGAAAAATTGTCCTTGTACTATAATTGCTCTGTACAACATGACCATCCTTTCAACATTGGAATAATGCAAGTTAATTATGCAGTGCATTCACCAGAAAACAGCTTTCGATAAGGTAAATGCCAATGGTATTTCACTGTTATAGATCGATCGCAAATGTCAAGGAAATTGTGTATATTTTCTCTGGAAAAGGTTTTATTTTGCGTATTATGGACATATAACATATATAACACAGAATTAGTGTACAGCTGATTTCCATTCAGTGCAGTTTAGTTTGGCAATGGAGTACACATCAGAACAGTAAAATCTTTATTTTGTGATCCGTACATTATGAAGAATCGTATAAAAAGTGTCTTACTATGTTTCTCCAGATACATCCTGGCATTCTACTACCATCTGATTCAACAATACAGAATTTAGTGAAAAAATTGAGAGAATCTACCTCATTTTTAAATAAAAAAGAAGGTACATAAATCACGTTCTAACTGAAGAAATACTCGAGGATATAGGCTACAGGCTAGAACAGTCTCCCACGAGATCGTTAAAGTTATTTAGTTCAACAGGTCCAGGATAATAGAGGGGGTTTGGAATTGAACGGGTTACATCAGCTGCTTGTCTATGCGGATGACGTGAATATGTTAGGAGAAAATCCACAAAGGATTAGGAAAAACGCGGGAATTTTACTGGAAGCAAGTAAAGAGATAGGTTTGGAAGTAAATCCCGAAAAGACGAAGTATATGATTATGTCTCGTGACGTTCTCGTATTGTACGAAATGGAAATATAAAAATTGGAAATTTATCTTTTGAAGCAGTTCAAATATCTGGGAGCAACAGTAACAAATATAAATGATACTCAGGAGGAAATTAAACACAGAATAAATATGGGAAATGCCTGTTATTATTCGGTTGAGAAACTTTTATTATCCAGTCTGCTGTCGAAAAATCTGAAAGTTAGAATTTATAAAACAGTTATATTACCAGTTGTTCTGTATGGTTGCGAAACTTGGACTCTCACTTTGAGAGAGGAACATAGGTTAAGGGTGTTTGAGAATAAGGTGCTTAGGAAAATATTTGGGGCTAAGAGGGATGAAGTTACAGGAGAATGGAGAAAGTTTTACAACACAGAACTGCACGCATTGTATTCTTCACCTGACATAATTAGGAACATTAAATCCAGACGTTTGAGATGGGCAGGGCATGTAGCATGTATGGGCGAATCCAGAAATGCATATAGAGTGTTAGTTGGGAGGCCGGAGGGAAAAAGGCCTTTGGGGAGGTCGAGACGTAGATGGGAAGATAATATTAGAATGGATTTGAGGGAGGTGGGATATGATGATAGAGAATGGATTAATCTTGCTCAGGATAGGGACCAATGGCGGGCTTATGTGAGGGTGGCAATGAACCTCCGGGTTCCTTAAAAGCCAGTAAGTAAGTAAGTAAGCAGTTGTGTCCAAGACATCAATATGGAAAGCAACGAAATTGTTAAAATTAAAGCCTTATAAGACAACAGGCTTTCATAAATTGAACGAAATGGGCGTGTACCTAGGGTTCAGTTCTGTTGACAGAGATGAAATATTTTCAGAAGGTGTGAAATGTTCATTAAATAGTATGGTCGACAGTTGCAGCACTTAAGAATGCCAATAAATTACATCTGTAATATAACGTGTACGATTTTATTGCCGAAAGTTGACGTGCTGAATAACTACTAAGTGACCCATGTTACTTTTCTAATAGGCCATATGCCCATACTAAGCAAAATCTATTTCCACGCATACATTCGTTATAATTAGCCATATTCCACAGAGCTCTTTCTTTACAAGAAATAGGAATGTTCACTATTTGTCTGGGGTGTTGGATGTACTGTATTGGATAATATAGAAATGTTAACTTACCAGTTACATATCCTAGCTAAAAATATAGGTGATCAAGTGTCTGTAAGTTCTATGAAAGTAACACTTGACTAAAACCACAGAAAATTCATAATAACATTACTGTTTGAACTTACTTTTGTCATTTCTTTGTAAGGTAAAGGGCTGGAATAAAGATGTTGATGATGAAGAATGCATGAATGATTTTTTTATTCTACTGCGATACTTTAAAAGAAATACGGTAATATTTATTTATTGTTGATTACAAAATTATAAACGTGAAGGAAATAGTTACGTATTCTTAAAACTATAGAAACTTTCTTGTCTCACTATATTGTTGCTATTACTATTGTCTAAATCAGCGTGGTAATACTGCAAATTACTTTAATAATATTTTTAGTGGACACTAGTTGCTGGGAAAGTTTCCACTGAGGAATTAGGTTTACTTTGCGTTTATCCATGTGCATTCGATTTGTTGTTGTCTTGCAGAATTTTATTAATTTTTGTTATTCAAAATGATCGTTAAAAGAAACTGTCGCATCTTGACATGATTATTGTAAACTGAAATAATAATTAGGGCCTGTACTAGCCATTTGAATACCAATACCAGTACAGAAAATGTAAAATACAATTCAGGTAACTGATTTCATGTCCTGTGTTAATAATAAAAATAATAATAATAATAATAATAATAATAATAATAATAATAACAATAACAAGAAAAACAAGAAGTTTCAAGAAATAATACACACAGCAGTATCCCTACATCATAATGTACAACATACGTATGCACAAAAAAATCAACAAGTACATGGAATTAGCCTCAGAAATCAAGGTCACCTGAGTCACCATACACCAAAATTGTATGTACTCTCAACCAATGACATTATACCAAAGACATTAATTCAGCAGCTACACTCTCTACATTTGAAACATATTTTACCCACTGCTTCAAAAATCAGTAATTTTAGGCACATGTCACGTTGTATGACATTTCTTAAATTTGTGATTTACTTGATTTAAATCTGTATCATAAACCCATGTACAGTTTTTTATTGTAGAAAAATGAGAAAAATAAATTCATATAATGATGGTGATGATATTCATTGAATGTTTTATTTATTTGTGTTGGTTTTAAAATAACTATCAATTTAAGTTTGTTAAAATTTTATTGTGTTAATTTATTAACAACAACAACAACAACAACATTAATTTATTCCATGTTGAATCTTTCGTATACTACTTTTAACACTTGAATATAAATAATTGATTAAATGGCGATCTTACTCGTGTTAATTGTGTAAGCATGTGCGGCTTACAGCTGTTTCAGTGCTTCTTCACACCATCCTCAGAGTCTACTAGATCTCGGCGTCAACAGGCAGCGAAGTTCGAGATGACGCCAAGATCTAGTAGGCTCTGAGGATGGTGTGAAGAAGCACCGAAACAGCTGTAAGCCGCACATGCTTACACAATTAACACGAGTAAGATCGCCATTTAATAAATTATTAATTTATTATCATTTAAATATTTTATTGAATTATTATTTGTTCATCATTTATTATGATTGAATTATTAGTAATTTTTATTATTCTAATAGCCTCCCTTTGAATATAAAAAGTCAAACTCAAAACATAAGATTATTTAGGGTCAAATTAAAGAAGTACCTCATTTCTCACGCCTTTTATTCTGTAGGTGAATTTATGACATTCAACAATGCTTCATAAATATTTTTGTCTTGTATTAAGTACCGTATTGATATAGAAACTTTGTGTTGTACTAATAGACTATATTGTAAAACTCTTCTGTATATATTTCAACTAGACTATAATTAAGACTTTATAGTAGTATTAAGATTTTTTTGACATGTTCCATATGTGGAGTGATGTACGAATACCATGGGAAGTAAATAAATACGATACAATATAATACACTCTTTTCGACACAACATTATCCATCATAAACACACTCACCAAGATACTAACAAGAAACCGGAAGTTAGCTAGAATTCAGAACATGAACACCATGTCGAAACTAGTCAATTAAGTTAAAATACCACCATAGTTTAATATTAACATAGTAAAGTATAAAAGCTGTTTATTTAAATAACTTAACAGAGTAGTGACATGTTTAATAAACTGCCTATTGCAGCCCACTTTGTAAGTATCAGCAGATTTGAATAGTTAAAAAAAACTTCCTTATTTTGAGTCCATTTTATAATCTAAATGTATTCTATTAACTTGTTTCTGCTTTTATATATTTTATTCATTGTATTTTGACTACTGTCCATAATATCGGTTAAGTATTATGATAACAGAAATGAAGATAAATAATTGATTAAATGGCGATCTTACTCGTGTTAATTGTGTAAGCATGTGTGGCTTACAGCTGTTTCGGTGCTTCTTCACACCATCCTCAGAGCCTACTAAACGACATTTCATACAAGTTGAGAGGATACGAAGGCATTTCTTTCCCCTTCTACTTTCCCAGAGTCCGTCAGTAACAGAACGGTAGCTGTTACCTCTTATACCTGCACCCCCCCAAGTTGTACACACAAGAAAATAAAATATTAAGTGAAGTACATAAGTGAATATAAAATACAGTGACACGAGTTTGACAATTACACGTTTGTGTATATTTTAGTGTCGTTCTTACAATATTTCCAACTAATAATTAAATTAAGAAATGTTAGTTTGTATGATGTCAGGGGGGAGTGACACAGTGCAGATTGTCCCATTGTGTATACTATAGAGTAGCAACTAGTGGTGAAGAAAACATTTATCTTCTGCTGTCAGTAGCTTTTTAATGTGCCAGTTGATATAAATAGGATATAACAGAGTCGCCAGTATGAAAGGATAATTCCGAGCCTTTGGCGTGAGACGAACTCGATAGCTCAGTGGTAGAGCACCTGACCGGAAAACAGGAAGTCGCAGGTTCGATTCCCGCTCGAGGTTGTGAAGTTTTTCTTTCATACCATGGCATGATTGTGACTATAATAGTATTCAATTCAAAATGAAATATTAACGCTTAGTATACGCTTTCGAAATATAGATTGCTGCTAACATTTTCAATAATAAAATTTTGTCAGTGTGTTGAAAGTCAATTAGTCGAACGTTAGTAAGATGGACAGTAGCAGCTTCCCCTTCACTGATGGTAGAGAGTGTGAGTAGAGGGGAAAGCCTATCAACCAAACTGAAATGGGGTTTATATCTCGGCGTCATCTCGAACTTTGCTGCTTGTTGTGTGGGTGCGTTCGATTGTTGAAAAGTGTTGAAATGTGGTGTTGAATAGTGTGTGTGTTCTGAAATTGATCTGTGTGTTGAGAATTTGATCAGGGTGTGTTTTAATGTGTCTGTATATTTCATATTGTTCTAGTGTGTTCGAGTTTTTGGTTTTTAGGTTGTATGTGTAGGATTTCCATGTCTGTATTTATGTTATTGTATGTGTGGTTAGCATTAGTTATGTGTTCGGCATATGTAGATGTATTGTGTCCTCTGGTTATTGCTTTAATGTGTTCTTTGTATTGAGTTTGGAATATCTGCCTGTCTGTCCAATGTAGAAACTGTTGCAACTATTGCATGTGAGTTTGTATACGCCTGTGTGGTTGTATTTATTTGTTTGTGTTGTTTGTGTGTTGAGATGTCTTTGTAGTGTGTTTCTGTTCTGTATGCTATGTTGTATTTCTGTTTGTATTTATTAAATCTACATACTTAGACTTCAACAAACAAAATTTGATAACACAATCCCAAGGGAAATAATGGAACTCTCTGCATCAAAATCCACAGTTAATTCCCGATTTACCAAGAAAATCGTCTGTAGCTGCATTTAGATTGGCAACAGGCCATGATTGTTTGGCTAAACACCTGTATAGAATTGGAATATATCAGTCCCCTAACTGCCCATTGTGCAACTCAAACCAAGAAATGGATTCGGAACACCTCAAAATCTGTGCTTCATTGGCTGGTCATGATAATATCTTTGAAAAATATTGGAGTGCAAGAGGTCAAATGACTTTATTGTCAAACGCCTGGCATTAGAAAACAACAACAACACATTTCTGTTTTCTGAATGAGGATGCGATCTTGTGTGTGTTTTTGTTTTCGTATGTTAGTGTGATGTATTTCTTGTGTTCTTGTAAGCCGCACATGCTTACACAATTAACACAAGTAAGATCGCCATTTAATCAATTATTTATATTCAAGTGCTAAAAGTAAGTGTACGAAAGATTCAACATGGAGAAATGAAGAATTGAATTGAAATGGATAGACTAGAAGCTACTATTTCTTTAATGTTGACAGATGTCAGGTTTCAAGTTTACTTGACATCATCAACAGTTCTGATCCATCGAGAACAGCCTTTAGCATTTTAATATTCTAACCTGTTTTTATTTTTAATTGCAGTATGATGTTGAAGGAGTACCGAAGACTTCTATATATTTCCTGGCTGAGCTAATCAAACAAGATACACCAGTTAAGCTATCTGATGAACATATTAGTTTCCAATGGGCGCCATTAGACAAGGCGTGCGAATTAGTGGTCCATCCCAGCCTTCAAGACGTACTTCAAGGATGCGAAGCATTTCTGAAAAAAAAAAAATAAAAACTATTACAATAATTATATTCTGAAAATGGGTAGACTTTGTAAGTCATCCACGATATGGTGAAGGTTATGTCCAACTTCATAAAGTTTGGAAATTTTCAATAGTTATGGTCCCTCCTGTTAAAAGTATTGCCTGATATCCAAATAAATGATTTGTCATACAGTGTAGAGGGCTTTGATATTATTACCACTACTGCTAGGGTTGCCATCTCTCTTTGAGCCTTGGGTGGAACACTCCAAGAAGGGATGTTTGAGGGCATCTGGAAGAAGTTGAATTATAGTGAGTGCAATTACATTGCAGGAATGTCAACCATGTATGAGTAAAGGCTCGTCTCCACTATTAAACATTTAACAACAACATGTTAAATGTTAAATTGTTTACCATTAACATCCCAACATGTTGATTGAACATGTTAATGCTAATTTCATTTAACACTTTGTCCACACTGTTAAACATGTTAAACTTGACTTTCTTTGCATAGTCCACCATAAAGAGTCTATGAGATTTTAATGTAGATAGTGTCTTATTTTCAAACCTTGGACAATGGACTCAGATGATGATTTGGCTTTTGTAATTGCCTCTGTAGCTTGTTACAAGGCCTTGAAAAGGAAGAAAATGAGAATGTGAGTGTGGCAATATCTTAGTAACAGACACTATGCAGAAGACATTCTAAACGAGCTTAAAGTTGAAGATCGATTTGGATTCAAAAACTTGCTGAGAATGTCAGAACATGATTTTAATTTAGTGCTGCAAAAAATACTTCCTGTTACATCAAAGAAAGACACAATTTAAGAGCAGCCATTTCATCTCAATTAAAAAAATTACAGCACGAGTGATTGACTATCATAGGACCTACGACATGATAGATGTAAAAGGAGCGGGTAGTATATAATTATTCTTTCCGAAGTTTTACGAACGTTAACATACATCACCAAATACGACCATTACTGACGTCAACATAGCATTAACGTTGAGCGTACTAAAAGAGTGTGAAAACTCTCTATTGTATTCTCGAGAACAATTAAATAATAATTCCAGTTCTCTAAAACAGTCGGCCTTCTTTGTTTTGTCTCTGTATTCTATTGCAGACACATCCCACAAACAAGGTCTTTCCATCAGTGCATTAATCTTATTCTAACGTATTTTCTTTCGTCCACTCCATTCCTTCGAACGATTTACGGCCAACACCAAGGATCAATGATAGTATAAAAATGATCAAGATATGCGCCACAAAATCGGAAGTTAGTTGTTGCTATGGAAACTGTACGAACTTTGCCGAACTGTACCGACGCTGCACGAGCAAATGAATTGACTTGACATGTTTTCCATTGCTGCTGGAAAATACGCCAACATGTTAAAAGTGTTAACTTTAACATACTCAGTCAACATGTTATGTCAATTGAGACTTGAAATGTCCATATACATGTTAAATTCAACATGTTATATTTAACATATTGTTGTTAAATGTTTAATAGTGGAGACGAGCCTTAAGATAGCCATAAAGGTAAGGTTCCACAGAATACAGACCGAACTTGACTTTACCGTCTTTACATGACTCGAATTGAGAAGGAAAATCCAGCATCACTGTTTTAATAGATCACACGCAACTGTCTACTAGAGCTTTGCATTTTATTAAGAATGACTAACCGAGAGTCATAATGATAATGATATTTTTCGTATATAAGACAGAGTATAAGATATGGCCCCACTAGATAGTTATCAACAAATCCAACAGAAAACTTGCATTGATTGCGGAGATTCTCCAAAGCTTTAGGATTCATGTCACTCCAAATGTGAGTGTTGTGACATACAACAACAAACGAACTTCAGAATACATACAAGCCTACCTTTTACATCCATGAAAAGACTAATTAAAAACAAATCGGAATATGTATGATAAGTCTTTCTTGTGTTGGATTTTAACGTACCTTGTTAACATGTTTCGACCTATTTTGGGTCATCTTCAGAACTGGTCGTTGTTGGTGTTGGCGCCTCTTGTTTCCTGTGTGGGTGTAGAGTCAAAGAGTGTATGTGTTTTGAAATTGAGTTGTGTGTTGAGAATATCGTTAGGGTGTGTTTTCGTGTGTCTGTGTATTTCATATTGTTCTAGTGTGTTGAGTTTCTGGCTTTTTGGTTGGATGTGCAGTATTTCCATGTCTGTGTTGATGTCTCTGTGGGTGTTGTTAGCATTTGTGATGTGTTCTGCATATGTGGAGGTGTTTTGTAATTTTGTTATGGCTGTGATGTGTTCTTTGTAACGTGTTTGAAATGATCTGCCTGGGCGTGGGTAAAGGGTCGAATACCGTACTTTTCAGGTTAATGACACCAGTGAGTTCAATGGCGAAAGTGTTTCATTTCTGTTACAGTACATTGCTGAAAATTACATCGAAAATATTCCACAAAAATAGTGTATTATGCGGGACTTGAGCACAACAAACGGGGTATTTTATGAAGGCGTTATAATATGAAATGTGCAGGGACCAGACAGAAAAAGCGTATTACATGGGATAGCGTAATAAGCAGGCACGTCTTATAGAGGTTTTACTGTATTAAGAAAAAATGTTTATTTTCATGCCCTCTATCGCATCAGAAAATTAGGAATAGTTATTCTGTTACACCCTGTGTAACAATAATAATAAGAAAAAGAGGGGAGGGAATTTTACTTGACATGAAAAGTTTGTAATTGAACCAAAATTTGAAATCTGTGTTGAATGAAAAACAAATTTGGGACTTTTTTTTAATCAATGGCGAGTACTTGACTGTTAGTCACTTGTCCACATGAAATCAGTTATGTAGACCAATTTATTTTTAATTGTTTATTTGACGACGCTTTATGAACTGCTATGGTTATCTAGCATCTGAATGAGATGAAGTTGTTAATGCCAACAGGGCCCAGCGCCGAAATTTACCCAGCATTTGCTCTTAAAGAATTGAGGGAAAACCCCGGAAAAAACCTAACCAGGTAATTTGTCCCAACCAGGATTTAAACCCGACCCACTCATTTCACGGTCAAGCATGCTAACCATTACTTAACAGTGATGGACTGTAAACCAATTTACCGACAGAGTCATTGTCCAGGGTGCTCTGTAGGAGGCTGGTCTACGTTACACCCGCTGTAAGATGAGATGATTATGGAGATTTGTTGGGATATCACAGGGGAGGCAGAACTCCAGAGAAAACCCCTATGTTACCTGGATCACAGGCTTGCCCAACAAAAATTATAATTCAGGGATATGCTGGGGATCGAACTCGGATCCACAGGATTATAAGTACAGCGTTCTAGCCACTATACATCCGTGGTTTAAAAAAATATATATATCCATATTTATTAAGAGAATACTAATAAAATTTATTAAATGAAATACATAATTAAAACTCTTGAGGTTCATTTATAGTTTATCTACATAATTTGACAAAAAGTATTTGAGTAACAGTTCACATTTTTGACATTTTTCTTTAATAACAAAAGTTCCGAAACCCTCTTAAAAGGAGGAAAATTATTTCAAAAGTTATTGTAGATAAACATTAAAGTCCACACCTGTGGAATAACGGTCAGCGCGTCTGGCTGCGAAACCAGGTGGCCCGGGTTCGAATCCCTGTTGGAGCAAGTTACCTGGTTGAGGTTTTTTCCGCGGTTTTCCCTCAACCCAATACAAGCAAATGCTGGGTAACTCTCGGTGCTGGACCCAGGACTCATTTCACCGGCATTATCACCTTCATGTCATTCAGACGCTAAAAAACCTAGATGTTGATACAGCGTCATAAGATAACCCAATAAAATAAAATAAATAAACATTAAACATAGAACACTAAATTCTTTTCAGAAAATTACGGTAAGAAGAAGAATAAAAAAAAAGGTTTAACAATATTTTAGATTAGGATTCGAAGGATTTGAATAATGAAAGAAGCGCAAAGATTCAAGTTTTCGAATCTCGAATATTTTTCAAGATTCGTGGGATTCAAGGATTCGGATGTTCTGTCTCTAGTCCTGATACTTTATTTGGTTTCTGGTCAATTGAAGGGGTTTTCCAACCCAATCTGACCAGGTTTTTCATTGTCTTCTATACATCGACGTCCAGGTATCCAGGTGTAACCTATTATTCTTTGAGAATTTTAAGAAGACTGGCAAACATTCCTACACATGTAGTAGTGAAAATCCGGCTGAAGTCCTTTTGTGATACTGCACATAAGTATAGCATATTGTAGTTGCAGATCAGGTATTTATTTGCTGGAAGCAGAATATACAGGCGTAATAGTAGTATAACAGAGTTCATGTTGCAGTTTCATGTTTCTTTTCAAGGCCATCTTTTGATTGGAGATTAATGGAGTAATAGCACATTGTGCTCTCCCATCTGCCCCCCTGGATTGCAGTATTTTCAGATTGAAATTACCTGAACATTGCATTAGTGATTGTAATTCAATATTATAAGTATTTAATATTTCACTGCTATATTAAATGCCGTTCAATGTAAAGTTATAAATTAATTGAATTTGTTTCTTTATTTATGAGTGTTTCTTAACCTATTTCGGATGGAAGGATTCGGATGTTCTGTCCCTAGTCCTGATACTTTATTTGGTTTCTGGTCAATTGAAGGGGTTTTCCAACCCAATCTGACCAGGTTTTTCATTGTCTTCTGTACATCGACGTCCAGGTATCCAGGTGTAACCTATTATTCTTTGAGAATTTTAAGAAGACTAGCAAACATTCCTACACATGTAGTAGTGAAAATCCGGCTGAAGTCCTTTTGTGATACTGCACATAAGTATAGCATATTGTAGTTGCAGATCAGGTATTTATTTGCTGGAAGCAGAATATACAGGCGTAATAGTAGTATAACAGAGTTCATGTTGCAGTTTCATGTTTCTTTTCAAGGCCATCTTTTGATTGGAGATTAATGGGGTAATAGCACATTGTGCTCTCCCATCTGCCCCCCCTGCATTGCAGTATTTTCAGATTGAAATTACCTGAACATTGCATTAGTGATTGTAATTCAATATTATAAGTATTTAATATTTCACTGCTATATTAAATGCCGTTCATTGTAAAGTTATAAATTAATTGAATTTGTTTCTTTATTTATGAGTGTTTCTTAACCTATTTCTAATATTCCATGATGAATCATGTAGCTATTTGAAAAGTTTGGGAATAATGAACAATCAGAATATCTAGTATTATGCTTATTTTAGTTTCTTATTATAAGAACTATAAAGAAAGTACTGTACCTATATGGATTATATATAACATACTAGGACATTCGAAAAGTAATGGAAACATAGTTACTGTTTCACACTAAATTTATTTAGGTTACTTTTGACATTACATACTTCAAATATAGGCTCCTGCCATGTCAACA
The DNA here is from genome assembly GCF_040183065.1 of Periplaneta americana. Taxonomy (NCBI): domain Eukaryota; kingdom Metazoa; phylum Arthropoda; class Insecta; order Blattodea; family Blattidae; genus Periplaneta; species Periplaneta americana. The sequence continues at coordinate 165,439,273 of NC_091119.1, forward strand.
ATACGTTTCCAAATTCTTGGAAGATGACGGACTCCATCTGCAGTATCATTTCTGGATATCTCTCTCACTGATCAATCTAAAGCTCTTCGGATGTCAACTCTTGATTGAAAGTGAATTTTTCGCTTCCACCCAACTTGCAATAGTTCAGTATGGTAGGACTTCTCTCCCACAGGCTTCTTGTAATGCCCTAAAGCACTGAGTTGTATGTTTTTCTGTTGGATTTTTATGAAGCACCTTTGTTCATACCTTAGGACTGTATTGTTTACTACAAATCAGAAACAGCCACTGTATTTACAAAATATGGCTACTTCGAGACTTTCAATATTACAAATTTATGGAACAATCACTGCTCTATTACGTAGCACAAGATTTCAATAGTCACCGCTAGGAGCACTGATTTACAGCATTGTTGCCATTATTTATCGAATGTTCTAGTATGTCAATGAAACATGTTATACTATAATTTTTGTATTTATATTCAAAATGTTAATCATTTTACGAAAGTTTTTTTCAGGACGCTTCTTTTTATATGAGAACTTGGTGAACTTAAATATATAGTCCTCGCCTATTATCAAATTTGACAAATGTGTAATATTATGTGTATAAAATTATGTATTTTACAGGGCTATAGTTTGCATATTTGTTTTGATGTATTTTGTGAATTATGACTAAGTAATGATGTGTTGTTTTTATATACGATTATTTTTTATATGCTTAAGTTTATTTCATATTCTTGAAATTTCGTAATGTAGATCTGTAATATTCATTGTGTAAATTATTGTTTTGGAATAAATTAATTATCTTGAGTCAGCATTAATTTTGTTGATATTTGTTTTCCCTTGCTCAAACATATCTGTGGAATTTTCCTTACTAGTTGTAGTTTTGAAGTGACAAAACAAGAGGTAGGCTAGTGCTATGAAGAAAGACTGAGTTTGGAGTAGAGCAGTAACAAGTACAGCTTTGACACATTGAGAGAAAAGGGAGCACTTCGTGAAATTTTTTCGTGCAAAATGTCTTCTGCTAGTGGTTGGTATATTGGTAACATATTCTCGGAGACAGTATATTATAATTTATCTTGCCAGATTATCAGATCTTGTGCATTTGAATTCAAATTGTTTTTAAAATTTTTAGTTAAATTAATGTGTGTGTAAATAATTACAGTAAGACATTCTTCCTTCAGCTACACATTCTTTTGTAAAAATTTAGTTATGTTACTACTAGTACTGTTAATTTTTAACCCTTAGAAGCCAGAATACTTATACCACTCTTGCACGCAAATGTCTAACTCTTAACCAGGGTTCGTATACCTGCATAATCGGGTAAATTCGTGTTGGGTTCGTTAGCCAAGTAGTTTAAGGCGCACATGATATGTCTGTGCATATTGTGCCTAATATCACAGGTTTGCATCCCGGTCACTGCAGTCAATTGAGCTTGTGGTAAAGGATGGGGAGGGCCCAAGTAAAACAATCGGTGTAATGGTACGCATGGAAGCTGACGGGGTTTCAGTTGACTGCAGTTGAAACGATCTTGCTTCTTTTTTAAGGAAAAAAAAAAACATTACAAAAAAAATTTGTTATTGTTTTAATCAAGTGAAATGTCCATAATGTTATATAAAATTAAAGAATGTCAACGTATTTTATATATGACATACAGTTTATAACATATTATATCACGTCATGACCACAATACTAGCTGGCCACTGTAATGGACACACGGCTCCTAAGGGTTAAACCAGCGTATAGATAATTAAGTATGGACACTTCGCGTCGGTACCTTTGATGTAGCCGGACTGATTTCAATGACCTTCAAGCCAGCTAGAGCGTGAGATTCTGCTTTCTCCCTAGAGTTGGCGCTGACATCACACCAGCTAGCAGCCGACACAGCGGAAATATAACACATATAATTAATACATCTAGGTGCATTATGTACTCAAATAAAATAAATTGGATCCATAAAATAATAAATCCGTCATTAACTGTAATGTCTAGACTCTAGAGTTCCTTTATCATTAGAGTTGAGACGTTGACCCCAACAACAATTAAAATATGTATTGATTTGATAGCACTGAAAATGGAAAAACAAAACTCTTACGAGAAGTAAAACCATAAACCTATATTATATTATATACAAATATTAAACGAATTTGATACTTAATTTTATAATGTATTATATTATTTTATAATATAATTTATTATACCTGAAATATAAAAAATTATTATTACAACTAGTTCGTCACTGAGAAATAATGAAAAGCTGTTAACTTGAATTTATTTGAAGCAAAGCGTTACTGGATTATGCAATTAGGTATGGGATGTTTGGATCCTGTGTCTCAACTCTATACTCAATTATTATCTTAGCGTATGCTCGATTACACTAACCTCTAGCGCTTGAAAGTGGAACTAAACGCCAGCGCACAGAGAAACAAAACACAGGAAAATTCGCTCAGTGTCCATTCTTTATAATCCCTATTCGCTGGTTAAACCTTCTCATTTATTCTACATTATTCTCAAATATAAATGTTTCTGAGAATGAAAAAGTTGTAATAAATGTAGACGAGCATGGGATTTGCAGGGCTTACAGAAGGAGCAACCAGCCAGAAAAGGTTGGGGACCACTGACTACACAAATAGCACTCTTATGGAGCTAGGTAAAGGATTTGGAACAGAGGTTAATTCCTTCTACAGTATAAAAATGTTAGAAAATATGCAAGGAATTTTGGTAGCGAGATTGAAGCCATTTACATATCACTCCAAAATAATTACACCATGTTACTTCGTTGTATAAAAATGTTGGCAAATATGCAAGAATTTTGAGGGATAGATTGAAGCCATTTATATATCACTCTAAAATAATTACACTGTGCATCATAATTTAGTAAACAACTTCAAAGATTTATTTTGCCTAAACTGCCGGTATATGGAATACAAGCATGAGGTTTGTTATGCAATAATCCATATAACAATTTAAGTTATTGGATGTCTACAAATGTTCGACATGACTTCCGCTAGCCATGGCACACACATTCCATCGAAATTCAAGTTTTTGCCACATTTTCCCCATGAACTTCTCATCCAATACAGCAAGGGCATTTTTTATTCTTTCTTTTAGCTGTCCCATATTCTGTGGCACAGGTGACACACAGAATTTGTCTTTTAAAAGCTGTAAATGCAGAAGTTCAGGAGTGTGAGATCTGGGGATCTAACTGGCCTTCCAGTGTGTTTCTTTGTACACAATCAGTTTCAATGAAGGATCTGTGCCACTAGCAAACTGATTTCCTTGTTGGTACTGGCTTCTTGTGGGTAGTACTTAGTTTCATTTTAACACACAGCCTGCTTTCTCTGATGTACTGAAGTGTTGCGCGCGAGGGGGAAAAAAAAAACAACAAACCTCATTCTAGTATTTCACATAGTTTAAACATAATGAATATGAGAAGTTATTTACTAAATTATGATGCAGAGAGTGTATTTGTTTGGTTATACAAATACAAAAACACAGTTTTCCTATCTGATTCCAAAGGTGCAATCCAGACCTTCAATTCAACTACATTCCCTAAAATGGAAAACAATTAAAGAAATCCACTGCATAGTAAAACAAATTCAAAATTTAAATAAGAATATATTTTTCCAATGGATTCCAAACCACTGTGGTCTGACTGATAATGAGAAGGCTGAAATATTATCCAAGAAAGGAACTAAAATCAATAAAAGCAAGTAATTAATTAAATGGCGATCTTACTCGTGTTAATTATCTAAGCATGTGCGGCTTACAGCAGTTTCGGTGCTACTTGACACCATCCTCAGAGCCTTCTGTGTCTCGGCGTCATCTCAACTTCGCTGGCTGTTGTGTGGGTGCGTTCATGTGATGAACAGTTGAGTCAAATAATGTGTGTGTTCTGAAATTGATCTGTGTGTTGATTATTTGATTAGGGTGTGTTTTAGTGTGTCTATGTAAATTCTCAACACACAGATCAATTTCAGAACACACACACTATTTGACTCAACTCTTTATCACATGAACACACCCACACAACAGGCAGCGAAGTTGAGATGACGCTGAGGCACAGAAGGCTCTGAGGATGGTGTCAAGTCGCACAGAAACAGCTGTAAGCCGCACATGCTTACATAATTAACACGAGTAAGATCGCCATTTAATTAATTATTTATATTCAAGTGTTAAAAGTAGTGTACGAAAGATTCAACATGAATAAAAGCGAATTAGAAATTTTCATACGAGTCCATAAAATGGGTTATGAAAAGTAGAATTAACTCCAACCATCACAATATTTTAATAGTGGAATACCAAAATTTAAGATGGAAGAATTCATTGAAAGATTTAAGTTAAAATTAATTTCTGATCTACCTCGAAAATCTGCGGTGGCCATATTCTGACTGGTTATTGGTCATGATTGTCTCAGTAAACACCTTCATCGAATTTGTTTAGTCACTTCCCTTAAATGCTTGCTGTGCACAAAGGAAGAGGATATGGATATGGAATACCTGGCTAAATGCGAATCTCTTGATATTTTTGTAGATCTTACGTCCAAATATTGCGAAACAAGAATGAAGGTAACTTCATTGTTGAATCCTGAGCATTAGATAGCCTACGCACACACTAATGTAAAATGTCCAGGTACCCATTGGATAGGGACTGAATAGGACCAGGAGTTAAAATACAAAATTCATAACACCCCTCTTGAAATAAAACCATTGCAGTCCTAGTTACTTGTGTTATTGCGCTGTATGATTAGGTGGGTATAATAGAACTGGAATAAACTTCACATGTCACATATGAAATTCACAAATTACATTTTCAACCGACAGTGAACTTTTATTTGTATAAGAGTTTAATTGGAAGGAAGAACATTTGAAGAACAAGATTTTTCTAGATGTGGTATGGTAGTACTGTTGTTATACTGTAATAAAAAATATCCAAGGTTTAAAAAAAAGAAAAGAAAGTGACAAATGACCCTAATATGAAACATTATTGGGGTTTGTAACTGCACACTTAATGGGAAAAAATGTTTATTATATCTTATATACAACCAAGTTCGTTACTGTGGATATGTACACATGGAACAAAATAAACAACTCGATTCGTTACAGTTTTAACAAGGCCAAACAATATTATAACCTGTATGACCATGTCTGTAAGAAGTTTCATATCAGTGTCATCACTTAGAAAACTTGACTTTTTTTTTATTTTTATCACAATTAATTACCAATGAAAGATGCTTCTTGGTGAGCTTTGTGCAAGTGGTGATTCCACAGTATAAACAAGATTTATCAAGCTACAATGAAGTGTATTTTAATCATAAGAATCACTTGGGTTAGCAAAGTCTTGTGCAAGTACCAAAGCATGAATGTTATTTTTAGTTTTTTTTTTTCAACACACTTGGTTTTACAAATGAAATCTGTTGCACATTCCGAAACTGTAATTACAAATTAAACATATCACATACGTAGAGATGTGTAATTATATTGAATATTTTATTCTGGAGTGCAGTAATTCCCAAACTAAATTTTTTTTATACAGAAGAGACTTTATTCTAAGGAACAAAAGGCCTCCATCCATTGTACTCAGATTGTTCTGTTAAAGAACTTCAGTTTTACAAAATAATTCAAGTAATAAAACCTAGTTAAAAAAACCTTAAGCATGGCATAAATAATTAGGATTGAATATAAGTTTAGGTAGGACCTATCTAATTATACAGGATATTTCAGAAAAACTATTCCTAATTTCAGATGCGGTAGAGGGCACGTAGTTAAATAATTTTTGTACTAGTCTCCGGAAATGCTTTTGTATTGAGATTTAACGATATAAAATAAATTATTTCAAAGAATCTCAAAATGAAAAGTACCGTAACTAGTCACTATCTCGAAGATGTTGTTCTAACTTTGAAAATGTTGTATGAAAGAAAATATGATGCTGAGCATAAATTCGTGGTGCATGATTAACATTGCTGTAAGTTGCTTCATATGCCTTATCCATGTCAACATTTTAAATGATGCATTTTTAATGATTGGGAATTTATAAACAAAATGTGATCAAGTTATTTTGTGAGATGCAATGGAGACAAATCAACTTCAATTGTTTCCATGGTAATGGGAATAACTTAAATACATTGTTGTCTTGGAAGAAGACAGTCACAACTCAGAAATCATCATTCTTTATTTTTCCATAAATTTTAACTGCCAAAGATGTTAACTTTTATGTGGAAAACCGTCACAAAAACTCTTTTACTTTCTGCAAAAAAATAAAATAATTACTGGTATATTCTAATAATGAAATCTTTGTCTTTAATTAATCTAAAATGATCTCCCAATTATTGGGGAAAACCGTCATAATAAAAGAGGGCTTTATAAAAGGGATTATTATTATCATAATACTCAGGGAATAAGGCCTAATGTAGTAAATAATATCTTCATTTCCCACATAAAATCGTTTTTTAATATTTACTTTTTGGACTGAGATATCAGGGTTTATGTAACGACTGATTTTTAAAATGCTTCTCCTAAAAATTAACACATTTTGAAATGTGACAGTCTTCTTCCAAGGTGACAACATATTAAATAGAGCCACCGAGTTTTTTTTTTTCCTTGATACAGAAATATTTTCGGATACTACTTTATAAAGAAAGAATATTTAATTACATGCCCTCTATCATATCTAAAATTAGGAATAGTAATTCTGAAACACTCTGTACATTTATTCGTTACTATATTAATGTTGTATGTACCAGTAGATAACAAGGTAAACCTTCCTTTGTAACTTCTACTTAAATTTATAATATTCAAGCTATATATAAATTCTGAGTACAAAGTTTGTATTAAAATAGGCCTAATATCGATATTGGTATGAATTGGAATAATTTAATTTTTTATAGGAATTTATATAGACTTCTAATCAGTAACAATAGACTAGTAAATAGTTCCAAGCACAAAGATTGGGAAGTACTGCCAAATTATTTTTCAATATGATTGATTAATTTCAACAAGGTCTTTAATTAAAATTTATTGTATATACTGTTTTTACTTTATTTTTTATAATTAGAGGCTTATTTAACTTATTATCTCTTATGTAAATTTCGTTCAAGTTATGTGCTTCTGTAAGAATATAGAAATATACCGGTACCTCATTTAATGTTCTATTACTTTTTCATTGAATACATACCTTATTTAGAATATGTTGAGATTTTACAAATACCGGTACTGGTACGTAAGTTAACTTACTTTAGTTTTATAAAAGAACGGTACATGTTTTAGAAAGCATTACAAAATTTTAACTCAATTTATACAATCAAAATTTAAAATTCATCCTGTGTTAACACATAGATATTATGACTATGTTATGGCAATTACGTATAATTAACAAAATATAATTATAAATGTAATTGTATTGTAAGATTCTAATGCTTGTACATTTATGAGAGTGTAACTTGATCAAAATATCAGTTCGTTCTTTGATACCGGTATTTATTTAACATTACACAGTCTTTTATGACTGATTATGTGTATCATGACTTACCGGTACTTTAGGAAATGGTAATTTTCTGGAAATATGAGTGTGTTATCTATAGAGCCTCTTTCTTTATTTTCTTTTATACATTACAATTTTATGTGCGTACAAAATGTATATCTTATATCCAGAGCAACTTTAAATACAGAAAAGAATTAAACATAGCTTATATAATTACTATGATTTAAAATAAAAGTACATTATCATAACATAGTAACATAGTAATTGAGGTTAAGATTACATATTTACACTGTGATGTATTTGAAATACGTCTCCCAACCTCCCTTTCCAAATCTTACTGCTGATTTCTATTTAATTTTCACAGAAGTGCTTCTCCAAGTTGGAAAACTAGAGTCCGAAGTTCGATCATGCATTTCAACTTCGTAATTAAAATGTAGCCTATAGGTACAAAAAATCCGTGGTGCTACAACCCATGAAGGACCAAGGCCAACCAGCCAGCTACTGGTCACACATTCACTTGTCTCAGCAGGGGTGAACGATCATCCAACTAGAACGGAGGTATTGTGTGGTTAGCATGATGACCCCCCAGTCATTATAGCTGATTTTCGTAACCGGATTTCGCTACCTACTGCAGCTCCACAAATTCATCACGATGCTGGGTGGGCACCAGTCCCATACACTGACAGAAATTATATGAGAAAATTTCTTCCTCATGAGAACTCGAACCAGCATGTCTCAACATGAGCCCTAGGCATGATGCCTTAGACCACGACACTACGGCACAGGACAATTAAAATGTATAATCTATTTTTAAATGTTGTATTTAACTTTGCTAGTGTTGTGTGTTCTGTTCTTCGTTGAATTTTATATTTCGAACACATATGTAGTCTGGATTGGAGTCTTCAACATTTCGACTTTTCGTACGTCCTTGAATACCTGGCATTGTTAATTTAGTACCAGTACCATTCCTTACATCAGTTTTCATCGTTTTGTCTAAGCCTTCAGAACTTTCGCATAAATACTAGGATTTTCTGTCCCCTTCTCCCCCCGTTTCAACCATCAACCATACACCTTTGCAATCTTATGGACTCTATATTGCAGTTCCACAGGGCTGCAGAGAGATTTGCTTTTGAAATAAATTTGACGAGAAGTAACAGGTAAATTCTGCATTGAATTCTCAAACAGGGACAGATTATTATTATTATTATTATTATTATTATTATTATTATTATTATTATTATTATTATTATTATTATTATTATTATTATTATTATTATTATTATTACAGAGAGTTGCAAGATATGAACTTGTCAACCAAGAGCTTTTATAAGTACAGTACCATATTTCCAACCCAATCTGTCTTGGAAAACTGATTTCTAGTTCGTAATTCTGACAACTTCGAATCATTTTCTAAATTGTCACTATATCTTAGTCGGAATTTGCTCTACCATATAGTCATCTTCATTCTGTTCTTTCGGAGCTTTGATATTAAGTTCTTATAAGGCATTCTGTTTCAATTTTGGAAACTATGTTAGTATCTGTTGTTTGTCTAATTCTATCCAACTTGCTGGATTACTCCAAAAATTTTCTGAAAATCTTATTTCGAAAATACATAATTTAATTTCATCCAATTTAGATACAATCTATGTCATTTGCATCCCGTACATCAGGAGCCTCCGATTTGACTTCTCTTCCGAAGATCGTTGCTTAGAATAAAACAAATTCGGTCAGATTTTAATCCTTACAAACCATCTAAATACCGGTACTCTAGGCGTCCATAATTATGCCTATAGATGAAAGAGATGACACAAACAGGTTATAAGTCGTTCATTCAAGAGATGGGCAGTCATAAATTTATGTAATTATTTTTACAGAAAGAGTGAAAAATCAATTTTAAACTGTTAACACATTGAAATGAGACAGGAAAGTGTTCCTGTAACCAAAAATATGAAATAAACTGGTTGGATCGCAAGAGTGAGACTTTAAATCTCAATCTGAAAAACCGAAGATAAGAAATAGCTAAAGGCCAAGACAATAGCCTACACACTGAATTTGAAATGTACCAAATTGAGAGCAAAATATGTTGTTCCTATTTGTTCCTATAATTCCAATTGATGCTGCTGGTTAGGAGTAAACATTCAACGGCCTCACTACAGAACAAAGAGAAAGGTGAAAACCATTCTGCAGGAGAAGAACCCCCGGTATTTGTCTGACAAGATTGTGGAAGCTACCCTCAAGATTGAATGTGCGCTCCCTTTGTTCATAACAAGATATTTTATACATATGCATATTATATTGATAATGTCTGTTAATGTACTGTATAGTATTCCTTAATTAGGTAATTTAAATTGAAGTACATTTCAAACATTATATACTTTAGTAACTATCTTTTATTAGAAAAGTACAATATTCCTCAGTTTATGAAATTATAGACTTCCACTATATAGAGTTTGGAATATTTTGTGTTTTCCAACAACCATGTGTTGAGATATGATTTCTTTAATGTCTCGGAAATACTTTCAGGTTCCATAATCAGGATCATGTCAATCAAGATCCAGAAGAGTCAAGTCTAATGGATAAATCAATATTATTCTTATAATGGAACTTGAACATAATTTCTAAATGTCTGAAACGACTCAAGACAATATATCTCAAAACAGGTTGAAAACCTAAAATTTCCTTCTGAATGCCTCAATTTAACTTAGTACAATTTTAATGAATTCCATCTGTGAAAATATATTTAATTAGGTTTGAGCCATTTAAAATATTAAATAGTTAATTGATTAACTAGTGGACTTGCTCGTGTTAATTATGTAAGATTTGTCCAGCTTACAGCTGTTTCAGTGCTTCACGCACCATCTTCAGAGCCTACTAGATCACGGCGTCATCTCGAACTTCTCTGCCTGTTATGTGGGTGTGTTTGATTATTGAAAGGTGTTGAAGAGTGGAGTCAAATAGTGTGTGTGTGTGTGTGTGTGTGTGCGTGCGCGCTGAAATTGATCTGTGTGTTGAGAATTTGATCGGGATGTGTTTTAGTGTGTTTGTATATTTCGTATTGTTCTAGTGTGTTGAGTTTTTGGTTCTTGGGTTGTATGTGTAGGATTTCCATGTCCGTATTTATGTTATTGTATGTATGGTTAGCATTGGTTATGTGATCGGCGTATGTAGATGTATTGTGTCCTCTAGTTATTGCTTTAATGTGTTCTTTGCAGCGTGTTTGGAATGATCTGCCTGTCTGCAATAACCAGAGGACACAATACATCTACATATGCCGATCACATAACCAATGCTAACCATACATACAATAACATAAATACGGACATGGAAATCCTACACATACAACCCAAGAACCAAAAACTCAACACACTAGAACAATACGAAATATACAAACACACTAAAACACACCCCGATCAAATTCTCAACACACAGATCAATTTCAGTACACACACACTATTTGACTCCACTCTTCAACACCTTTCAATAATCAAACACACCCACATAACAGGCAGAGAAGTTCGAGATGACACCGTGATCTAGTAGGCTCTGAAGATGGTGAGTGAAGCACTGAAACAGCTGTAAGCCGGACAAATCTTACATAATTAACACGAGTTAAGTCCACTAGTTAATCAATTAATTGTATTCAAGTGTTAAAAGTAGTGTACGCATGATTCATAATGTATTAAATAGTGTATCAGGTAATTATAAATTTGTTTACCGGTAGTAAATGTAATGGGAATTTCACTTTCATAACTTGAAATTTAAATCATCATAAGAAAGAAGTAAATATCTTGTTTAAAATAAAGTCTGTAATAGAATTTGACATTCCCTAAGTGTATAACACAACATCTAAACAAATTTAATTTTTCTTTACTGTAGTTGATTTCTAGTGACGTGAAAAGTTACACATCAAAAGCATGTCAGTTCAAATTTTATTTTTCCATTGATGAGAAAGCTTTGGACTACGTGAAGATATAAAAAAGGTATTAGTTTACTACTCTATCAACATTATTTTGAATAATCTAGTCATAATTATGCTTTCTGATCCACTTCAGTTAACTGCGCAGTCTATAAAACATCACCGTTTGTTTAGCAAACCCTTAGTATTATATAAAAACTTTCTCATCTTTCTCAGTCACAGCCTTCCATAGTAGTTTGTACCTTTGTAAGTGTTGCTATTCCAAAGCATATTTACATATTTGTTCTTCTTTGTCATAGAAGAATTTGCTATATTTGTACAATTTTTTTTTCTGGCATACACGTCAATTCACAGTCACTGAAATATGAGGTTTACATACATGGAATGAAATATAAAATAACTTATCGGTTTTTGCTTCATGCTTTGTGTATTTAATTATTATGACTTTGCTAACCCAAATTATTCAGTCCTGTACCAGGACAGCACAGACTAGGATATGAAACCTCTACAACTTTTACTACATAGGAAGATCAATTAAGCAAGGGAAAGAAATATTTTCTGTAGAAATGTTCTAGTTTAATTATGAATGTTAAAAGTTTCTACCTAGTTATTTTATTTTTTTGCTTTTTTTTCCTAAATGTGAATTACAATCTGTTAAGGTTTTTGTTAACTCTACTGTGTAGGATTATTAAAGGTATTAATTCCTCTAGATGAGGTACCAGTATTCATATTCAGTTCTTCCCTTACCCCATTTTTTGTTGCCCGGAATGAGCATACTTTTTATGAATATCAGTAATAATAACACCCTAGCATTCAAATCACACACAAATAAAGAATTAAAACAATATTACGATTTTTCCACATACACTTGGCATATGTAAAAAATAAAATATAAGTAGACTCTATATGTCACTTCTAGAACTGTGCCATTAAGACAGAGTAGGGTTCTTCAGGTACTGTTGGTGTGGTTTCATCACCCACATCCTGTAACCCTTTATATAATAATATAATATGCAACATGATGGAGAAATATTATCACCTTGTTGACATATGCTCCATTGTTAATGGGGACACTTCCAATATTTCAAATATTGTTGCAAGATTTTTCTCTAAAGCAGAACGGTTACTGAAAATTTTGGTGTTAACTTACATTTTTCTCATATTAATAGATAAGATACCTAGCGACTAATCCACTATAAAGATCATGTAACAATATCTCTTATATTATCAGTATCTAATTCCATAGTATTGGTATAGCTTTATGTTTCCAGAAATATTTCTTATGCATTATAATTGAAAAGATGTCAACATTTAAAGTCTATCAATTGCATTTCGCAGTTAATATGGGGGGCAGAACTTGGTGTGCCTTACATTGAATTCACGTAACTTACAGCAGACACCGGAACGTCCCCAATTAAATTTGGTAAACATGATCTGTGGCAAGACTCCAATCCTTTGTAAGTAAAGGTCCTTGATATCGAGAAGACCAAAAGAGGGGTTAAGAATGTTGATACAAGTTTTTATTTCTTATTTAAAATTTTGAAAACTCTACCATTTATGATGACCATTAAGTAGCTTAAATTATATTATGTAAAACAGTGGAAAAAATTTGATTTATCTCAATATCTTAACACTTGCACTTTTTTGACAATCTTTTGAAGGTAGAGAATTTATAAATGCTTAAATCAATACTAAATTCTAGAAGTAAACTGTCGGAAACTTGTCTTTGCATCTATTAAAAAATAGGAGCATATCTGTTGATCCTATATCCAACAGCTATGAAAGACCCTGCTCTTCCATCCATATTTCAAATTTAAGATTAGGGCTCAGATGTTTAATATTCTTTTCATTATTTAAAATTGTTAACACTTTATTATTTCAGTTAAATAGGCGATAAGGATTAATGTTTATAAAATACACCTAATAATGTCAATTTTTTGCATACTTGAAACTGAAATTCTGTAGCATAACTACAAACGAGATTATTGTTTATGGTATTAGACAAAATAACATGTGTAGACACATATGAATGATTGGTATCCATCTATATATTTTGACTTACGTTTTAGGTATTTCCGAAACATCACATCATAACTTGCCACAAAAATATTAATTTACATTGTTTCTTTAGCTCTATGTACATTGTATGTATGTTTTGATTTTCAATTGTTATATATCGTTTAAATCAGTGTGAAAAATATAATATTAAAACTTCAGAATTAGGCAAGACGATTAATACTAGCCTATTTTCCTGGTCTGTAACCGTGCATCATGACATGGAGGTAATTTGAGTGTGATGAATTTAATTTTATTAAATTATTGTGAAACCACTTCGGATATAATAGCATTTCTTACATAATCATTTAAAAATAATGTATTTATTGATAAGTCATATAAGATGAGGGGAAAAGGTTTCACGTATGTGGCATATGAACTGCAGTAACAAGGACATTTGTGCTGAAATGTATTATTAGATAGTACCTGGGTTATTTAATTTGTATCATTTTTGTGGCATTCAAATCTGTGATGTAGGCTATCGGAAAATTCGGCCCCTCCCCACAGTAAACTTCTGGAGTCCCTAGTAGGTGTAATACAAATTGGATATTCTTCGTATACCATGAAAATTTATATTTCAGGATGAAATGTGGTGATAAATAAATAAATTGAAAAAGACCAGAAATTAAATACCGGAAATGTAGTAATCCTTCAAATAAAGATATTCACCCATTCTTAATTTTTTTCAGGGAATGTAGGAACTATCGCGAAATACTGATCTCAGTATAATTTCGTTAGGGTTTTTTTTATTTAACTCTTTTCATTGTTTTTATTATATTTATATTTTAATTAATTTTAGGTTTTTCACTGCTTTTCTCTTTTTAAACCCTTTTAAGCACCTACCTACTATAAGTACAATCTAAAGAAGGTACCTAATCACAATGCTTTGTTAAGAGATTACTCGTCATATTAGTCATTACCATATAGAAATATGATTATCAATATTGTTGTTTTATTTATTTCTCTCACATACAAATGCAGGATGTACGTCCTTTGTCCTCTGTATTGTACTGTCTTAAATTAGGGTCGGCACTAAGTAGCAGTAGGGATGTGTTCTATGTGCCTACCACTTTCGTCCCCAAGAAAATGTTTCTGATGCTCATTTCTGTTAGAAGCTGAGTGAGCCCAGGGCTATAGTGTAATCGGAAGAATCAGATTAATAGAGAAAAGTTATAATCCCATCAGGAATCGAGCTACAACCTTCCAATTTTCAACTCAAGACCTTAACTGCACGCCCCATGTCAGCTATGAATTTTGGTACAGGATTTCAAAAACCTCAAGATGGACCATGTGAGGGTAAGGAAAACAGGAAAACAAGCAGTCAAGACGTGCAGACCAATTTCTCAAACATTATTTTTGTCGACATAATTATTAGCTGTTATTTCTAACAATGTAAGATCTATTGTTGGACATCATAAAATTTTCATGAAATGACTGAAGAGGGTTTAGTTCACTAGCAATAGACAATGAAATTATGAAACTGATCACTGACTATTTTGTGAATGACTCAAGTCTACCACAGTAGGTCCCATTTTTAATTACATCTATTGATAACATACATTCATTTCGGTGATTGTGTAATGTACAACAGTGCCATTTTTTAAGCTTCTCAACACCCTGCAAGCAGGTCGCATAGCTCTGGAAAGCTTCCCTTCGCCCAGGAAACATGCAGCATATGTTTCAGTAATAAAATAGGCTGCATCTAGATCATACTTCTAAGAAAAATTGGTATAGGTACTATTCCTCATTAAAAACTACTTATTATGCCTGTTTTAATTAATAATGACCTTAGAAAGATAGTTGAGAACAGGATTACAGTAGCGTGCAAATTAATCCGAACACGAAATATTTTTACATTTTCTGTCATTGTTGGCCTCACAGCTGCTCATACCACTTTAATTGACATCTGTAATACGTGTAATTACATTGTGGAAGGTCTGTCATTATTTTTTTTATAATATGTGACATTTTGCCTGTCGTTTTGTACTTATAAGCATTTCAGTTGTTTTGAAGACTTAATACTGCAGTCCTGTGTACATTCTGTCGTCTTCACAAATGGATACAACTCCACGAAAACGGTCTAAAATTATAACATTAGCACAGAATTCTTCTATGACACAGAGGCAAATTGCTGCAGAATGTCACATCGGTTTGGCTACTGTTAATTCGATCATAAAACGATACAGGGAGATTGGATCCATCACACCCCAGAAAAAAGGAAACTGTGGCCGGAAAAGGAAGACTTCACCTGCAGATGATCGTTTAATTGTCAGGAAAAGTAAATTAAATCCTAGACTAACTGCTGTCGACTTAACCCGCGAGTTAATGGCTACCACTGGGGCGAATATTCACGTCACAACAGTGCGGCGTAGGCTTTTGGAAGCTGGACGAAGGGTTTGTAAGCCTATTAAGAAGCAACTGCTAACCCCTGTTATGTGCAAAAAACGCTTAATGTGCGCATAATTACATCAACACTGGACAGTGAATGACTGGAAGAATGTACTTTTTTCCAATGAGTCTCATTTCGAGGTTCACGGCCACCGTGTTTCTTACGTACGGAAAGGATCCGAAAAAGTAACAGCAGCTCATCTCCAACAAGCACCCAAATACTCCCCTAAAGTAATGTTTTGGGGTTGTTTTACACATGAAGGGCCTGGAGCATTAATACTGTACCTATCAAGGGAATGATGAATTCTGACAAATATATCCACTTATTGGAAACCAGAATCGTACCCGAGCTGCAAAAATCATTTCCAGATGGCAGAGGTGTGTTCCAACAAGACCTGGCACCATGCCATACGTCTCGAAAAACTACAAAATTCTTCAACAAGAAGAATATTCAGGTACTCCCTGCCCAGGCAACTCACCTGACATCAACCCCATTGAGAACTTGTGGTCAATTTGCAAAAGAAGAATGCAAAAAATGGACTGTTCTACAAAGGAGATGATGATTTCTGCCCTCATTGGTGTATGGTTTCGCGATGAAGAAATGAAGAATATTTGTGGGAAATTAGTGAAATCCATGCCAAATCGTCTCAGAGCTGTTATTAGGAACAAGGGAGGCCACATAGATTAC
This sequence comes from Periplaneta americana, assembly GCF_040183065.1. NCBI lineage: Eukaryota > Metazoa > Arthropoda > Insecta > Blattodea > Blattidae > Periplaneta > Periplaneta americana. Next base: position 165,455,795 of record NC_091119.1, read on the forward strand.
TGAGGTATGTCTTAGATCCTTTTTTTATCCCGTTTGAGTGTTTTTGCATAAGTAATTACGTTGTTCGGATTAATTTGCACGCTACTGTAAATCGCCCAACAGAGCTTATTATGCACTACTTCCAGTGATGAAGAGCCAGAATGTATTTAGAACTACCAAAATCCAAATCTATAAAACCTTGATTAGACCGATGGTTTTATATGCCACTGAAACATGGACTTTGAATGCGGATGTAAGCGACTCGAGGTGTTTGAGAGGAAGGTACTGAGGAGAATTTTTGGAGCGGTATGTGAAAATGGTAACTGGAGGAAGAGACATAATGTTGAATCAATGGCCATCTATGATGAACTTGATATAGTATACGATTAGACTCAGCAGGTTGAGATGGATAGGACATGTTGGCAGAATGACGAGTGAAAGGAAGGTGTATCAGATATTCCACAGTCAACCAGAAGGGAGAAGGAGGAGAGGAAGACCGAAGAATAGATGGTGGGATTCAGTTCAGGAAGACATGAGGAGGTGCGGAATTACTGGATGGCTACTGTTGGTGAAGGACAGAGCAGCATGGAAGAGGACATTGCAGGAGGCGAAGGTCCACTTTGGACTGTAGAGCCATGAATGATGATAATGCCTATTTTAATAGTCTTTTAAAGTATGAGATTATTTTGTGGGGAGATAGTCCTCATACTGACAAGGTGTTTAAGTTGCAAAAAAAAAAAAAGGGCAACTAAAATAATCACTAATTCTACAAATAATGAACATTATCAACTACTCTATTCAAATGAAAGGATATTAACTGTTACTTGTTTGTATATTTTAGATTTATTATTATTTGTAAAGGATAATTTTAATGATTTTATTGTAAGGGAAGATACTGACAATTATGACATAAGACAGCACAAAAAGAAACATTTGCTCATGGCAAGACTGTCTAAAACAAAACAGAATTTTTTAATGATGACAAAGTGTCAAATAAATTTTATCATTTTATTTTTAGTTTTAAGAGAAACTTGTTTAAAAAAAAGAGCATTTCAATGGTTGGTAAGTAGGTCCTATTATAATCTTCATGAATTCTATTGTGATGTTAAATATTTAATCTTAATGTTATGTATTTCTTTTGTCATGTAACTTTAAGACAACGTCTCTTGCATCTTGAGTGTTCATAGACTGTAAATTAACATTTTTTTATTTTAGTAGGTTATTTTACGACGCTTTATCAACATCTTAGGTTATTTAGTGTCTGAATGAGGTGAAGATGATAATTCCGGTGAAATGAATCCGCTGTCCAACACCGAAAGTTACCCAGCATTTGCTCATATTGGGTTGAGAGAAAACTCCGGAAAAAAACTCAATCAGGTAACTTGCCCCGACCGGGAATCGAACCCAGGCCACCTGGTTTTGCAGCCAGGCGCACTGATCATTACTCCACAGGTGTGGATGTATGATGTATGTATGTATGTATGTATGTATGTATGTATGTATGTATGTATGTGTGTGTGTGTATGTATGTATGTGTGTGTGTGTGTGTGTGTGTGTGTGTGTGTGTGTGTGTGTGTGTGTGTGTGTGTGTGTGTGTGTGTATTCTACTTTCATAAAGAAGGACATGAAGTGCCATAAGGGAGTAACATTTTAGTTGTGTGTTTTTCCTTGTTTTACCCTCTATGGTTCCTGGACTGTGTTATATATAGCTTGAAATTTTTTAGTTTTATGATTTATGTCTTGGCCTCTTTCATTTATGCTACTCCACAGCTTAGATATTTGAATGCTGTAACCTTTCCCGTATATAAAAAACACTCATCACTCTCAGGAAAATATACATAATTGTAATTAAATAATCATAAACATAATCATCATCGTCGTCGTCCTCATCATCATCATCATCATCATCATCATCATCATCATCATCATCATCATCCTCCAAACAAGTATAAGGCCTAAGGCCTATTACAGTCTCAGTGAGTCATTCTCGGTCCACATTTTTTTTTTAATGGCCCAAAGATATCTTCCCTTGGAGAAAGTATTGAAGCATGGTTTTTGGAAGTCTATTACAATTCATTCGTCAGCCTTTTTTTTCCACTGCAGCTTGTAATTATTTTTTTATAATTAAATAAAAAAAATATTTCCTGGTAGATCTACTTTAGAGAGGGCCCTACATAACCTGAACATAATAGCTAAAGAATTTAACTTAAATATTTCTTTAAAAAAGACAAAAGTTACGGGATTCAAAGGAAAAACACCAATAAGATTAAAAATAATTCTTAATGATGAACCAGTAGAACAAGTGAACCATTTTGAATATTTAGGCTGCACATTATCATATGACAATATAAATGATTTTGACAAAAAAATATTAAAATTTCAAAAACTAGTAGGAACAGTTAAAAGAACCTTCGTTAAGAAGGTAAGGACAGATACAGTTCTGAAGTTTTACAAAACAATGGTTTTATTTATTTTATTTTATTGGGTTATTTTACGATGCTGTATCAACATCTAGGTTATTTAGCGTCTGAATGATATGAAGGTGATAATGCCGGTGAAATGAGTCCGGGGTCCAGCACCGAAAGTTACCCAGCATTTGCTCGTATTGGGTTGAGGGAAAACCCCGGAAAAAACCTCAACCAGGTAACTTGCCCTGACCGGGATTCGAACCCGGTCCACCTGGTTTCGCGGCCAGACGCGCTGACCATTACTCCACAGGTGTGGACAAAAAAACAATGGTCATACCATCATTGGTATATGGCTCAGAGATTTGGAACCTAACTAAACAGCAAGAAAGAAGAATAGAGACAGCAGAAATGAAATTGTTGAGACCGTTGGCAGGATATACACTGTTAGATCATAAACAAAACAAATACATTAAACAGGAATTAGGCATCTCAAATATAATTGATGTAACACATAACTATATAAATAGATGCACGAACATGTAGAGAGAATGTCATCAGACAGAGTTCCAAGAAAACTGCACAACTACAGACCCATGGGACGATGGGATGTAGGAAGACCGAGACGACGATGGAGTGATCAGTTTTAGACTTCAGTTTATTGGGACTGAACAGGCCGGATAGCCTAACCCCTGATGTTTATGATGATGATCTAATTTAGACAGGTAGGTTACGTATTGCACTGACAAAAGAGAAGTTAGATAAAATTTTAAATCCCTTTCCTAAGCATATGCCATGTATTTTGTATATGTGAACTTTAGGGGTGCTGATAAACCACATTAGAAAAGAAATTTCTCTGATACCGGTAACCCGTCCTCCCTGCAAAGAATTTCTTTTAACTTTTAAGAAAGTGCCAGTTATGCCTATATTGCAGTGGAGGACAGACTGCTATGAAATGTTGTTAATGTATTAAAAGCAAATCCAATCTTGGCTGCTTTTATATCTACAGTTACACTAATATTTCACAGGAAAAATGATGGTCATTGTGTTAAGAAGCTTGCTTGCAGGAGATTGAGTAGCTTAAAAATTAGGTTATTAAATTTGTCAGCACTTTGTATTTTAAAGCAATCTTGGAATAGTTAGAATTAATTTCTTTTAAATTTTGAACACAAAAATGCACACGTAAAAGAAAAATTAATATTGTGCAAATACAAAACTGATGACAGATGAGAGCACTTACCAGACAGAGCAAGGAACCCACATTGTGAGATAGATGATCACCAAATTTATTGTTCTCACCATGAATCCCTCAAATAAGGAGATGACAGTTCACTGAAAAAAATTCGTCATAATGATTGTTAATTATTGCCAATTGATAGGTAATTTTTAAGTACTGTATAACGTTTTTATCGCCAAATATGAACAACTAAATGCAGATTAGTTTATGAAAATTAATATTAAAAGTTTAAAAAGTCTGTATTAATGTTCCAATATCTATTACAATAGAGTATTTTGGACAATATTCGTACTCCTGCTGTACACTGATTCTCACAAAGTGAAAGAATAAACTATTTTACATACCGTACCATAAACCGGGGTTAGGTTGGCCTAGCGCATGTTACTTTGGCCCACACAAAAAAAATTTTCTCACTGCGAGTTTTATCCACACCATCCATTTCTACACGCCATACGATAGTCAGATATTTTAAAAATTACTCCCACTATCAGGATTGTCTATAACATCTCTGTTGGACAACTGTGCTGTTCATGGCTTTTGTTGTAAAAATAGTAAATTAATATTGTGTAAACTTCCTTCTTCCCAGATGATACTAGTGATTTAAAAATCAAGTAAGCAAGCCTATATTTTTTGTAAGCTCAAAGTATTGGCATACAAGATATGTAAACAATATTTGATTAGTGTAAAATTCCTCGTTCAGTATTTTCTACCCAAAAATAAATAGCATCTATTCACATGGATAGGGGTACATTGGCCCTGGCCAATGTAATCCCTAATGCTAAGTTTTCTTTCCTTATACTAATTGTTTACAGACTATGTTAGACAACTGAAATTAAAATACCCAATCATTGGCTGTTGGAAACTTTGTGTAACTTGGAAAAGCCAGTTATATTCAGCTGTTATCAATAACATGGAATTTATGCTGACTATGCATGCAAGTCTTACTGGTCGGTATTGGGTATGGCCTCAACAGAAGAACTAAAATGGAATTTATGCTGACTGTATGCATGCAAGTCTTACTGGTCGGTATTGGGTATGGCCTCAACAGAAGAACATTTTATCTTGCTAGTGAAAAGATGTTATCAAGAAAATACCCCCCCCCCCCAAACAGCAATTGAAGAGGGATTTTCTCAGTGTTCAAGGCATCAACTGAATAATATAAAAGATCTGTAGTTCTCTTGTGTTTATTTTGTTTTGCAGCCATATCAACATAATTTATCTTTGTGTACCTCACACCTTACCATTTTAGACATTGTATTGTAAACATTACTTGTAAACAAGAATTTGTAGCATAAAACATTGTAAAGGTTTAAATATTTGTCTTAAAATAAATACTGGTATGTTTCATGTTTCACACAGACTTATTTTTAAGAATATTGTTGCCAGTTTGTAGTTCAATTTTCCAGGTGTTACATTAATTCATTCATTTAATGTTCTCCCCAAGGGCAGGTCTTTCACTGCAAACCCAGCTTTCTCCACTCTTTCCTATTTTCTGCCTTCCTCTTTGTTTCCTCATATGATCCATATATCTTCCCAGTTTAATTTTATTATAGTTATATAGTGGGTCAAAATAACCCCATGTGACAGTTAACTTTGGCCCACAACTTTATCACATGTACTATTATCAGTGACTATTATGATTTTTGAAATGCTTTTAGGAAATGTTCCCGCACTCGCATATAAAATTTGGAGCTTTATCTCCAAAATTTTCACAGGAAACCAATAAAAGATAATTTAAAAATGTATTTCAGTGGATCAAAGTAACCCCAATTTACGGTATGGTACTCTTGAATTTGTAGGCCTACTAATCTGCTGAACTAAACTAAATTCCAGTTTTGAAAATAAATACAAGCAAAAGACTATGTCACATGATTCTTGAAATCTATATTTTAAAGTGCATTCAAAATAAATTCTTTAGCTTACAGAAATTTTTTCATGCGAAGTGTTAACTGATGAGTTCAATATAATATATCTAGTTCTTGAAAATATCGAGATATTTTTCATCTTGCCACCATTTTCAAAAGTAACTCCAAGACTTTCCACGATAAAAAAATGATTTTATGATTTTATATTGTCATGAAAGTTTAATGTGATGAAGTATAACCCACATTGTCCCATTTCTATTTTATGGAAATTGTTTTCAAATAGTATAATACTAAAATCAAGTGTGGCAGAGTAGGTCCAACTGTAATACCGGTATATGTACATAATTGTATTTTTAGTAATACCTGTACTTCGTTAAATAGAGAATATTCTGAAAAAGAAAAGTCTATGGAAATACACCTCTAGTATATCATTACGCCACTTTACTTCTTACTGGTACATTTGAGTTTAAATTATATTTTCACATTAGGAGTAAATTTAAATGAATTAAAGTAAAAAAAAAATCAATAAAAAGAGATAAAACAACAGAACTTTGGTTGGATTGAAACTTATTGAGAATGTAGGTTTTTATTGATAGAAAGAAGTTTACAATGTGGAAAACATTATGGTTAAGGATAATATCTATTTTTTTGTGATATTTAAACTTTAATGTTTTCATATTATTTTATTATCTTAAATGTGAATGTACCTGAATCCAATATGTAATTTAAAAGTGACCTTGCCTTCTTTGTGAAAATGTTTATGGAACATGTCATTATGTACTTTATTGTATGTCAATAAATAAGTGAATAAAAAAAAGTATCTACACAATCTTTAAGAGTTCTGTAGGTTCAGAGTTACTGATACTTACTGATGCTTTGTCAAAAGGAAATTATTACCGGTATATCTAAAAATTGACTTTATTTAAAAATGGATTAAGACTTAGGGCCTACTATTTTTTCCAGATTGAATAACCTAGTTAATTCTAATATAAAATAAATTCCGGTACAGGTAGTAGAAACAAGGCCGGATTTACGTATGTGTAGCCCCTGGGCGGTATGCACGTGGGAAACTCCAGAAACCCATATAAATTATGTCACAGCTTATCTGAGAAAATGTAAAATTTAAGCAACTGTCCGATTTTACACAAATGTAATGTTAACAAAATAAAGAGAAGTAAGCTATATAGATACAATAAAAATGGTACTTTATATAAACTTAGAAAATTCTCATGAATTGTTAAGTTAATTCTTGTTTTATTGTATATGAACAGAGCATATCAAATAATATTTGGGATCAGTGTGTTACAATTTTCATCTACATATTAGCCTATTTTTGATAATCTTGACTCTCAATTGTAAACTCTAATGAGTATTTGTGATCATTTTGTTTTATCTTTAGTGGTATAATAGAATATTTTTCATTTTAGTACGATAATAAAATTTCACACTTGTAATTTGACAATGTCATTAGCTTTTGCTGTAACGATAGCTAATAAGTACTATACTGTACTAGTATACTATACTATACTATACTATTATACTAACTTTCCTCACTTTTTTTTTTTTTTTTTTGCAACAAACATGTCAATAATGCCTTTAAATTTCATTTCATGAAACTTTCCATGCTAAGTAAGAAAAGTTATGTTGGACAATCTGGGTTCATGGTTGTATACAGCCGATTTTTTTATTAACTTCATTTTTGAAAATTCAATTTCTCCACTACACTTTAACATTATAAATAGGGTGATCAACTCGTCTATTTGAGCTAATTTTTTTGGATCTTCCCGGCTTCCATGCTGATATCCTAATCCTCTCGTATTTTTCTTTATTAATTATGATCGTCAATTTTTTAATGTAACCTAATAATAGGCCTAACCGTTAAGAAATATATTTATATAAACTGGCATTAATATCGATAGTTTAGTAGGTACCAATCAACACAGAAATTCGGTTTCGGTGATCTTATAACTGTATGCATATATGATTGTAAAGTTTTTTCAGCTTCAATAGTAAGAAAAAAGTAATTAAATTTAAATGTTCTGCAGCATCCTGTTGACAAAATATGCAAACAAGTTAAAACTAAGAAAAATGCATGTTTTTTAATATTACTGCATTCAACATTGTGACGTAACTCATATTTGTATTACAATTAAACAGATAGTTTTATATTATTTAATATTAACCATTTCATCACACCCTAAAAAATTGAGCTAAAATTTATCGTGACTAAGTCTCCTGTATTTTCATGATCAGACGTTGGTCACCCTAATTATAAGTACTAAATATATTCTTAAAAGTATTTCAATGTTGGGGAATGTTTCTCTAAAATTGTGTTCATTGAAAATTTCATAGAAGAACATTTCCTTTGAAACACGGTATTTGTAGTTTTCTTTCATATCTATCACTACCTTACTGTTGAAAACTTCTAGTTCAATCCCCAGGTAGATTCGAGATCATTATTGTATTCGGTGGCAAAGATCGGTAGTTATAGTTAATATCTCGGATGGATTTATAACATCAGCTGACTCAGAGTAGATAGTCTGCAAGGTAAGGATGATAGAAGTTTATCAACTATGAAAATGAAACTTTCTATCCAAAACCGCTCCCTCTGTGACAGTTGGGTTTCTGGCACTTTGTCATGTTGTACAAGATTGAATCTAGCATTCTTGGACATACTCTTTTGTTTGGCTAATTTCCTGAGCCTTTTTCTCACTTTCTTCAAATAAATGTTGCAAATTCTCTTATGTATCATCAACCACCACATGATAAGTTGACAGCGATTTCATAACCAACAGTCAGCCTGTTCTTGGAAATACTTTAAGAGGAACCGCCATAGCATGACGAAAGGGAAGTCAAAGCGTTGAGTTAGCATGAGAACTTGTAAACAGCCAACAAGGATTTTCCTCGTAAATCGTTCAATTGTAGGCAGGATTTTAAATATAAACTGCACACCTTCAATTTGTTATTACCTATTTCATGCAGAAAGAACATTATTGTAGGCACAAGACAAGAAAGCATCTACAACAGAAAATTAAAGTTAATGTTTTCTTTCTGGATTGCAGGGGTCCCTGTCTGTGAGGGGCCCTGGGGCAATCATCCCCTCTTAAATCCGGCCCTGAGTAGAAATACATGTCTATATTTAGTGTCAACATAGCAGTTCTTTTCAGGCTACATACTTCACAATTCATGTTTTTCTTACAAAGTTATATTATCATCACTTGGTATTTCTTAGTTATTCTTGATATCTGTGAGCCATGACAGCTGAGTTATAGGTTAGGTCACTTTTGTCTGTACAGCGTGGAGGGATTCCTAACAGAAACAAAAAATTTCTCTTTCTCATCATATTCAAAATAATTGTTTAACTCTATTTATTAAGTACCATGGATGATGTAGTCAGGAATTACCGTACTGTATACTCCCAGTGTCTCGAAAAAGGAGCTGTATCTCTTGACATGCATGACGTTTTGTAAGAACTGTAAGTAAACATCTCACCCATGATAATGCGTCTTCTGGATCACTGTGATAATAGGATACCTGTTTCTCTGAGTGACCATGGTTAGAGATGTGTTATGTGTTTGTGCTTTGACTACACTACCACTCTATCAAAGATTAATGATAAGGTCTGTTATGAAGGAAAATAAAAATAGAACTTGATAATTTAAGAAAACTTAAGTAGCTAGAACAGTAATTGTGGAATATTTTTTTTTGTTATTGAAAATTGGCGAATAATACAAGGTGGGTCAAAAGTCGCTTTCCCCAAACACTTCCTTACATTTAATTACATTCAATTTACATTTGGCTACACATTATTTTACAGGTTTTGTTCAAAATGGAGGCCCTGTTTCTCGATACACAATTCTCATGACATTCAGACACTGATTTATAGACGGCAGAACATAACTCACAGTTTTAATCGATTTTCACGAATGACTGTTATATCATCTGTCGCAACTGATGCAGATCCTGCGGTTTCTGGGCAAAAACATTTTTCAGGATACCCCACAGCAAAAAATCACATGCGTCAGGTCGCATGATCTAGGTGACCATTCTGTTGTGCCACAATGGCCAATCCATTCATGGAACTGCTGGTTCAAGAAGTCCTTCACTTCTACACCAGAATGAGGTGGTGCTCCATCCTGTTGCCATATTAACTACATTTCGGCAAAACGAGGGCTATTTTCAAAACATGACATCAGAAAAACAGTTGATGCACGAACATGGTTGTCAACCCATCACTAATTACACCAGCTATTGGTATTCGTTTATTCAAGTTAAGACATCTGTGTATGTATACAAGTATGAAACCTAAGAACGAATATCGGAGAAAGCGACTTTTGACCCATCTTGTATGTTAGGTGCCAGTATTTTTCTTCTGTGTGATAATGTCGATAATTATTCATTGATGAAGAATAGACCTACTATCACTCAACATATTATCATTTAATGGGGAGGGTTCCGAAGGTAAAATAATCTATTTATGATTTTGAACATATCATATTGATAACTTGATTTCAAATAAATAATGTAACTAAAAATGTATTGTTTGACAATCAATTGGGACATTTATATAACAGACATTTGTATTTATGAAATAAAATTATGTATTAGATGCATGAGAGCATAGCTGTTTTTGCAGAGTAAAAAAAGTTTATTTACACTCTGACATTTTCATTTGTAAAGCAAGAAGAAAAATTAATCTGTATCATATGCAAACCTGGAGTCTTGAGAGTGGTTAATACAAAGATAAAATTATTTTTTGGCACTATTCATACCGGTATTTACAATCTGCACGGCTTAGTGAAATGTTAAATTTGCTCTCTTATTGTAATATCATAAAGCAAATTATGAATTATAATTTCAGAAATGGCACAAACAACATATCAAAAGCATTATACATTTCGAAGTCCCTGGTGATTAAGCACGTGGTAAAGTTGAAATTCCTATCAGATTTTACGTAATTAAATATAAAGGAAACCTGACCTAATCTAACCTAATACTATTCAGTACCGGTATTCAATTTTATTTAAGCACTGATGATAGTAAAATGAATTATCCATTGAATGAACGTCAGCCTTCATGATTTCATAATCAACATACATTCATTCATATGCATCTTAAAAGAACACGATTATAAATTTCTCAAATTTTAAATTAAATACTGTATCTTAATTATATTAAAATCTTTCAACACAGAACTATCATAATAGAGACATTTCCAAAACTTACAAACAAAAGTTTTCTATAGGTCTATGGAGTTGCTCTCCTATGTTACAATTATCTTTGTTTTATTAAGTGTTCTACATTTGCGACTTTTTCTAACGTCAGGAATTTTATATTCCAATATTATCATTTCTTATTCTACAGAAATGTGCCGAACTAATTTTAGAACATCTAAATTATTAAAATAAACATAATAATGAATAGCAGTCATGTTTATCTTTACTCATGAATTTCTGTTTACGTGTTTTAAATTCAAATATAACCTTCTTATCGATTGAATGACTTTTGTACAAAATTAACAGCAATTACAAGCACAAATAAATTCCACGAGTCTGACTTTACTTTTGGATAATTTACTGAATTAAACATCTGGGCCCTAAGCGTAATAATGATTTGTACTGTGCCCAACATTAAAATATACTAAGTAATATGCAGTTCATTTTTCAATACTGTTCAGAGTAAAGCAAGTTACTTACTTTGAACTTTGTGAATTGTAATAAATTAAGGGAACAAGATATCTATTCTCATAAAAATGATTAAATTATTTGCAACAAAAATAGATATCTTGCTTTAAGAATTTACCAGCTCATTTGAAGAAGTATGGGTGGGTAAGTTCCTAGGTAGGTAGTTAAAAAAAAAAACATTGAAAACTGTATTGGTTGACATTGTAAATTAACACATTATAAACAACGTAAGTATGAAAATTGAAAGGACAGTTAAGTGAATTCTCACACAGCTTGTCGTGCCACTCTACCGAACATACAGACTACATGACAATGCGCAACTAGCCACCAAGTCTGCCGGCATGTACAAGCCAAAGCTAGCCAGCAATGTTCGCAAACAAGAAATTCAGGAAGTCATTTTCAATGCATGTAATGGAGTTTTTTTTACAGGTTTTAAAAATGCGTTAATTTCCAAGACATCTACTGAAAAGTGACAAGTCAGCTTTTAAGATTTGGAATTGCACAATGAGGATAAATGGTATACCTCTTCTATTAAATAATAGCATTGTTTTTATTAAAATACGTTATAGGCCTATATTACAAAATGAAGGCTTTGATCCTTGAACCATTTCGACATTCCGATCACAACTGCACATACTGTATGTGATCAGACACCATGGCCGACTATGCTTGTGCGTGTTGAACCAAAGGCAGAGGTTTTAACCTGGTGGTTTGCTGCACTGTTAGAGGAGGCATTGTTTTAAAATATGGAAACACAGTAACTGCAATCTTAAATTAAGAAAACACTTATAGGAATAAGTTTATCCTTTGGAAAAATTTAGTTCTGGGGGATCCATATACAGCAACGGAATGTTTGTGTGTTGTATTGTCTGCAAAATTGTAACAAACCATGGCACAACATGGCCTCCTAGTAATAACAATCTACATAAAATCTTTTTGTATTTTTTGTTTTTATTTTTTTATCTTGTATCAGGATAACAAACAAACTCCTGATTGTTTCTCTCTCGCTCTCTCTCTATAAATATGTAACAAACTTTTGTCGGGTAAAAGAACAATCCGCAGTCAACACTGAAATTGGAAATGATGAATAAATACATGTACACACATCTACAGTTTTAAATAGAGTGTATGTATACTTAAACAAGTGAACTGACAGTGCGGATTGCAAGAGTTGCAGCACAGTTGATACTCGACAAGAACAACACTTTCTAATCGCAATATGCTAAGTTTAAACTAATTCAGTAATCATTGTGTTATCATACACACGCATAAAAAAAATAAAGAAAAACAAAGTCCCAATGCAGTCACAAGCCTGAGTAAACAGGTTATATATAATATTTCTATAGACTATATCAATATTAAATATTAATGTTGAGAACAAATACTGTATGTTGTACCACCAGGCAGGCCTATTTTACAGTACTCTATGATTATGTTTATAATTTGAAGTAGTGAATATGGCTATATGTTTATATGGGCTCGTTCTCCTGTATGGAACAAATGCACAGTATAATGTCTATATTTCTCTAACGTGAACATGACATATTATGTATTACGCCCGCTCTATATTGTATATTTTTCACTGTATCACACGGCTCGCCAGCAACCATACCTTTCGTTTCGTGATATGTGCCCCCATCAGCCGAAGTTAGTGATCATGTACAACACCACAAATTAAACAGAAAACAATGAGATGTATGTAATTCTAGGCACTTAGAGAACAATGAAGCCTTTGTGGCAATGTATGGATACAGCTATACTCTTTATACAAGGACTTACATTAATACAGTGTGCAGATCTAGAACAAACAACAGTGTAAATCTGTCTGTCTGCTGCCTTTTATGTATGTATGTATGTATGCTATGGTACCAAGTTAAGGGGCTTATTTTCCCGCAGGGATATACTCTCAACCAGATATGATAAACTCATTCAAATAATATCTGGGAAAGTAAGTTAATGATGATTGCACCATTTACAAAAGCCAAAAAGTCCAATCGAAGGTTGACCCATGAGACCCGGTAGAGATGGTTACATAGCAAATTTTATACATTCTAATATATTTCTTGGCTTCAGAGAGAGCAGATTACTGTTGCTATTGATGTTCTGTACACATAAATTCTCTCAGACTTACGACAACAATTATTAGTGATAGCAGCTATCCAGCATTAGTTATAGAAAAATTTCCTTCAGCATGAACTGTTCTCTGAACACCAGCATTTTAATCAAAATGGATGTTCGTGTAATTAAAATCTTAGCAGTTGGCACTTTAGAAAACTAGTTACAGCTGTTTACTTTCAGTAGTTTACTTCAGAATTAAGAGGCGTATTTGTAGTTACGTGCGAACTTACGAGTATAATACATTTTTGTATGGTAGTACATTAATATCTGGTCACTTGATGGATGAAGAAGCTAAAATTTCGAAGTAACTGCAAGATTTAGATTCTTTTAGCCACAACATTAATTATTAATTTTAATTAGAATGAGATATTAATGTGACTAAGAAGCAATAGAGAACTACACTGGTGTATATTTATATTGATAGTAGGTATAAATTTGGGTTTTTACTTAAGCTTTTCTGAATTTTCCTTTAATGAGATGAAATTTTCTCAACATAAAATTTCTACATACTCATGGGCCTTTATATTACGCACTTTAGAGAGAATTTTATTCCTATTTTCCTAATAGCCTATATACAAAACGTAAATTTTGTAGTAGGACTGTTATTTCAGTACAAACACTTCATAGAATTATTGTACAGTTACAAAATTTACTTTTTTTTTTTTAAAATGAAAGTATTATAATCTAACATACTAATATTAACGGCATTCTTACTCCCAAAGTACAAATCATATTTTATTATTATTATTATTATTATTATTATTATTATTATTATTATTATTATTAAAACAATACCAACAACAGCAATAACAATGTTACCAATCGTCACTGAAAGCAGAAAGTTACTGATCAATATACTGGTAATATATTACCCATAAATTAATATATTCGTATATTTAAATAAAATGCTAATTTGACTTAAACAAAATTTAATACATTAAAAGCAATGAATTAAAAATCACGAGAAAAATTATGCAATTCAATTTTGATATTTTCTGCACAGAAATTGTGATTTTAAATTCCTAGAATTTCATTTGTTTCAGAAAATTTCTTTTACGAAATTGTATATCATTTTAAAGCTTAATATCACAATACTTTTTAAAATACAGAAAATAATGACATCAAAGATAAAAATAATTACAGTAATAACTTTTCAGTGATCAAAGGATGTCATTTAACATTTTAACTTATTTTCTAGATATTTCCTTTCTTATCTCCTGCTATTGAGGATATAATATACAGCATGTGTATTTTCATATTATTTATGCCTTTAATATTATGAAACTAATAAGTTTCAAAACTGTTTTTGTAACATTTCTTTTCAACTTCTTAGTATGAATATGTTACAGTTACCAGTATCTGTTACATGCCAATTAAAATACATTGCAATTCTTCTTATTATAATAAAACACGAAATAGTCAAATTAATCAGACATGGGCAAACTATGAATTATATTGTGTCAAAAAAGAAGAAGAAAAAAAAAACAAATTAAAAGAATCTGTGCATTAATGGAGAATGTAGAATGCCTTTAAACGCATGTCAATAACAACATACGTCGATTATTCTTAATTTATTTTCATGTCACATCTGTTTGTATTGAAATGAGTGATATCATTTCTAGGCCGAAAAGTGGGCCTATATCTCAGAGTGCAAAAGCTGTCCAAGTCTGATATAATAAATTAGATTGTCTATTAATTTGCACATATCTGTGCTGTGTGGAATATTCTTCTTCCAGAATATGCAAAATTATAGTATACAATATTCAAATTATTGTCAAGACTACAATCTATGCATTCATTTGGTAATAACTATAGACTGGATACCTGGAATTCAATTTCAACAGAACAAATGTGTCCAAAATAATTCTCTGTGGCCATTTCTGTGTAAATATAAGCCATTACAGACGTTTTAGTGGAGAAAAAGGGAACAGAATAGTATCATGAAGAAATTTATGAAAGGAATACACAGATTTAATTAAATTATTATACAATTTTCCTTAAGAAACGTAGGAAAATAACTATTGGTAACTGGTATAAAAATCATACTCCTACCAGTTCTGTATGTAAGTAGTACCAGTACTTCATCTATGGGCCCCAAAAAATTTTGCGCCCCCTCATCAACTAACTTATGCAAACCATTTTTATGCGAATTTTAGGCATTTAAAAATCAAACTTTAAAAGAGTGGCATGTAACAATTTAATATATTCTACTACCTACAGCAGACATCTTAGAAGTAGGAAAATTTCGAAACTTTATTTCCAACTTGATTTTTTTCTTCTATCAAAATTTTGCCACTCATACGAATTTTTCGCTCTCTGTAAAAAATATACACGTACTGTATTCAAAATCCAGTAAGATTCGAATGCAGGAAGAAAGAAGGTAAAAAACCGAATAAAATGAGGGGCCACTCAATCAGTTCTGAGTGAACTTGGAGGTGATAGGAGCACTGCAAAGGGAGGTAATTATTAAATTAATGGCAAAAATTCCTATTTTGCAAACAGTCGAGACAAATGACTGTCGAGTATGTGCAGAGCCATATTGATACAATCTGTGTTTTCATGAATCTAAATCCGTACTGAATTCTCATGTCAATGAATGAATTCAATAAGTTAATTTATTTAAATTTACTTGAAAACCACATGTAAAAGTATAACATTGATTCACAAGCAAAAGTCTCCTGAGGGTATGAATTAAGTTGAAAAATCATATTCAAAACACGACAACAGGATAGGTTATGATATATGTTAGCCAAGAAGGGTCTGAATTATTAAGCAGATCCTAAAGATGAAACTATTTTTGTTTTTATGTAAACCATTGCTTCATTTCTAAACATCCATGTGATAAGACATATTCTATGTTGGGGACATACCTCCGATATAACCTCTCGATTTTTCTATATTATTTCCTATCTATAATCGCAATTAATGTCCTACATTCGCAAACAATTTGAATTTTGTATTTCTTTAATCGAAGTAGTACAGACTCAGAAACAAAAATTTGAGCCACTTGAATTTTCCAAGTTCCAATTATAACATATTGCGCATGTTCAGTGCATGGAAGTTGGAAAATTCAGATGGCCCAAATTTTGTTACTGGGCTTGTACATGACCTTCCCTTCTTCATTCTTATATTCAACTCTAAATTGCGCGTAAAGAATTTATGTGTGAACTAAAATTGTGAATAAAAAGTATATAGTGTTAAAAGTTGTATAATCAAGATGTAGGCAGGCCTATACAATTTTTATGCTTGTTAATATAATAGTCGAGAAATATATGCTACAATTTCAACAGTGAAAAGGATTTTTTCCTTTGTCATTTTCTCAATAATGGCCTGAAAATATTGTATATGCGCACCCCTGTAAGAAAACTGCTACAAGTTATAAAACACTGTTCTTGGGAAATGAGAAGTTTAGAAGTCAGTGTCTTGGATTTTAACATCATTGTCCAAACGCCCTGAAGTGCCATCTATGGACAGGACTTTAAATTAAACTTGTGGCATTATTCTGACTTGTAGAATGCAAAATATATTATTAGACTGCTTATGTAACACAAAATCAACTCTTTTACTTGTGGCAGTCTTCCTGCAGTGGTGCGATTATGTAAAAATCTTATTAAATATTGAACAAGTTCTGAATTATAACCTAAAATAAGACACTTATTCATAAAAGGTGAAAGGAGCAACGCATCTTATATTTTTGGTCCAGGGAAAATACTGTTTTAGTATACTTGTATACACTAAGGTTAGGTTTAGTGTAAAAGTGGTCTATATGCAACGACGTCTCCTAGCAAATTACCATGTTTAGATTAACTTAAGTACCCCTTGTAAATACGGACCAATCTACTGACTAATGTAGATCTTAAGACCGTTCAGTAGCTAACTTCTTATTTCAACTATTCTGTAACCAAAAATATGGTCAATAAGCATTTATTATGTGCTGAGTGGTCTTCAAGATCATTTTGTGAACGATACGAGAAGAAAAATTCATTTGTCTTTGTTGGTGATGGAATTCACTACTTTCCAGCCTTTAGTTAGTAGCTATACAATAACAACAATAACATATTTATTTAACATATGATGGATGCAAGTCAAAGTGAAAAATTATTGTTACTGAAGCTGTACCTGATAACAACATAGTCATTTCACGATGAACACATTGTTTCCAAGGAAAGCGCGAACATTGAAAAGTTCATTCTTACCTCTAGCTTCTTTTAACACTAAGTGCACAATTCTAAACTCTTAAATCTTTTTTACGCTGGTATGTTACAGTCTGTATTTCTTTCTTTAATTACTTTTCAAACCATGTACTATACACAAACTAATCCAGTTTTCTTCAGTGTCCTTGCCAACAGTTTTGTGCAATTACTTATGGAACATTACGAAACAATAACTTATCAACATGGTGAAATTCATGGGACCAAAATTAAGAATTCAGTTATATAGAATTTCCTCCTGTAGACATTAAAGCTTATTTATCCTTCTTCCTAACATATAATCTTCTTGTAACAAACATCTTCATTGTACATATCTACACAAATAGTAAACTTTTTACACGAATCTTCTATAAGTATTTTAATCAATTAAATACATAATATTCTCTGTATCACATATTTGCACTTGTATCAGAAACAAGATTTTGTATATTTCTTAATACAGTACTTATCTTCACACAAAAGCCTGTCCATATTAACACCATATCAATGAAAATAAGTTATAAATCTTACTCTGATATACGTACGTACAATTCTCTCTTCTTAACAGTATTTAAAGTCGATATCATTTTACAAAAACCTTTGTAATACGGAAACAGACATTTAAAATAAAAAGGACGGGGTAATATATCACAAACAAATTGCATCATTTTTCATGGAAAAAGTGTAGCACATTATGAACATAATGGAAGATTAGTTTCCTTATAGAAATATAAATATAGAGCCTCTATTCTTTCTGTAAATAATTGAAGAGTCTTTGTCACGCGTTGATTCATTCTCTCCACTTTATTTTAAAGTTTATTCCTGAAACTAATTTATTTATATTACTATGCCTATATTAATTTTAATACATGAAATGTATCGATATCTGACATATTCTATTCATTGCAAATTTCATGGGCTGTTACTTTTAATTGTCTATTGTGAAAGTATCATTTAATATTTCATCAATTTAAATAGCCAAAAAGTCGAAAACAAGTTTAAGAATATTATTTTAACGGTTTAACATTAACTTTAATTTTAAAATTATTATCTCACTATTAAACTTCTTAGTTCAATATTAAAGCTTCTTTGCCAGTGAATGATTTTTTTTATCCTCTGATATTTCAACGTTCTAAGAAGTATTATTTGATATTTTTATCAATGCATGTTAATTTTAATAGTATCAGTGTTAGTGAAAATAAGTACCTATACTGGTATCAAAATAAAAAATGGTATAAAAAAATATGTAGTCTACAGTAAATTGTTAACATGACAATTATTAATGGACACAAAATACCGACACATGTTTTTCTATTTTATCAGTAAAATTATTTAAATATATGTACTTCCTAAATTATACAAAAAAAAAAAATCTTTTCTGGGGATAAAAGGCAGTTGGAGTGTCGTGCTGATTCTAGTGCCAAAGTCATGGAAGCATGGAGCTCTACCTCCATGCCCCCCTAGCGCCTTCTTGGCATATAAAGGGGTACCGGTACCTTTACCTTTCACAAAAAATTTAATGTATATTTTATTCCTTAACATATACTGTTTTTATGAACTAAATACTACAGAGTTAAATTGTTTAAAGTTTGAATGGTGATATTTAAACTTTAGCAAGAACGTGGCTTTAACTGTCTTTGCTTGAATTGTTAGTTAATGCGGATTATCTTAAGCTTTCTGCACAAATAAACAATTCTACAGTAAAACTGACTTGGGAAAAACTGGCTATTTTATATTTTGATAAATTGACTATAGAGAAGAAAATTGAGGCTTCAATGAATGTTTGTTTTCTCATTTTCGTAAATTGGGAAGTACACCTAGAAATTTAGTGAAAGATGTGTGTTCACACAGAGGTAGTGATCAATAAATGGAGCTTTCATGGGTGGAATGAGAATTTGTTAACAATTCTCTATTAAAGTACTGTTCAGAAACTTCTTCCATATTCCAAACTTCAACGATTTGATTTGTCTCATAATAGAAGGTTGATAGGATGGCGTAACAATAGCTAGAAATATATAAATACCCAATACCTAAAATACTATCTAATATAATCTTCGGCAATCTATTACACAACCCTTTCTTAAAATCCCCTAAAAATACAATCCCTTATTAAAGTTTTCACCTTTGGTATGAAGAATAACAATAAAAAAATAGCTACGTACTCCAAGGAACAACATATTTTCTCCATTGCTTTTCAAATATCAGTTAAGCACCATACTGTACATTTAACTTGTATTCACAGCGTTACCAATGAGCCAAAATCAAGATCACATTCCACAAACTGGACAATTCGTGTATTGCTTTTATACAGGTGTCTGTCTGTATTTAACATAATGAAACTAAGTTTCAATATGTGTGAGGAGTGTAAATTCTATATTAATAAAACCCTAAAATTTCGGATCTCATAATTTCACCATGTCAATATTTTCCACTCATTTTCGATCACATAATTAAAATGTACATGTAATTTATTCCATTTGATGTCATTGAGATAAAAACAAGCTTACTGTAATGACTGTTGCATAGCTATTAATATAACTCGTGGAATGTGTGATGACTTCATGTCTTAATTTCAGAAATTTACTTCGTCTGTTAACCCTCCTGCTACCAAGGGTTGTAATAGAATTACTCCACGGATAATTTTTCAGTATTATTTTAATTTTTCTCCATATTTATTTTTGAAATTCCACGTATTTGTCCGTTACATGACTACCAACATTTTGAAATATGAATAACACAAATAATTATTCTACTTTAAGAAGTAATCCGCATTACTGAAATGGGATGATCTTGGTAGTCTGTGTCATGAAAGTTCCAGAATATGAATTCAATTTGTAGCTTAATTTTCTACATGTTGAGTTTGTCTGCTTCCAAATTATTTTATTTTGTGTTATTTACGGTATATCATTATTTATATTGTTGTTTATAATATTATCATGTGTATCATGACTTTTGGTTCCAATTTTTTTTAAATTTTAATTTCAGTCTGTTATGATTATTCTAAAAGTGATTTTATTAGAAATAATTATTAGTACAACCTTTTTCCGAGATGTTCATTGTAATACAGATGGTGTTCCAATATTTGAATTAAAAAAAAAAATCTAAAATTTATATTCTTAGATTTATATTTTTACTTATTTATGTTTAGAATTTTTAAAGATTTTTTTAAGGATTTTATTTTATTATAAACAAATGTCTTGGAGGTGTTCGTGGGTGTATAGATTATATTTGAATATTTAAATATCAGCAAATATCTTAAATGTTTTCCAACTTATTTTTAGTACCGTACTATGACTTTTATTGCTTGAAATTTGTTTCCTACCTTGTCAAAACATTAAGGAGTTTGCCTTGAAATAAAAGGGATGCATGTTTAATTTTACAGATATGTTTTCTCATAGTATCACCAATAACATATTTTGAAGGTCATTAATTTTGATATACTCTTTCAACAGAATGGAACGATACTTTGTATTTTTAAAAAGAGGAAAATTATTTAAAATTTTTACATTTTCTGAAGTCCATAGTCAATAATGTAATATACATTTATAAATATTTCAAATGCTTAACAAAGATTGGTATATGATTTTGATTGGGGTAATTCTATTACCTACCCCCCCTTGGTAGTAGTAAGTTATAAAAAAAACCTTGGTAGCAGGAGGGTTAATAAACACAGAATGTTTTATACGGTAAATTTTGGCTTTCCCATTTTACCTTTTTTAGTGAAACTGTACCTCGTTATAATTGCCATGGTTATTGGACTATCAAAGAAAAGCATAGGTACTGCTTATTTCTTTACGTCGTGTCTGTGAATGAAAAAAAAGAATGGCGAGAGGAACAGAAATATAATCTCACTTAAAAAAAATCCAAATGAAGAAGTTAGTATAGTTACAGTTCAATTCACAGCCATCTAATTAATTACATACACCAAATACGTTCTTCACCAATTCTCATACAGGTGGTTTCCGAATTCAGTTTACAGCAAAATTAAAATGCTACTAATTAATGTTGATATTAAAGGTAAGTCAACCCCATGACAGGCCAAATCGACCCAGAGGGTGGCAAGACGTTAAGGCTTCCACCTTTACAAAAAATCTGCATTTAATGGTAGTATGGATGTCAGTCCTACATACCCACCACCTTTACCTCAAAGGAAATGCCCCTGGTATTCATTTCTGTTAGAGGCTGAATAGATCCCAGAGTCATAGTGCGGCTGAAAGGATTGAATCATTGGAAAAATCCATGACCCGATTGGGAATCGAACCCGCGACTTTCCGGCTTGCAGCATTATGCCCTAACCGTGTACCCCAAAGCTGTAATAAAGTCAACAATATTCTGCGCCATTATTTTTTTAACATTCACATACGGTAATGATAAATCCACAACCATTGAAATCCTGACCTCTATTTATAATCTTACTGCACATTTAATACACATCAAGTCATCAACCATCCTTTACTGTAATTAACTCTGTTTTGAAAGTAAAAATTACAATGTTCTCATCTTACACATGTTGTTTATATTTCACTACAAAGGTTTTTACTTGAGAAAATTTCAAACCATTTCTGAAAGCCATTTCTGTCGATCCAAAAATGAAGGAAAGAGTGAAAAAAAAATGGAAAACTAATGTTTTCGACATTTTTGGCGTTTAAAAATAATAAAGACAAATTATATGGTGGAGCTGCAATACAGTATGTAATACATTTAAAATCCTCGTGGGTCATAATATGTATAAATTAAAATCATGAGCAAAAGAAGCTTTTTAAAATAATGTTCTTTAACTCTAAAAGTGAATGATTAATATTAGTGAGTAAACTAGGGTTGCCACCAGTCACGAATCATACGAGACATCCAGAATTTTAAGAGAATTAAAGTGGTTTCGAATTAAATTTAGGTGGAACGTCATATTTCCCGAATTATAGGTGATTTCGGAATGACATGTAAGAAAAAATATTTTTATGCACTATTTCGGCTAGCTTGCCTAGCAGCAATATTATGTTATACATCGCTACATATGAAAGCTGTATGCACCATTCACAATGAAAAGAAAATATAAAATTGAAATCTTGTGCGTATGTTATTTAATGAAAGTATTCACAATGAATTACGTAACCATAAACTTATACTTAAACATAAATACAAAAATGGTGAACAGTCGTGTTTTTTTCTCTATAAAACATCTGATAATAGAAACCCTTTCAAAATAGAAAACTCTACTTTACGTTCTTTTGCGATCAGTCTGCTATTTTTGAATAGTGTATTATGACATTCGTGGGTCAAAAAATTATTTTTAATTTTCCTTACAATAATGTAATATAAACTTTTAGCTTTATATCAGTGAAAGAAATTTTAAGATATCTATAAAAATTGACTAAGTTTTGCATTAAAATGTCCTGATGCAAACACAATATCAGCCAGCATTGCCAACAATATGTAATTTTACCATTAATTTTCTTAAAACTGTTTAAATCATATCTTGCACAATTTTTAAGATAATACACGAAATTTTGTATGGCCCTTTACCTTAGTAACATCAACAAACTGTAGATAAATTTTTAATCTCTCTTTAACAAAAATTAAAAAGAACAAGATCAATGAGCTAGTACTTGTTAATATGAATGTTACTTTTAAGGCAAAAAAAGAATTACTAAAAAAATATTTAAAATCTTGAGGGAAATTTTTTGAATAGCACTTTGGTACAAATCGCAAAATGAATATTTTAAAAGTTCATAATTTAAAAATTGTTATGTAGAAAAATAATTTTTCTTTTAGATGGAAGAGAAATTTTCTGACATTAACCATATAAAATTTTATCAGAATAGGTCTTAAGGATATGGATGAATAAAATTGATAGAACATACAAATTTTTAAGAGTGAATGGTGTATGTAACCCGTCAAATACTTGAGCAACAGGACTTGAGTGTATCAGAGGCATTTGAAGTGTTCAGTGATATAAGGAACCAACTTCTTCGAGGATAGAAGAGCAGCTTTGGAAGATTTTTTTCACATCATGTGACAACAAGGATGTAACAGATGGAGATTGAATTTACTTATACATAGTGAGGTAATAATGTGGATTAATGTAGCAGACTTTTCTAAGGACTTTTATTGTAAAAGTGACTGCTAGAAGCAGCCAAATGTATTCAAGAACAATAAATAAAAGTAGATCTTTATTTTATCTATATTTGGACTGGTAAAAATTCCAAGCAAAGGTTGTTTTTAAATAATTACGTTTAAGATCTATTTATATCTTCGAGACTTTACTTATATCAAATATTATCAGAAAAAAATATTTAAAAAAATTGAACAAAAACATATACCGGCATTACATTTCTTTACTTAACCCCTTTCCGCATACTGGGACAGATATGGTACATACCGGTTTTATATTCGTATAACTTATAATATAGGCATATAATATTTCAAACTGCATACTGGGGCAGATATGACACACTGTCAAGAATTGGATTTGACCATATGTGACATCAGTTGAGAAAGAAAGAATTACTTAAGTTATTTGAATATAAAACCAGTGTGTGCAAGACTGTCCCATGCGGTAAGGGGTTAACTTGTAGGCCTATAAATAAAATATCTTCTTAGTATTCTTCGGTGCACTAACAAAAATTTTGTCAGGCCTACTGTTCTGCATTTTAAATTAATCTTTGGAATTGTTTAGAGTATATGTTGTGTGTCATTTGAAATTGTGAAAAGGTGGCAACCCTAGAGTAAACTTAAAATGTATTACTTACTTACTGGCTTTTAAGGAACCCGGAGGTTCATTGCCACCCTCACATAAGTTCGCCATTGGTCCCTATCCTGAGCAAGATTAATCCAGTCTCTATCATCATATTCCACCTCCCTCAAATCCAAAACTTAAGATGTATTATTAATAAAAATTATATGAGAGATATTTAACGGTATCCTGGAGTAGTACAATATAGTATTTGCTGACTAATTTTTATTACACACTGGTGGAGAAGTAAAAACAATATTGTTGGAGAGTAACAATAGCCATAGTGGTAATTACAACTGTTTTGTTCCAGGATTGGGAAGTGTTCTCCTTCGCCACTTTTAAAAATGTTATAGTATATGCAATTTGACTATGGGAAAGAACTACAGAAAAATAATTTTGTTTGAAATCTTGGTAAAGGATTATGTTTACGAATGTATCTAAGGCCCCATTCATAAAATGTCGCTTCATAAATGCATATCAGACGCGATATTTCTGCTACAAACTATATGAAGTGGGTACCGGTAATATTAATCAATTTATAGCGAGACTACAAATCAGGAAAAAGGTGCTTTCATTGCTTCATGCTGACAAAATGTAGCCATGTGTACTGTTGTGTCAGTCATTTGACATACACTGCTCTCCAAATAATTACACAACAAGGACTTAAATTTCGTCTGATACGCAATGGTCGAAAGAAATAGAAAAACCACGTGAGGATAACACTACATAACTTCCATTTAACAATTTGTGAAAGATCGTCATTTGAACATAGATACAAGTTTTTATAAAACAATATAGTAGGCTAACTGTTTTTAGAATCTTTCTTCAAGATTAACATATTGTACCGGTACCGTAATATATTTGTGTTTTTGCTTTTGCATAAGTGGTCCTACAATTTTAACTAGTTCTTGATATGTAGAGTTAGTCATTTTAAATAGTGATTGAAATTATTTCTTCACCACTTTTCCCATTGTGCATTCTTCAGGAAGAAATGAATCGGAATCATCTTTAGTGATGTCCAGCCCTTTCCTTCCAGCCAATTATGCGTGACAAATATTAGAGAGTAAGAGAGTTAATGACTTTATTGCCAAGAAATCAGCGTTAGTTAACAAAATATAGTGACTGGGGTTGAAAGGAATAGTAAAGTGCATACCATAACCTCTCGTATGGTACTCAAATCCCATCCTCACCTTCCCATGATGCAACCTGTCCTTAACAAACGAGGTCACGTTATAACTGTTCCATAAAAAATAGAGGCAATGCAATTTCAGCTTGCTGACTTTGCATGGAATGCATAAGCGTCCCCTAAGTGGTGAAGAGGGGATATGGTGAATGGAGTTGTCTGACAATTAGGGTTGCCAACTGTTTTTGAAGAAAATACGGGAGACTAAGCGATATACAATATTTCACATAGAAAATTGACAAATTATTCAATGCAGTTACCGACACTAAAAACAACATTATTCTACACTTAGGCAGTTAGGCTTAAATTAAGAGTATTTTGAGACAATTTGCCTCGCGTAATAATTTCAAACAAGTTATAAAAACTCCCTACATTAGCAATTTAAGTTGACAGTGATTTGCAGTTCTGATTTGATTAGATTATCTTGCTCTTGTTTCGAACATTTGTTCACTTACTGTTCATAAAAGAAAACACTCTCTGCATGACTTTGCTGTCTGATAAGTGTACAACACAACTGACTAGTTTTTTTTTCTTCTAAATTTGTGACTCTAACAATGTTTGATTTTAAACTAGTGAGCCCTGAAACTATTTCTGGCAAGTATTATCTTCTACAGAGATCACATATTTCAGTGCATCTCTGAAACAACAGAATCAATCATATAAATCACTTTGAATCAATGAGAATTAAATGTTTCAAATATAGTTTTATATTATGCGAAAATAAGGGAGAAAAGTTCTTGAAGAGAGTTGGGAGACTATTAAAAATTAAGGTTAAATATGGGAAGGATTGGCAACCCTACTGACAGTCCTCTCGGCTAGGTCATATGGACCTGCTAACCAACAGCAGGTGTGGTCCTCTAACAGTTTTGGGGTTCTGTGTAGGTGACATAATCGCCATAACATAAAAATATGATGCCTAAAACGGTTATACTTTTTTGCTACGTCACTCTGCTCTATTGGAGAGCAAGAGAGTTACTGGCTTTACTGACAAGACCTCAATATTAGTTTAAAACATTTAGTGCTTGGGATTTGATATAATATTCAAATTATTTCTTTGAAGAGATTAACAACCTACAACTAATATTTATTTCGATGTAAAAAATGGATTCACAATCTTCTTCATTTACGATTGCAAATCTAATAACAGTAAAAAAGTACATCTTTCCTTGTTCGACACTTTTACGACTAGATATGAAGCTTCACGGGCAGAAATACAGGCACAGACGATTGTCTATGAAGCGATACCTCATGGATGGAGGACCTTTAAGCGAAATTATATTGCATGCAACAGAATTCTTTCACCCTTTGAAAACTTATTCGTCTCTGAAACAAGGAAAAATCTAACATTTGTCAAAATGGCCTTCAGATGTGGATGATAGCTCTAAAAGTTAAATATTCAGTGAGGTGGTTCCTGTTCGGAATTTGAACAACCACAGAAGATCGATATGAAGGGCAATTACAGTACATAACAGTATGCATACAAGGTTATGACTGGGATATCTAATTATAGATCACTAAGGTGACTTAGTTGTTTGTAAGGCTAATTACGAGGAGGGTATTACATTGATGGACTGTGATGTTGCAAATTGGATAGAGTCAAGTGGGTCCAGACTTCAAAATATTTAGAGGCAGAAATTTCTTGAATTATACAAGAAATTTCTGTATAAATAAGCGTCTTCAGAAAGGCTAAGTTCTGCGCATTACAATTGCAATTCGTGGTTGTTGCCTCGATATTTTATTCCACAATTCTGAAGTGCTAAACCTCAGTTTCCTGTTGGTCCTTTATTCTGTATTTGCAACATCATGGAAGATCTCAACCCGTACCGGTATGTGAATTGTTTTATGCTGATGCTGCACACTTTCCTGGTATGCTGGAACTGCTATCATTTTCAGTTTCACTCACACTCACTGTTACACATGATTCAATCAGAAATCAATCTCTTTGCAGTGAACTCTACAGCGTACTAATATATAATATCAAAACTTAATAATAAAGAGGTTAGAAGGACATGTCGTAATCCAGCTCCTCTCTTAAGCAGGTTTGTATTATTGTAATAATGAAAGTGAAATATTTAAGAAATGTGAACCAAGTCCATTCCGTTACGCCTTCGTGGTGAGAGCTGGTGTCAGATGGGACCATTGCAATGCTCGGTGTGCGTTACGAAGGTATATCACAAAACACATTCATACCAACAATATCATGTCCTTTAATGTAAGAGAGATTTAAACTGTGACCGACATTTCATGCAATTTATATTATTGTTCTTAGTAATTAAAAATCTCAGAATGGTACCTTAATTGTAGTTAAGACTTTAAAAATACTACTGAAGTAGAATGTTTAAGGAAGTTATTCTGGTTATGCCACACTGCAATTCTGTCGATTAACTGGCCTCTTCAACTGCACACTTCCAAAAATAATGTAACAAATGTTCCATCTCGGCTCTGACTGCCCTCTCTCACCACGCAGGCAGCTCCACACGGTGACAAGAGTCCCCCAAACAACTGCTGATGCTTCAGCCGCAACATAAGTTCTTTCCTCGAGATCACAGTGCAACGAGTGTTCCTTTCTTCGACTCGGTCCTTTCCCCGGCTGCCGACTGAAGCTCAGAATCTCGCTTGTTCCTCGTTCACAAGCCTGGCACTCGGAGCGTCCGGGCAGAAAGCTTTTTACACATAGCGACACTGCACACTAACAACATTGTTCATTTGGGGGCGATATCGTTGAGTTTTTCCCTGTCTGCACCGTCTAGGTTGTGCTCGAGACATGCATTAACAATTTACTTACAAAGACAACAACAATAATAACAACAATAAATACGTAGAGCTACACGCAACGTTGCTTATTGCTTTCACGGAGCTGGGCGAGGCAGAGGTCTCAGAACTGCAGTTGGCTATTATTACAGAATAGAAGTAGTAAAAAAAGAGAGAGAGACACACATGATATGGAAGTAAATGTCTTATTTTTATACTTTTTATAATTTTTTGGTTTGTTTGTGACATTTGGAGAGCTTAGTAGCACACAATAACAACAGAAAGCATTGAATGTTTTATTCCGTCCAGTGTATTATAATTACGAAGACTGTCGTCATGTGGCAACCATTATTATTTATCTAAGATTCATGCTAGTGTGTATGAATGTACACTATGCTATCACACGTTGTACATAGCGAGAATTATCTGCAGGCAAAACGATAATTCTGCAATATTTTCCATCACTATTATATTTCCAAGGAGCGGTAATGAATCAGAGCAATAAATTTATCTAGAGTTGTTTCGAGAAGGTGTGAGATGTTATTGCTGATTAGAAAGGCTGCATTTTCCATATAAACATGTCAATGGCTATTAAAAGACGTGATTTAACTTTCGTAGATTCTGCAATTCCCAACTTCTGAATGTAATAATTAGGCCCAGAAAGCTCGCCTGACCGCCGGTCAGCGGCTCTTCTCCATGTTAGTTAAGTACAAATGGTGTATAAGAAGGTTTTGTCCGATATAAAGCGCTTGTTATCACGTCATCATTATAGAGTACAGCAATTTTTGCTTCCTGTTTGTTATATTGGTGTATAGATTTATTTTAATTCTGCAACCTTACTCTTACCGATTAATCTTATGTTTAAAATTCCCCCTTTTCTAAAAAAAAGATGATTTCAAACATGTTGAGAAATAAGCTACACCCTGCAAAACAACCAAGAAAATTACTTTTGTTTTTCTACAACAATAACCAACGTTCACAAAATATATGTATATTTAATATTTGAGGGCATATATAGTACTTTATATGTGTTAAATGGTATTCATACATATGAAATGATGTATGCATTTTTTATAACTAGTAAAATAGCCTAGTATTTGTAACCGTCTTCCAGTATGTACAGTACACAAGATACTTTACAGACAATCCTAACTGTACGTAATGGATGTACTCTTATAAATGTACGTATTTGTGATTCAAACAGCATGTAACGATGAATATAAGTAACATTTTCTAGCTGCCGCCAGCAATCAACAAGGGCCCCGGGACCGGCCCCAGACCACCTTCCCCTCCAAATCCCCAAACGAATAACACCACTCTGGCTGTAAAAAAATAGCTTGGTCGTCTCTTGACACTAAAAGGGACACGTAATTATCTTGTACTCAAACATGAGCGAGACAGCCACGAAGACGAAATATAGCAGGAACATGGTGAAGCCGAGTCCCTTGTTCATCTTCCAGCGGAAACAGGCGATGGAGAGGATCACAAACAACAGCATCATGAAGAGGATGGATATGGAGCACACCATTCCCACACTGTTTACTTCAACAGGCTTTCCGTAGATGATCCCAAAGAGTAACCAAGGCACTGGCAACCTGCACACACACATAGAAATGTTAATGCTTGTTCCTTATTCATATTGCAAAGATATTTCAAAACAAAGTTACTAAATCCGTTACTGGACTTAAGAGAGTACCTCCTGTTAGGTTAATTCATAAAGAACTATTAATTTGGACAATCTATACTAATAATGAAATTGTAACCTAAATTTTTCTGGTAATTTTCGCTTTTACAAAAATAGTCTTAACATGTATAATGAATAGGGACCGGATTTTTATGTAATTTCAACGTGTGAAATATGTACATATTTACTTACTTACTTACAAATGGCTTTTAAGGAACCTGAAGGTTCATTGCCGCCCTCACATAAGCCCGCCATCGGTCCCTATCCTGTGCAAGATTAATCCAGTCTCTATCATCATACCCCACCTCCCTCAAATCCATTTTAATATTATCCTCCCATCTACATCTAGGCCTCCCTAAAGGTCTTTTTCCCTCCGGTCTCCCAACTAACACTCTATATGCATTTCTGGATTCGCCCATACGTGCTACATGCCCTGCCCATCTCAAATGTCTGGATTTTAAGTTCCTAATTATGTCAGGTGAAGAATACAATGCGTGCAGTTCTGTGTTGTGTAACTTTCTCCATTCTCCTGTAACTTCATCCCTCTTAGTCCCAAATATTTTCCTAAGCACCTTATTCTCAAACACCCTTAACCTATGTTCCTCTCTCAGAGTGAGAGTCCAAGTTTCACAACCATACAGAACAACCGGTAATATAACTGTTTTATAAATTCTAACTTTCAGATTTTTGGACAGCAGACTGGATGATAAGAGCTTCTCAACCGAATAATAACACGCATTTCCCATGTTTATTCTGCGTTTAATTTCCTCCCGAGTGTTATTTATATTTGTTACTGTTGCTCCAAGATATTTGAATTTTTCCACCCTTTCGAAGGATAAATCTCCAATTTTTATATTTCCATTTCGTACAATATTCTGGTCACGAGACATAATCATATACTTTGTCTTTTCGGGATTTACTTCCAAACCGATCACTTTACTTGCTTCAAGTAAAATTTCCGTGTTTTCCCTAACCGTTTGTGTATTTTCTCCTAACATATTCACGTTATCTGCATAGACAAGAAGCTGATGTAACCCGTTCAATTCCAAACTCTCCTGTTATCCTGAACTTTCCTAATGACATATTATAGAGCGAAGTTAAAAAGTAAAGGTGATAGTGCATCTCCCTGCTTTAGCCCGCAGTGAATTGGAAAAGCATCAGATAGAAACTGACCTATACGGACTCTGCTGTATGTTTCACTGAAACACATTTTAATTAATCGAACTAGTTTCTTGGGAATACCAAATTCAATAAGAATGAAAAATAAGCTGAATATGTACCAAAATATGTAAAATCATGAAAATATTTAATATCAATATGTGGCAGGTATAGGATAGGTAAGACTCTCCAGTTGTGATTTCATAGAGCACCCGACTTTTTTGCCGCATACTTGATACATTGCAATTTTTCCATCTGAAAACCTTCGTCCATCGCAATCCACGATTTTATTTTTGTCGTTAGGATTGGAGATACAGGGGCCATTTTAGTTAGTTAAAAGCAGTAGATAAACTCACTTGCACTTTATACTGTAAGTACTAAAACTAGACAACTGAGTTAAATGAATGACACAACAGTACCGCAAGCACTGTTTCGCTTTACTGCATTATGAGAAAATAAGAGGAGATGTGGGACACATGCATTTTAGC
This sequence comes from Periplaneta americana, assembly GCF_040183065.1. Lineage (NCBI taxonomy): Eukaryota > Metazoa > Arthropoda > Insecta > Blattodea > Blattidae > Periplaneta > Periplaneta americana. The sequence goes on from NC_091119.1 coordinate 165,487,267, forward strand.
TGCTCCCTGTAAGAAACAAAGTACCTACTAAAACCTCAAACTAATAGGTATTTACAAACTGTTGTTTGCCTGGAACTAAGGACGTTAAGTTTCGTGCCGAAATATATCTTTTTTTGGGTAGGTGAAAAGGCTTTTTAAATTTGTGTATTTCAAATTGTAAACTTCCCCAACAGAAGCTTTTTTTTCCTTTTAGAGAAGTAAAAATGAATAAACCCCCTACATATATAGATTTATGTAATATTAAGCCATAATATGTAATGTGGGGTAAATATGTAAAAATATGTAGTATCAAATTTTAATATATTAATGGTAATTACAAGATTCGCAAAGATTTGTTATTTATATACGGTTAGGTTGAAAGGAATATAATATGTAATTACATAAAAATCCGGTCCCTAATAATGAACTCTCCTGAGACCGAAAATAGGATTTTTGAAAATTTTGTTTGTATGTGTATACCAGAGTTTAAGCTAGAAAATAAATAATTGTCGCAAAAATGCACAAATAAGAATTATATTTGTGCAAGGAAGATAAAATTAATAAGGTTTGCAGAAACAAAAATTTATGTAATTTGTTTCTTGGAATTAAAGGGTTCAGAGCCATAGTGGGCCAAGCGCCATATGTTAAAAACGGAGAAAACAAGGGTTAAAATTAAGTGAATACCATAATTCAATGAAACATATAGCAAGTAATATAAAGTAAGCTTATTAAAACTGAATGATATGTCAATCTTCATCAAATTATAGTATTTACTTAACTTTAAACCTTACTTTCTTCGTTTTTAATAAATGTCGCTTGGCCCACTATGGCTCTGAACCCTTCAATTATATTACTTTCAATCCATCTTACCATACTCTTGTGTAAGCAAATCATTAGACGTAGGTATGTTTAGAATCAATCACTGCTGAATTTACATAACATTAAAATACGTTATTTTACGGGCACTCTAAACATTGAAATTCTTTACGAGTAGGCCCTTCAAGATTTATTGTTAGCAGAGTGCTAACTCTTTTTTACTGAAAGACGGTTTCTAATTACAGTTTTTACAAGATTCATGCAACAAAGCCTAGCTCACAATTTACAGTAAGCTTATGCGATGGAATTGTATAAATCAATTAGAAGAAATTATTCACTTAACTCGTTAACTTACATGAATTGTACCAACTCTTTGAAATCCATTCCTGAACATCTATTGCTCAATACCTTCTTGAACATTGCTCATGCCATTAGCATTTCATTTAAATTCACATTCTCTAGAAGTGATTAGTTTGTACACATCTCTGATTTCATCTTCTCCATTACCATCTAGTTTCCGAAGTCCAATGTGGTTGTCGCATTTTTGCACATTTACATTCAAAGTTTGTTGCATTTTTAGAAGTCTAGTAGCAAAATGCGGCAAATGCGACTGTGGTTTAAACCCTGGTCTGTACCTATGTTTGTTAACTTTTCACGCGATAATGGCTGAACTGATTTGTACGAAAAATTGGTATATAAAATAAGTTAAGTCCCACTTAGATTTTGGGCTATATGCCATTCAAAATACTTTAAAAGGAGGGACTGAAGCAAATAAATTTCGCTTATTATTGAATTTTTAGGATAATATTACACAACAAAAGTTGTTTTGAAAAATATTTCCGACAAGTTTTATTCTAAGCAAAATTTTTATAGAACCGATATTTAACGAGATATATGAGTTTTACGTGGTACAGTCATTAAGTTCTAATACTGAGCGCATAGTGGCGTTGTGGTGCACTATAGCGCATAGGTGGCGCCATGGTATGATACCTTGTCAGTTAGTCTCTCGACCCAACAAGAGACAGTTGAGTGCATGCACTGTAAGCAGAACTACGGTCTTTGTTGTGACGGTGATTTGAATGCGCACGTCGGAACCCGAGATGTCACAGTTTGAACAAAGGGGAAACATAAAGTTCTGCCAGAAATTAGGCAAAACTGCTGCCGAAACATTTCAAATGATGCAGCAAGTTTACGGTGAGGACGCAGTGAGTCGGAGTGTTGTGTTTAGGTGGCACCGACGTGTTTTGCAAGGAAGAGACAGTTTGGAAGACGATGTGCGTACTGGTCGGCCACAAACAATTCGAACTGAACGCAAGATCCAAGAAGTTGCAACGTTGGTGCGTGCTAACCGCTCCCAATCGGTAGACGATATCGCAGCAACAGTAGGGGTCAGCCATGTTACTTGCTACAAAATTCTGTCTGATGACCTGAACATGTCTCGTGTTACCCAGCACAGTGTGCCACGAATCCTGTCGCAAGACCAACGTGATGATCGCATGATGATTTGTGGTGACCTCATCAGTAGTGCTGACGATGATCCGACGTTTCTCAACAGGATAATAACTGGAGACGAAACTTGGTGTTTCTTTTACGATCCGCAACTGAAACGACAATCCGCCACCTGGAAAACGCCGTTATCACCACGACAGAAAAAACCGCGACAAGACAGGTCAAAAGGCAAGGTGATGCTTGAACTGTTTTTTGACTCAAATGGAGTTGTTCACATGGAATTCATCCCAGAAGGTGCAACTGTGAACAAAACCCGCTACAAAGAGATCCTTGGCCGTTTACGAGATTCAATTCGCCGTAAGCGACCTGAGCTATGGCGTACAAAGAATTGGCTGTTGCTACATGACAACGCCCCTGCACATCGCTCTGTCCTTGTCCAAGAGGAACTTGCAAGACAACAGGTGACAGTTCTTCCACACTCTCCGTACTCACCTGATCTCGCACCATGCGATTTTTTCTCTTTCCTCGCATGAAAGCAACCCTACGTGGGCGTAGATTTCATTCTTCCGAAGAGGTGATGACTGCCACAAGAGAAGCCATACGGGACCTTCCTGCCAACATCTTTCAACGGTGCTTCCAGCAGCTATACCAACGTTGGCAAACGTGCATAACGGCCAACGGAGACTATTTTGAGGGAGGATGTGGTTCTGTTTAAATGTACGCCGTGTTATGCGGCATCTTGTGATACATCCATATTCTTGTGGGAGCCTACCCTCCAGGCGTCAAGTCTTAGAACTTAATGACTGTACCACGTAAAATAACAATGTACTTTATATCAGTACCGTCTCAATCAGACTGATATAATACAATAAAAACGAATGACTTTGCGATTATTTAAGGTGGCCTTGTACAACAAGCGGAAGATATTCGTTTAACACTCTTATTCAGGGGCTATACAAGAAAAGATACATAATATGTTGTACAACGTAATATAATAAGCCATAAAGCTAAATTCTGTGAAAAACAAACTGTCAAAAATTAAAGAAGGGAAATAAATAAAAACAGTAAGGTATCGCTGAAGTTTTAGAGAGAAAGAAAGGAAAGTCTGAAACGATAAAATAAATAAACCAACCAAGAATTAAAATAAATAATCCTGCCAAAAACGTTTTTTCCTAAACATTTCTTAAAACACCGGGAATTTGGTGAAAATTTCTATTCTATTGGAAATTGATTATAAGTTGTTATTAAAAATGCTTAATCCCTTTCGTAACATAAGTTACAGAGTCATTCTGGAAAAAAAAAAAGGTTTGTAGCAAGTGCAGCGAAGCCCATGGGTACGGCTGGTAGAAGGATATATTTCTAATCAAACATTCTGTACATACGCAAAATCGTACACCAATAATAATCCATTCATTTCTAGTTTGGGTAATTACAACCCAGCTTTAGATAAACACAGAAGACCTAAAAAGTGTATTCCACGTTCTAGTTTGGAACGACAATGTACCAGACATAAACCAAATTGAAAACTAAGCGGTAAGATGACTCGTCGAATATGGGCTTAGAGTGAATTGTAGGTGAAGGTAAGATATGAGAGAGAAAGTGGGAGAACGAAGTGAAAGAGAAGAAAAAAAGAAGGGAAAAAGAGAATTGTTGGAAGGAAAAGGGGGATGAAGAGAAGATATGAGGATGAAAATGGGAAAATGAAGTGAAGGAAACGAAGAAAGGAGGGGAAAAGAGAAGTGTTGGAAGGAAAAAGAGGATAAAGGTAAGATATGAGAAAGAAAATGGGAAAAGGAAGTGAAGAACACGAAAAAGAGAAGTGTTGGAAGGAAAAAAGAGAGTGAAGAGAAGATATGAGGATGAAAAGGGAAAATGAAGTGAAGAAAACGAAGAAAGGAGGGGAAAAAGGGAAGTGTTGGAAGGAAATGAGGATATAGGTAAGATATGTATGTATGTATGTATGTATGTATGTATGTATGTATGTATGTATGTATGTATGTATGTATGTATGTATGTATGTATGTATGTATGTGTATGTATGTATTTATTCACACTGCAATGGGTATATACCCGGTGGCAGTAGTAACTAAATAACAATAATAAACTTATTAATTAAAAAAATATGAGAAAGAAAATGAGAAAAGGAAGTGAAGTACACGAAAAAAGAAGGAAAAAGAGAAGTTTGGAGGAAAAAAGAGTGTGGAGAGAAGATATAAGGAAAAGGAAGTGAATATGGGAAAATGGGAAAAGGAAGTGAAGAACACGAAAAAGAGAAGTGTTGGAAGGAAAAAGAGAGTGAAGAGAAGATATGAGGATTCAAATGAGAAAAGGAAGTGAAGGAAACGAAGAAAGGAGGGGAAAAAGAGAAGTGTTGGAAGGAAAAGGAGGATAAAGGTAAGATATGAGAAAGAAAATGGGAAAAGGAAGTGAAGAGCACGAAAAAAGAAGGAAAAAGAGAAGTTTGGAGGAAAAAAGTGTGGAGAGAAGATATAAGGAAAAGGAAGTGAATATGGAAAAATGGGGAAAAGGAAGTGAAAAGAGAAGGCAAAAAGAGAAGTGTTGGAAGGAAAAGGAGGGTGAAGCGAAAATATGAGGATGAAAATGGGAAAAGGAAGTGATGAAGACGAAGAAAAGAAGGAAAAACATGCGGTGAAGATGGAAAAATTCAAGAAATTGAGGAAGAAAGGAACAGAAGAAGAGTGATAAGAAGGCAAAATAAATATATGAAAAAGAGGAGAAAAGGAATACAGGAAGAGGAAAAGAAAGGCGATAGCAATGGCGGATTTTGCATATGTATCTAGACTTTCTCACAACTCCGTGCTTAACGAAAATTCCTTGATTAATGATATCGCTAGTTACGGACCCAACAGTGACATCGAAGATGTTGCTTCCAACGGAGGAGGACACAGCCATGTCGCCAAAGCCTTTCCTCGCAACAATCACACTTGTGATGAGGTCTGGTATGGAAGTGCCTGCTGCAAGAAATGTTAACCCCATCACCTGAAACAACACGATTATCCTAATTAACAAAACACGAAGATTAAAAATCAAAATGTTAAAATATAAGAGAATGAACATCCTAATAGCAGTACGCCTTGTCACAGCGACCACTTCTCTGACACTTCCGTTTCACTGGTTGCCGCAACTGCACGGCGCTATGTATGGAACTGCAGTAATTTATTTTTTTGGTTTAGGAGACAACTTCTTACATTTATCCGTTGTAAAGGCTGACGTTACGGATTAATCGTATTGCAAATTTTCATAACTGAGTTTTAAATCCGTGTCATGTGACGAAAAATGAGTTAATGCAATAGTCAATGGCGACTAGTAAAACTTAGTAATGGAGGGCTTCAACCGTAAGAGATTAAAATGTAAGGTAAAATCGCTTGAGAGTTTGGGAAAAACCAAAGAGTTTGTTATATATTACAAACTCTTTGGGAAAAACAAATCATGCAATAATTGTATATCGTAACTAAAGAAATCACGTCAGGCACTATCACCCGTGGCTAACGAGTCTTTCTCATTAGCCATGATATCTCCACCACAACCAACAATGGAAGCTTGCGGAGAGAAGTGAGATGGAAATGCACTGTTGCCATAATTCTAAACATTTAACATCCAGTTTTTGCAAAGTCGAAAAATAATCGCTGGAAATAACTACAGACAGTATTTATATTTATAATGAAGAGTGAATTTCGTTTCTATTCTACTCAAAGTTGACTGAGTCATTGGTGACCAATTTGGATGAGTTTCGTTAAAAATATGCATATCTTTTGTTTTATACGTGTTATTTCAACTTATCATCATCATCATCATCATCATCATCATGATTTGAATTCTGTCGTTTGCTGTTAAGGATATTTTGTTTCATGTAGATTTCATCAATAAAACTCTTTCATAAAACAAGGACTAAGAAAACATATCAACAATTAAAATTGAAGACATTATTATAAAAACAACCCTTGTCAAAATTGCTATTTTTCAGGAGAACAATAAAAATAAGTAAAAGAACACATGTCAGCTGTTTCCGTACAACTGGTGTTTATCCTTGTGGCTACTGCACCCGACATGTGTCGTTTTTGGAGTCTATAAACATTTGAAATAGTAGCAAATGTGTCTTAACTCAATTTCATTAGAAATGACTAGGGCTATTTTTGTAATAATGTCTTCAAATGTGAGCACAATTAACCATAACCATATAAAACAAATAATGAAGTATTGCTTAAAAATATGCTCTTTCGGATGATATTAAAAACAACTATACAGTGTTATTCAGCATAAAAGGTTAACGATGACGTGATAACTCGCATAAAAATATTATCAAAAATATAATAGTATGTTACTATCGATATATATATATATATATATATATATATATATATATATATATATATACATATATATTGGTGTTCCATTCAATATTTATAATATATTGACAACCTCTAAATTAACTCACAGTTTTCGTAGCAACGCCATATTGTATTTTTTTTTGTCCAGGAAAATATTCGATTTTTACGAAAACACTCGAGATTTTGTAAAAGACACTTGTAAAAATACGAGTGTTTTCGTAAAAGACAACTATTTACCCTGGTCAAAAAATAAAACATGAGTAATACAAAAATTATATTTACCATTCCTTTATTTTGGTAGCATTCACAGCTTATCGACAATCATTACAGCTTATCGAATATAGACTACTAAGAACGCTAATGAACCATTACCACTGTCACGAAACTCAATACGTAGGGAATGTGCATCCATAGATAGGTGCTAACCACTAGGATCGCTACTATCGCCTCATCACAGACAATAAGAAATAGTACCGGCACAGTCTATTGTTCCTAGTACCCTCAACAACTCAAGCTTCGTGATTGTATATACTAGACTGTGCCATTACTTCCACTGTTCTTTATTTGCACTACGGTGATGGGTGGCCACTATGATACGCATGTTCCATATTTTGTTTCCATAAAAATATTCCTTTCTAAACACAAGGTTTGGCGTGTCTGAGCTATTCGTACCAATCCTGTCATTCAATTTTAATTAAAATTATACGTCGCTTTTGAAAAACCTTGTAGATACAGATAAATAAATGAACAGACATGTAAACAAGAATATACACTGATAGATTGAGAGAAGAGGAAGAATGCAGAATGGCAGCCTATCTTGTTTGAGTTAAATATTTTAAAAATTTTATTTCATCTCAATCAACTAATTTTTATGGAAAAGTGTATCAAAATCTCGTGTATCTTTTACGATTACGTTTTTGCCAAGTATTCCGTATTAGAGGAACAACCGAACGAACTGGAGAGGAGATAAAAACTGTCTGAGCCTTCTCCATTTCGCTCTCAAACGACGTAGTTAGGAGTTAGAACTGCCTCTCGTCCACGAGTTAAATGATGGGGCTATGATAAATGTATCTCAGCTCGTGCCAAGGCAAGTAGGCCATGACCAGCGTCGCGATGCCGGGTCACACGTCACGTATGACGTCAGCAGCTTCATTTCAATGTCGGCTACAGCAACAGCAAATTAAGTTTCGTGGGATACATGTGAAAGAGATCCAAGCAGCCGGGCAACATGTAATCCCTTATTACAAGGATCACAGAATTGTGGTATACATCTCAACTTCTGGAAAGGCTCTGGAGTTACTTAGAAATGCACGGTTAATTTCATTTGATGTATTTCTGATTTTCAGTTTTACGAAATTTTGGAGTTTGCGGAGGACCAAGTAATAATAGCACAAGAATATGATGACGCAGAATATATGTTTAGAAAACTGATTGAAGAGTATGACAAATGTGACTTGAAAATAAATTTTGAAAAGACATTTTATATGGGATTTTGCAAGATGGAATAGGCATCATCAAAGGGTGCAATGAATTTGAATATTTAGGAGTCAAAATTAATAAAAATGCTACACAGGATGATGATATTAAACATAGGATAAGTAAAGGAAGATCAGCAACAGCGATGTTAAATGGAATATTATGGAACAAGACTATTTTTAAGGAAACAGAAATAAATATCTGTCTATAGTTCAAAGTTTGACAACATATGAAGAGGAAACATGGAAGCTAAATCAAAATTTGCGGTCTAAATTACTAGAATTAGAAATTGATTTTTTACGACGTTCGGCCAGATATTCTAAGCTTGAAAAAATAAGAAATGAAGTGATCAGGTAACAGATGAATAAAGAAAATTCAATTTCTGATTTCGTAAAATATAAGACAGTTCGAATGGTATGGACATGTAAAGCGAATGGATGATGGAAGGCTACCAAGAAGAGTTTTATATTACATTCCAGAGAAAAGGAGAGGCAGAGGTAGACCGCAAACACCTGGTTGCAAGACATAAATAAATCGTTGGCAGATAAAGGACTGCAAGAACGGGATTGGGAAGATAGAATTGGAGAAAAAAATAAGAACGTAGGACAGTGGTCACAGGAAGATGTGATATTACATTGTAAACCTGTTTATAATAATAATAATAATAATAATAATAATAATAATAATAATAATAATAATAATAATAATAATAATAATAATAATAATAATAATAATACATTTTACGCAAGTAGAACTTTGATTACGGTCTCTAATTCTTTACCGTAAATTTAAACTGCTACCAAAACGATGGTTATAAAATCACTGAAGCTTATGCTGTAATAATAATTATTATATTATTTTAGGCAGCCATTCTTAAAAGTAGATGTTTTAACGCTAGTCAAATATGTTAAAAATATACTATTAAAGGTAGCGTTCGGAAAGTACTTTTAACACTCACTGATTTTCAACTGTTTGCCTCGACTGTCAATTGTCACACGAAAGCAATGATTGCAACAAGAGTCCCCAGCGAATAGGGATTGTATAGAATGGACACTGAGCGAATTTTCCTGTGTTGTTTTTCTGTGCGCCGGCGTATAGTTCCACTTTTAAGTGCTAGAGGTTAGTGTAATCGAGCACACGCTAAGAGTTCTTCGATAATAACTGAATATAAGAGTTGAGACCAGAGGAGTGAAACTGAGAGAGGAGTTTCCGGTAGCAAGACTGTGCAGGCCGTTGTTTTGTTGCCCGATCACCAGAAGCGCTAAACGTTTCAACGGAGTTTTCTGATTGGATGCTAGTGGGAAACATCGTTGTATTCGAGATATATCTCGTAGGCAACAGAAAGCCACACAGAACAACAAAATAGCCGCCATATTTCTTTTGAGACGAGAGTCTGATGACTGTTTTATCAGTCGTTTGTATGTTTATGTTATTTAATTAAGAAAATAAGTGAAAATTTCATCAGAACAACTAATATTTTATTTATACTTGTTCTGTTGAAATTTTTAGTTATTATCTTAATTAAATAACATAAACACTCTACAATAACAACATTAATCTTTAACAATCTTTATAATGTGATCAACAAAACCACCAATATCGCGCTCAAATTTTCAAATGTTAGCTTCACAGCCAGACCACCAGGAGCGCACCATTTGTTCTCTGCTTCCCCATCGTAAGGCCCGTAACACACTTGAAGAGTTTTCGCTAGCTAGAAATGTGCTGCGAGGAAGAGGCGAAGAGCCTTCCTCCACACACTTAGCGAGTTCTCGCTATCACAGATCACATCTCGCTATGATCATCTATGCACTGCCTTCATGTAGGAAGCATTTTTCTGATTATAATAATGACTCGTTGGGGGAAATATTATAGGTTATGTATTTACGCATATTGTCGTACTTAAATATATAACCTGTAAGTACTCGTATATTGTCGTACTTTACAAATTACGTACGAACGCTATGTTAAATCTGAGTATTCAGATGATGAGGAAATGGAGTTACATGAACATATTTTGTTAATGAACAGAAAAAGTAAACCTGAAATTAAAGCCAGAAATATCTGAAAATCACATTGTATCTTACGAAAATAAGGGCGAATTTTGGACACTGGTTTCGATTTGAATGATGATACGTTTAGGCGTTATTTCAGGTTGAATGGACCACAGTTTTTTGCTATTCATGATATGATAGAGGATTCTTTGCTATGTTCTGATTAAAATTACGTAAACTGTTAAGACATATTTATAGATACATTATTTCAAATGTTTAATTAATACTATTCAATCTCATCAAAATAAAATATAGCCCTATTTATTTTCAGATAATCTGATATTTGTCTCCAGATTTCTTCTTTAAGTTTCGTGTTTTTATAGTTTTCATCCCGTGTATCATATAAATAGGCCTACGGGTGACATCGTACAAGTTCGATAAGTTTCTGACTGCAATTATCAGCCATCTTTCCTCATTTCCAAATAAAAACAATACAATTCATCGCCACCTGTGATATCTTTTTCTACATTTACTCGTCATAAAGAGTATAAATGTCAAACATCTTTGATAAATGTGTCAAGAAAATTCGCTGAGCTACCGATTCCAGCGAGAAACTCGCGCGAGGTTTTTGCCTCGAGCGAGAATATCTTCCAGTGTGTGGACGTCCATTTGAATCCAAGTTATCAATCTTTGAATTTTCTCGCAACACATTTCTCGCTAGCGAAAACTCAAGTGTGTTACGGGCCTAACATGTGCCTTGCACTTCTATTATTCGTAAGATTCTGATTTTTACTCTTATCATTAGATAAACTGATAAAGAATGATTTATTCCTTTGCAGTTTTTAAATAAAATTTACGATTTTCTTGCAAATTAGTGAGAAATTAATACTATCGTTATTTCCTGCTATTACTAAGTCTGATAACTCTACTGCAGTGACCAATGGACGTAATGCTGTTTGTCAGATCTAGTTCGGGTGTGTGTTCTTAGATGTTACGACGATGCGTTGTTGCCAAACTATGCAGATTTTCAGCCTAATTTTCTAAGTAACATGCACTTAATGACAAGAAGTATAATAGTTTTTTTTTATTTATTTTAATGTATTCTATTGGACCCTTCAATCTGTGCAGTTATATTATTTCCACTCTGTACAAAGAGGAAGCACGTATGGTCCAATGCACAGTTATATCACAGTCTAATATATACAGTCACGAAGCTCAATACGTAGTAAATATGCAAGCATTAGGTAGTTGCTCACCACTAGGATCGCTAATATCGCCTCATTACAGGCAATGCAAAATAGTACCGTCACAGTCTATTGTTTCTAGCACCCTCAAAACTCAAGCTTCGTGACTGTATATAGTAGAATGTGGTTATGTGAAGTAGCCAATCATAAAGGGTATAAAAGAGTAGATGACACTTCAGGTCATACTAATAGATGGGATCTGTATGAATTTACGAAAAGTTGGTGATATTAAATTCCAGCACACTGTACCATACCTAAAAGTCTGCTTCTTCTGCTCGTAACATTGTTGTTGGTACTGACCTCGGGTGGTATCCTGATAGTGTCCCCTGCCACGTTGGCCCACCACACCATCAGGTAAGAGTAGGCAGCTATCCATACGATGCTGCCGATAAACGTGACTGCGAAGAACTTCTTGCCTGTAACATATACAGAACATCGTTCGTAAAACCACCCTGACACATAGACCAGTTTTTTCAAGGTCACTGGCCACTAGGAGAGGGATGTAGCTCGCGTGGAAATCGTAGCAGCTGTCTCCTATGAAATATAATCTACTACGAACTACAACCTTGGGATACTTACATATTATGTTACAACGTTCTTTCGTTAAATGTTAAATTTATGATACTATACGTAAAATCCATAACTCTTGTACAATATGTTCGTATTGGAATAGATTCATACAAGTGGTTTACTCCGAAACTAATATTAAACATGTTTATTGTAAAATATCTAGTTAATTAAGTACATAATATATTATTTGACCACCTCTGTGGTGTAGGTATCAGCATGCTAGTCTCTTACGCAGAAATTCCTGGTTGAGGTTTTTCAGGGTTTTCCCTCAACCGTAAGGCAAATGCCAGGAAATTCGGGCCACAACATCCCTGAATATCACCGGCCTCATTCATCACCAAAATCATATTCATAACAAATCAGTAATACATATACAGTCGCCATCTAGTTCACAACAATAGAACCAGTCACAACAATAGTACACAGGCCTTCGGATTTCACCTAAAAGATTAACTCGCGATATGACCAAAGATGTTAAAGCGAGTATGAATAACAGAGAGGATATATATATATATATATATATATATATATATATATATATATTTCCTCAACTCCTCACGTAATGAATAGTGCAATTTAAAATACTGACATTTTAAATATTTCAAAGTATGGACAGCAGATTTATAAACATTCGATTTTTGAAATTACATTATATCACACTTCAAATATTGCACGAGAAAATATCTACCTCTTTCGTAAGTATTGTAGAGCACGTAATTTATTGTACTTGGAAACTTACAAAAAAAAATCGATAGGCCTATTCACTATGAAGGTTGTACTTTTTGCTTTTACTAGAAAACTGTATTATAATATCACAATAATGATACAATTAAAAAGTAAATTCAGTTGATAGTAAAACAAAAAAATAAAATAAAATAAATATATCTTATTAAACATAATACAACGAATGCTTTTAGTATGTTTACTATGTCAATATCCTAGCAACTAACGTCGAGCAGTCGAATTCCCATCTGAACTGTCAATAATTTGGCCACTGTAGAAGAATCGAACCACGACTGTGGGAAATGACATTTATGGCTCACTTTGACACGGCTGACATAGACGAAGAAAGAATACTCTGTGTGTGTTCGGAATGAGTGGACGAATATCCATCCGTGTGTAGATCACGTAATTGAGTTCATTACACGTGCAACCCACGGGAGATAGAAGTCTGCTGACATAGACATGTTTCTAACGGTCACTAGATTACACAGACAGATTCCCTAAGACCAGAAGAGCACCACCTAGGCAGTCCTGTCCGGCATGATAATTTCATACATATCAATGAGGGACACAGCAAATGTCCTTCGTTAAGGGTAAACACCCATCGTTACTCTTTCAAGGACATCACACAACGTCTCTCCTCAATATTGAGAATATTGTGACTTTTATTCTGCTTTAATCACCACACACCCGACAACAATTTGACTTTTATTCTTAATAATTCACCCTACAACAATGGGTATTCCACTCAACACAGCAACACAATAGTCGTTATTGCACTCCACACGAGGACAATGGCAATACACGACGTGTATTATTGAGAAGAACAACAATGTACTCCTAATTTCAATTAATGTTCACAATGCACTATGTGCAGAACAAAACTGTCAGTTCACAGTTCTCTTGCCTTGGCTAGTTCTTCTAGCTCATTGTTCAAGTTTACTGCACGTCGAACTCAAGTCTTCCGGCCACGGTCCACTGCACGTCGACTCAAGTCTTCCCAGTTACGGTCCACTGTACGTCGAACTCAGGTTCCCGTCGCTCGCTGCTGTCCAAGACAAGACTTGAAGACTCAAGACTGACTGACTCACTGACTGCCGGCCACTCGCGCTTTTATTACTAAACCACATGTTCTGGAATCTTCGATTCGCGTGGCTTTCATAATCTTAGAGAGAAATACGCTTCTAGATATTTCCCTTGCTCTCTCCGCTCCGCGCCGTCACCGTAGTCTTCTCCCCTCGCTCCGTACCGCGCTACAGCTCCTGCCGAAGCTCGAGTTTCCGTTTCCCCGCGCCTCCCTTCTCGCTAGATGCGCGCGCACACTCCCTAGGCAACCAGAACAATCCAGACTGGTGCCACAATACTCTCACACTACTATTTGACGTTACTGTCCACCAAGGAACTCAACCATAAATATTCGCAGACAAAAATTTTCCAATCGGCATCGCCGAAGCCCGTACACCTACCCTGAAACCATATTTTTGATAATATGAAATTATATAAAATGGAGAGTGCTGTGGAATAAAATTATTATCGAGTGAAACGAGAGAACCCCGAGAAAAGCCCCAACCTCCAATATTTTTCACATTGCTGGAAGTCGAGTTCGCTGAAGGGCAAGGTTGTGTTCTAGTGCTCAGCTACCGAAGGTGTGAGACAGAATACTTTTTTTTTTCTCTCTTTTACGGAAGAGGGATTCGAAGGCTTACACTGAAGCCTGAGACTTATTGTGCTTACCACTCCTATTCTGTGAATGACTGAGTAGCCAAACGACCGCGCTCTTGTACAAGTACAGCACGCTGTACCGTGAACTTAACCTGGACTATGGTATGGATGATGATATGTGAATTAATGATGGTAAAATGAGTCCGAGGTCCAACGCCGAAAGTTACCCAGCAATTCTGCTTCAATTGGTTGAGGGGAAACCCCGGAAAGAACCCCAACCAGGTAACTTGTCCCAACTAGGATTTGAAGCCGGACCTGCTCATTTTACGTTCAGACGTGCTAACCGTTACTCTTCAGTGGTGGACGAGACAGAACTCTACAGTTACAAATTCATTCTGAGATTACGTATTTGAATTGTTATATAGAAATTATGTATACACCCTTTCTTTAAACCGGAAGTGCAGTTCTACAAGTGTCAACCCAACACATTCTGTCAATTTTATATATTTTTCTTTTAATAACTATTCGAATTTGACTGTATTATTTTAATACAGTCATGAAGCTGTGTGTTGGTTTTACAATCTTTCATACCCTCAGAAAATACGCCTACATGATTTATCTCCATGTTTAGTTTACAGCATTTTACAACACTATATAATGTTAATACAAATGGAATATTTTCATAATTCTTGCACTAAAATTAAGCTGATTAATGTAGCTAAGTGCCAAACTGCTACTTAAGAGAGTTAATTTAAAACTCCAAGATCTTAAATTTTTATTATGTTTGGAATTTTCAAAAAATAAAATTGCATTTTTCCTTAATGGGATAATTACAACATTGCATACCGAACAAATAATACTCTACAAAAACATCTCAACACACAAACAAACAAATACAGCTACAGTGACATATATAAACTCAGATGTAACACCTGCAACAACGTCTACATAGGACAGACAAGCAGATCATTTCAAACACGTTACAAAGAACACATCACAGCCATAACAAAATTACAAAACACTTCCACATATTAATATTAGAGGAGAAAAATTCGCTCCGGCGCCGGGGATCGAACCCGGATTCTTGATTCTATGTACCAAGCGCTTTGACCATTGAGCTACGCCGGAGTCCAATCCATAGCACCGGATCGAACCGCCCTCCTCCAGTGTTTTTCCTTTTGTGGCTTAACTCCAAGTTGTGCATGTATGTTGACACTTTATTAAGTCAACTCCATTATACAAGGAGCGCACTCAGTTGAGTGACTTGATGGCCGGGATTCCACAGTAATGTGCACAGTAATCTGTACAGAAATATGCACTTTTGCTAGAAGAATTTACTAAAGATTACTTTTTTTGGTCCTACAGAATATATCTGTTATGGTAACAATTAATATTAGAGGAGAAAAATTCGATCCGGCGGTAGGGATCGAACCCGGGTAGCTCAATGGTGAGAGTGCTTGGTATGTAGAACCAAGGACCCGGGTTCGATCCCCGGCGCTGGAGCGAATTTTTCTTCTATAATATTAATTGTTACCATAATAGATATATATATTCTGTAGGACCAAAAAAAAAATAATAATCTTCAGTAAAAACTTCCACATATGCAGAACACATCACAAATGCTAACCATACCTACAGAGACATCAACACAGACATGGAAATTCAACACATCCAACCAAAAAGCCAGAAAATAAACACACTTGAACAATACGAAATATACAGACACACAAAAACATATCCAAATGAAATTCTCAACACACAACTCAATTTCAGAACACACTCTTTGACTCCATATTACACTACATAAACACACCCCCACAGGAAACAAAACAAAAGGCGCCAAGACCAGGAACAACCAGTTCTCAAGATGGCCAATAGCAGGCCGAAACATGTTAACAAGGTGATATAAAATTTAACACGTGAAAGACACTAATACGTTTTCCGAAGAGATATAGTGTTAAAAGTAGTGTAATCAAGATGTATAATGGGATAAGATAGGAGAAAATTGTTTTCATAGCTTATTCTGTGTTCTTTTAGGACAGTCATGTCAACTGATGCCCATAGGAGCAAGCGCGCGCTTTAGAGCCCAGGAGAGCCTGAGCGCATTGCAGCGGAAAAGAGACTGACGAAGGAGGTAGTATATGCCGCTTGGTCGAGCTATATTCAGGGATGGCCAGCACTGATTCAATGGATAAAGGGAAGAGAACTTATTAAAACTGTAGCCATGTTAATTTTTAGATTTATCTGAGAAGCATAAGTGCATTATAAGAATGTCAGTTTCAATTTTAATGCTCATTTTTCACAAGTTTGATTTTTTTATTCAAAAGAAATTTTTTCTCAACTTTTTTTTATAGAAAAGTGAAATTTTCAGATTAGGCCTATTTATTTAGTAGCCTTACAGGATATTTTCGTAAATCTAATACACCGTAAATACGTATTACTGAAGATAGTGTATTGAATTTTGAAAATATTCGCATGGAAATTGTTTGTAAGGAAATGAATTAACAAAGCAACTACTGTTACATCATAAGCAAAAGATACGTGCCCATGTGTTGTAAAAATGTCAGCTCTATAGCTTCAGCAGATTTCGAGAAAATAATTAAATATTCTGATGATAAGAAGTTGCTCACCAATATCACCTTAAAAGCATAATGCGATAGGAGGTTTGTTATGGAATATTAGTTACAGTTAAAACATATACAGCACCTAGGTAACTTTGCTTTGTACTATAATATTGTTTTGATTAGTTTATTGATTACTTTCATAAGGCTAAAGATACCACCAATATCAATTCCAACTTATTATGTCATACTCAATCTCTTTTTTTGGGATATCACTTTCTTTATGAAAGATATGCTTCATCCATATGCACTACTATGGAATTTATGTGAATATTCCTTCTTAACTCTTTATTATGTTATTAACATTTAAAACACAACTGCAATATTAAGAAATTGCTATCAGTGCTTTTGAATAATATCAAACAGAAAGAAGCCATATAAAAATAACGACATAAAATTTCACGTTCCTTCTGAAATTTGTGCACCACTGTTTTCTTAATCCAACAGGATGCTTATTCATATACACAACCCTTCCTCTTTCCATACTTAGCGCTTGATGCCCGCGCACGACGTCACGGTCAGAAAAATGCGCTTGCTTTAACATCACTGTTTTAGGGGTAAGACAGTGAAAGAAATTTTGTTCTAACAAAAACAAAACAAATTTCAGTTTTCGCTTTAAAAATTGCTCCCCTGTCCCCCATAAATATTTGAGGGATTTATTTTGTGTGAAAAGATGATTTTGGACAAAAGAAATCTGATTAACATTCCTGTAAACATGCCGCATGTGTTACACATTTTGTGGGCACCCTGTTCAGAGTCTGCTACTGAGACTTCCATAACGCGAGGTTGATGCGGAGAATCATCTCGAGTACTGGTTGTATGAGCCACAATTTCTAACAGCTGGTCCGAGGCACACTCCACAGCGAGAGAGAAAGAAGACTGCAATAAAGAGAGGCTCGTACAGAAAAACAAATGTACGCAAAGCTGCACTCCGCAGAACAATAAGCATTTATGACTACGACAGCGCCGCTTCCCCTTCGCTATTGATGACGTAGATAGCTTTCATACGGGAAGTTGGAAATATGATGAAGACGTCGCGACAGAGCGAATGTCGGACCTGAGAGTTTATTGGTTCGACTCAGAGCTCAGGGGCCTTATAGGCTGTTCAGAATACCACCACCACCACCACCACCACCACCACCACCACCACCACCACCACCACCACCACCACCACCATCATCATCATCAAACTATTATGGATTTGGAGTCCGCCGCTTTGGAACAACGGTTAGCGTGCCTGACCGTTGAAACTAGCGGGCCCGGGTTCAAATCCTGAGGTTTTTCTCCGGATTTTTCCTCAATCCATTCAGAGGAAAATGCTGGGTAGCTAGACCCTGGACTCACCTCGCTGGCATTATCACTTTCATGTCATTCAGACGCTAGATAATCTTAGAAGTTGATATATCGCCGTAAAATAACCAATTAAAATAAAAAAAATCATGGAATTGGGCCGTATAACCCTATCCAGCCTCTGTAATCCAGAAGTCTTTTCAGAGGACGCCTTTGATGAATTCTGCCCTGATTTGAGAATTAATTGAGGAGTTGAATCGAATACGGGCGTAATCCACGTTTTGGCCTTTTTCCGTTCAATGCATTATTAGATTCTCTAGTGTGTATACGGTCACCTTGCAAAATTTCGATTTGATATCTCTTTTCTAATGGTCTGTGGCGCAATATAAGTGTTGAGCTGTTTTTACAGTTTAATCACAGTCTAGTTTATACAGTCACGAAGTTCAATACGTAGTAAATATGCATCCATAGATAGTTGCTAACCACTTGGATCGCTACTATCGCCTCATCGCAGACAATGCGAAATAGTACCTGGACAGTCTATTGTTCCTAGCACCCTCAACAACTCAAACTTCGTTACTGCATATACTAGACTGTGGTTTAATGTTAGTTATCAGGTGGTGGTTGGAAGGTTGTTTTTCTAATTCCTACGTACATACTTGGGACTTAAGGGAGAACTCAATTTATTATTGTTTTAAGGGGTTGGGTATAGCTTACAGCAGTAAAATTTTGGAAATATTCAACTTTTTTTCCTCCATTACTGTATCTAGTACAATAATGAAAGTTAGTATGCGTAAAACACTGTCCTTCTGCTATATGAAAAAAATATTTTTACTATTTAAAACAATTATTTACATTTTTTTTTTCAAAATTCAGTTCACTGTGCAGTGATGAAGCGTTTCCTACATGCTCAAAAAATTTCCAACATTCTATGATGAAACCTTTTGTTTGTATTTATGCATGTCATAGGACCAAACCCTGTGAAATCGAGGAAGGAAAATGATGTAAGGAGTCTGCACACATTCCTTTCAGAAGAACAGAAGACTTAAGTTACTTTGAACTAGTCTTTGCTAAGTGTCATCAATTTACTTGACTTTTGTTGTATCTAGTACTTTTTTTCTTAATTTCCTCATGTTTTCTTTTTTTTTTTTCTTTTTTTTTTACACAAGTGGAATCTTTAATATTGTTCTGAAAATATGGTTGTGTTTACAAAAAGGAAAGGATTTTACTTGCAATCATTTCTCACGAATTTTAAAATATGATGAAACACAATGTTGTCCTTAAAACACTATAAGTTGTGTGTCCATATTCCTTGTGTAATCCTCTTTATTTAATCGTCAACAAGAAATCGCAGAAGGATATTTGTTCCGTCGTTTTTCCGTGCGTAGGGTAATTGAATGGAAGAAAGGCCATTGAATGGAATAAGGACAACTGCAACGATATTTTATAACGACTATTTCTTTCTTACTGTATACACATTTATATCAATTAAAATGTTTTTCAATTAATGAAATATTTAATAACAGCGTGAATGTTCGTTGTTTACTCTGACTAAAAATGTGTTATTTATACAGCTACGCAAATAATTCAAAGACCTTTTCCTCAAAACTTCAATTTCTGGGTTACGCCCGTTTTCGATTCAACTCCTCAATTGTGGAATTCCTTTTCTGTTCTCGTATGTTGGATCCAGTTAGTTTTGGTATTTTTTTGTCAGAGTGGTTCAGTTTCTAATTCATTGTAAAATTCATTACGTTTTATGATCCTGCCATGTATATTCAGCTGCTTTCCTTAAAAATTCATTTTCTGCTACTGCGATTCTTGATTTGTCACGTTGTTTCAAAGGCCAGATTTCGCATCCATACAGAAGTGTAGGGACTCCCGATGTGTTACGTAATTTTAAATCCAGTTTGTTAAGTCGTGGAGGGTTTGAAAGTTCTATTTATGGTGTCTATGACTTAAAAAAAGACATTTCTCTTGTCATTTTCTGTTTCATAAGATAGTGTGTATGTGTATATGTGTATGTATTTATTCACACTGCAATGGGTATATACCCGGTGGGCAGTGGTAACTAATTACACTCAATAATGACAATAATAAACTTATTAATTAAAAATACAATTAATGATAATACTAATAATTAATACTAATAATAATAATAACAATAATAATAACAACAACAGGGAATATACTAAATTAAATGAAACGATCACTTAAAATAACATTTGAAATATTCTAATTTGTATCTTAAAACTAAGATCGAACTAAAACCCACGAGTATATGTTCATATCTGCACAAGTACCTTTCAACATTACACTCATTTCGCTGTCAACTCACTCACTGCACTGGAACTACGACACATTTCACTGATTCTATCCTGATTTCACTAACACTTCAAAAACATTTCACTGTTCAAATACTTTGCACTGCCACTATAACCTATACAGCTTCACTGACAGGAACACGTTTCACTTACACAGCACACTTCACTGACACGACATACTTCTTCACTGATACAACACACTTCACTGACACAACATAATTCTTCACTGATACAACACTTCAATAACAACATATCATTTACACCCTTTAAGTACTGTGTATAATTACCGTCTATTAGTAAGGTCCTTAAGCCTATTTTTAAATACATTTTTGGTTGTTGGTAAAGCCTTTAGTAAGTCTGCAGGTAAAGCATTCCAGTCCCTGATAGTACGATTGAGAAAAGAAAACTTTCCAGTGTACGTCCTCTGCCTTCTTTCCCTCAATTTATATGAGTGGTCGTTCCTTGAAGAGCAATTTGGCGGCTGCAACCTATTTTTTATTTCTTTCCAGGCAGGCTCACCTCTGTATGTTTTGAACAGTGCGCATAATCGAATTCGCGTTCTCCTGTCCGTGAGTGTGTCCCATTTTAATGGTGAATTTTTCCAACAACACTTAAGAGCCCGTTTTTGAATCTTTTCCAGTGTCTTAATATGTTCTAATCTGTAAGGATCCCAACATGCAGCACCATATTCCATTACTGGACGTACTAGTGATTTATATGCAATCTCTTTGGATTTATCAGAACCTTTTCTTAGTACCCTCATCACAAAGTGTAACGCTCTCCATGCTTTTCCCGCTGTGTCTGTAACGTGTTCCCCCCAGCCGAGATTGCTGCTAAATGTTATTCCGAGGTATTTACATTTGTTAACTTCCGGAATGGTTTCACCCCCTAACGTATACGATGCGACTATTTTATTTCTTTTCCTTGTAAAGCTGATGGCTTTGCTCTTTAGAGAATTTATTTTCATTTTGTTGGCTATTGCCCAATCATTTATTCTATTGAGGTCATTCTGGAGAAGAGTAGTATCTTCATGACTTTTTATTTCCCTGTATAGCATACAATCATCCGCGAATAAGCGAACCCTAGATAAGATATTAACTGGCAGATCATTTACAAAAGCCAAGAATAGAAGAGGCCCCAAGACACTCCCCTGCGGGACCCCGGAAGTAATTTCAATTGGGTTCGATAATTCCTCCCCTACCCGTACTCTCTGAGTGCGACAAGTTAAAAATTCCTTGATCCACTGGAGCACTCTGAAGTCAATCCCCGTTGATTGTAGTTTAACCAACAATATATCGTGTGGGACTACATCGAATGCGCGTGAAAAGTCAATAATCACTGCATCTACTTGGCTATTGGAATCTATTCCGTCTTCTAAATCCTGACATACCGTTACTAATTGACTCTCACATGAATAGCCCCCCCGAAATCCATGCTGACAGTTATGTAACCAATTTGAGTCATCCCAATGCTGCCTTAGATAAGCTGAAATCAAGTGTTCCATCTGTTTGCAAACCACAGAGGTAAGGCTGACCGGTCTGTAATTTTTTGTATCTGAGCGAGACCCTGACTTATAAATTGGAACCACTATTGCATCTTTCCAATCTCGCGGGACAGTACCATTGTTAATTGATATTTCAAATATACGCACTAGATAGGGAATCATGGCTTCCCCTCCCAATTTTAGTACGTCTCCGGCGATACCATCAGGTCCTACTGATTTATGAGTTTTCAATTTAGAGATCCTTCTCCTTATGTCCCTAGGCTTGATAGAAAACTGACCCGTATTTTCCACAGAAGCTAAGTGTGGTACTATTGTCCTCATCCCAAAAACAGTGGCATAATAGGAATTTAATTTTTCTGCTTTTTCGCTGTCCTGTACGATAAATTGATTGCGGTCATTTTTTAGGGGGAGGCTCGAATAATTTTCCTTGCGTCGTCTCTTCACATATTTATAAAATTCCCCCCACCCGTTTTGTTCACCTTTGAAAAGTTTGTTTAGGTAATTTTCCTGCGCTATCTTCTTCGCATTAAGCAGTTCTTTCGATAGTTGTGTGAATTTTGTTTGTTTTGCAAGGCTTTCCTTGCGCTGTCTGTAGGATTTCCTTAGTTTTCTTTTCAGTTTCCGTATGTATTTATTATAATATTCCGGATCGGGATTGTTTGATAAGCGTTTAACCGGGATAAATTTCTGTATTCCTGTTAATATAATCTGCTTGAACTCCGCCCAGCATTCTTCTACACTACTGCCCTTTACTACCCATGATGAGTACTTTTCTCTAAGATAATTTTGGAAGCCTTCTCTGTCCGCTTTGTTATATTGCAAGATATTTTTGTTCTTTTTACCGCTTTGCTTGTACTTAGCATTCCATAATATTTCAAGAATTACCGCGTCGTGGTCACTAATACCTGGAATCACTTCAATACCTGCGACTATTTCTGAGGGTCTTAAAAGAAATATGTCTAGTAACGAATCTCCCCTTGTCGCCCTGTCTGTTACTTGAATTAAGTTATGTTTCCAGATGAGTGCGTTTACTAATGACTGGGCTTGACTCATCCCTCCCTCTATTGTACCCTGCCAGTTTACCTGAGGCAAGTTTAGGTCCCCTGCAACGATAACATACTGCCCGCGGATTTTTCTATTTTCCAACATATCTCTTATTTTATACAGTACGTTCAAGCCTTCTTTCGGGGCCCTGTATAAACCGATGATGTGTAATATGTTTCGCGAATAATCATCCTCTATGTCTACACCCAACATTTCGAACTCCGAGTCCTTAAAATTTTCAGCGCTTTGCAGGCACTCTTTTACACATATAAAAACCCCTCCCCCTGTTCCTACACGGTCGCGTCTGTATGTTACATAGTCGTTTCTAAATACTTCTGAGTCTGCTACTTCGCTGGAAAGCCATGATTCCGTTCCTATTATGACGTCAGGATTATGCGAATCTACTAGGTTCCAGAATTCAATTGATTTGTTATAAATACTTCTACAATTCACCTGCAGCACCACTAAAGACTTACCATTACATGACATAATATTGGTGATCCCTGTTGTTTCCGCTGTGGCCGCCGCTACCGCCTCCGTCTCTCCCATCGCCGTCGCCGTCGCCGCTTCCTCCGCCGTTGTAATAGTACTCGTACATACTATTTGCCGCCGTCATTCCCGGTCGTTGCTTCTCTCCGTTGCCGCCGCCCTCGAGAACAGCGCTCCTAGTCCCGTCGCTCCTCGTCGATTTAGATGAACTCCATCACGTCCCAGGTCCCCGTCACCGATCCACGAATTTGGGTCCACGAATGTTGCTCCCGTTCTATCTGCCACCCAGTCGAATGCCTCATTGAGTCGCCCAATCCGAGTCCAGTGAAAATCTCGTCGCCGCACTATCCCGCTGATAATTATCTTCGCTTGGGGGTACAGCTCCTTCGTTCTTACCGCCAAGTCGTACATATCTCCCATAACGTACTCGAATCGTCGCCTCAGGTCATTGGTCCCCACATGTAATATTACAGTTTTTATGTCCCGTTTCTCCTGTTGCTCCAATTTGAGTTTCACTTCGTCGACTCGTATCCCCGGGTAGCACAGCACTTCGAGGTCCTTATTTTCCTGTCCCACATGTCGCACCATGGAATCTCCTATCACCAATATCTGCTTCTCCTCGCTCGCCTCCCCGTGTTGTTCCTCGCGTAGCCGCCTGTTCTCAGCTTCCATCTCTCTGCTTCCGAGGTAATTGAAATTGTTTATGTAAGTGTGTTTAAATGCGACAGGCTCATGTCAGTAGATTTACTGGCATGTTAAAAAACTTCTGCGGGATAAAATTCCGGCACACCGGCGACGCTGTTTTTGTACGCTGATATAACCTCGGCAGTTGCTAGCGTCGTTAAATAAAACATAGGATAAACTTGCCTAATTTCGCAGCAAATTGTTTGGAGCAAGCTTATGAAACTAGATTAACAAATTTTGAAGAAATGAATAGTTGACGTAAGATTGCAGCACTTCCTGCATGTATCATCGTTGGTTGGACGAAGTTAGCTTTCATATGTTGGCAGTAACAGCTGTTTGAATACGATAGTGTGTTATGAGGCTTTTTAAACATAGCTTTCATTACAAGGGGAATTAAAACACTGTTTTTGAACAGAAACTATTGGTTTTGCAATTAAATTATTCTAGATATCAAAGGGAAAATCACAAGCTTTCGAAATATGGTTTTATTTCATGAATCTAGTGGAATCTGTACTACGTAGAGGTTTAATTTCGGAAGCAAAATTTTAGTTTCGAATGGTAAATTACAACAATGGCTTACAAGAGCAGTTAGCAAACTTGGAACTTTCTTTGGTCTTTTGTGTTAATCATGTGATTTATAGTAGCCGAATTTGAGTATGACTTCAAGATTATTCCAGCATTGACTGTGTCACCCTATATTCTTCTTCTTCTTCTTCTTCTTCTTCTTGGTTTTTATTTAATGAAGTAATAACAAAGTCTTAAGGGGAAGGATCTATAGGAAATCTCTTTTCTCATATTATTTTAAGTAGAGCCTATACTTCCCTAACATGGTTTCATATCAATGTAAGAAGCCTTTTAAATACATTTTCACTTTTGCCCTTTATGGTACAGTCACAGATATAAAAAATGCAAAAAAAACCGCAGTATTATAAAGCAAATGCTATATCTTCTTTCAAGAGTATCAAAGAATCACAAATTTTGTCTTAAATGAAAGCTAAAAAACTGCTAATCAATTTTGTTTGACGAGTTTTAGAAATTTTAATTTTTACATTTTTATTTTTATTTTGCGATTTTATGAGCAGAAAGAAAAATTGCATGTCTATTTTTAACTCATTCTTTAATTTACAATTTGACAATTTCCTCTTATAGAATTCTTCATGTATAATGTGAGAATATGCCCTGAAAATTTCATTCAATTATCTCTATTATTGTCTGAGATATTACATATATTAAATGTTGAAAAATGTAAAATAAACAAACTCCAGATATTCAAGGGGACTACAGCGCAGCGGCTATGTAAAAATGGCGTAAAAGCAATTATGGTCATCCTTTTAGGTCCTTTCCCTTAAGCCAATAGATAGGATACAGATTCTATTTTATGCCATTGTTGTATCTGAATCAGTCTGACGCAACAATGGAGAGAAAGAGAGTAAATTGTTTACAACAATAGACGTAACTATTTTGGATGGTAAAATTTTATTAAATATATTAAAAAAATTGTCAGTCCTGCAATGAAAGTTTTAAAGATGATATGAATGGTGAACAATGGATACAATGTTTACAGTGTGAAGACCGGTTTCAAGAAATTTGTCAAGGACTTCTTCGTTATGAATCAGATTTTTCTTGCGAGGGACGCGGGGAGGTTGAAGGTTAAATTTATGGAAAAATTCAGTAAAATTACTCGGGTTCTGCACATACTGCGAAATTAACACAGTACTATTCCTAATTTGGCTGGAATGCTGTTTTTCCATTTATCTATTATTTTCAAGGTCATTCAATCTCAACATTTTTGTGAACATACGTTATAATGTACAATCTTCTTGTCAATAAATCCCACCCGTTTGAAAAATATCTCAATCAGTAATAAGGTCTAGACATTCTGTTTCATTGAACTTACTGCGAAATTAGGCACGCTTACCCCAATTTTAATTTTAACTCATGTGAGTTTTCAATCGACAATTGAATGATATTTTTATGTAATTATTATTATTGTTATCATGATTATTGTTATTATCATCCAGTAAAAAAAGGAGAACATACAAAACTACACCAAATTTCTAGGACTTTCTATAGACTCCAGTTTAACATGGAAAAAAATATCGAATATATATGCACAAAGTTATCAAGAGTTATAGACTATATTTATTAAAGAAATTAGTGAATTGCGTTTTTCAAAATAATTTAAGATGTGCCTACTTTTCGTTCTTTCAGTCGATAATCCGATATGCCTTAATTTTCTGGGGAAATGGTACCAAAATTGGAAGTGTCTTGATTTTGCAAAAGAAAGTTATTAGAATTCTATGTCAATCAAACTATCTTGAACATTGTCGACCACTTTTCATATAATTAACAGTCATAAACCTGTATATATACACGACCTAGTCCTTCACACTCGACATAATATAGACAGTTACTCATTAGTAGCCAATATACATGATCATGAAATTAGAAATAGTGAACAAATTAATATTCCATAGGCTATTGTAGGTTACATAAGACTAGTACAAATTTTTCTGTCATGGGGAAGAAATGATATAATAAGCTTCCCAGTCAATATTAGAAGTTACCAACTAATAGTTTCAAAACTAGACTTTATAATTGGCTTCTAATTAATCCTTTCTATTCTATAGATGAGTTTTTTAAACATATATTCAAATAAAATTGTTTGTTAATAAATAAAGTTGCCCATCTACATTTAGTTACAAATCATACATTAAAAGTGAAGTATTTTCATTAATTTTTATAGTTCCAAATGAAGGGTACACGGGAAAAACGATCAAGGTCCACCAAAAATCGAAACTGAGTTAATAATGCTATCTTATAGTGGAAAGGAAGTACTATCATGTGGTCTAGCTAGTAATAAGAAATCATCGTTCTTGACATTCCACTACGTCAATTTCTATTAATACACACATAACAAAGTATTAAGTGCTTAAACTTTAAAATTCGTTTTTCTCGAAACTTTCTAAAATGGACCTTGATCGTTATTCCCGTGTACCCTTCAAATATTTTGTGTTTTCATTGTTCTAATTAAACTTCACTGTTTTAAATGAAATGTATTTGTACTATGTTTTTTTCACCTTCTGTATTTGTGACGAAGCCTATCACTATTTATCTAATGGCTCAATAAATTGAAATTATTATTATTATTATTATTATTATTATTATTATTATTATTATTATTATTATTATTTGAAGGTTTCGTAACAAGCTCTTATCATCCAGCATGCTGTCAAAAATGTGAAAGTTGGAATTTATAAAACAGTTATATTACCGGTTGTGCTTTATTGTTGTGAAACTTGGACTCTCACTTTGAGAGAGAAACATAGGTTAAGGGTGTTTGAGAATAAGGTGCTTAGGAAAATATTTGGGGCTAAGAGAGATGAAGTTACAGGAGAATGGAAAAAGTTACACAACACAAACATAATTAGGAACATTAAATCCAGACGTTTAAGATGGGCAGGGCATGTAGCACGTATGGGCGAATCCAGAACTGCATATAGAGTGTTAGTTGGGAGGCCGGAGGAAAAAAGAGCTTTGGGGAGGCCGAGACGTAGATGGGAAGATAATATTAAAATGGATTTGAGGGAGGTGGGATACGATGATAGAGACTGGATTAATCTTGCTCAGGATAGGGACCAATGGCGGGCTTATGTGAGGGCGGCAATGAACCTCCGGGTTCCTTAAAAGCCAGTAAGTAAGTAAGTAAGTAAGTAAGTAAGTAAGTAAGTAAGTAAGTAAGTAAGTAAGTAAGTAAGTAAGTAAGTAAGTAAGTAAGTAAGTAAGTAAGTAAGTAAGTAAGTAAGTAAGTAACTAAGTAAGTGAGTATTATTATTATTATTATTATTATTATTATTATATTATTATTATTTCTTTAAACAGAGCTACTACAGGTTTTAATTTAAATTAATGCAGCTAATATTAATGTAATCTAGCAAATCTCTGCATGGAGTACGAAACACTGTTTGCGTAGCGCAATCCAACGGCTGAGATTTCATAGTGTACATTTTAATTAGGAAATTAACTCAGAAAGGAGATGGAGATGAGAACACTGTTGGGCTGAACAAATACAAGCGTCTTGCAACTAAACCGAAACATCCCAAGTAGCCTTATCTCTGATCTTTAACTTTGTATATTTGTTCTGCCGGGTACAATTACAATTTTGTGCCTCTTGTATACCCATACTGGTACTGCACTGAGTCTCACACTACAGCAGATTCCACTAAAAATTCCCGGTAATGAAATAGATATTCATTTTTTTAGTCGGGCTGGGTGTTCGTACAATAGCCACGCTGCAAACGTTGATCCAAATTTTACGAATTGTATCAGTCACTGCTAAAACGCCTTTTTTTTCACTTTTTCATTTTAATTTCTGAAGACTGCATTCTCTGTAATATGTATTTCTACAGCGACATCATTTTACTTTTACTTCAATTTTTATTGCACCTGAGTTTTTTTAATGTACTTCACTCCCACCTCTTCTACTAGTGAACTTCCACCCATCTTCCGCACAGAACCAAGGCCGCATATGCAAAGTCGTCTTAAGGTCACAGTAAACAGTACTGAGTGACTGAGTACAGTACGTTCCAGAAACATGGTGCGTTTTACAGTGAAAAAAGAGCATTCATTATTTAATCATATTTTCGTACAGGTATAATAATAATAATAATAATAATAATAATAATAATAATAATAATAATAATAATAATGATTTATTTAACCTGGCAGAGTTAAGGCCATACGGCCTTCTCTAACACTCAACCAGGAGTAAAAACTGCTTTACAGAAACACTACAAATTTACAAAGTACACACAAAACTGAATAAGATAATAATAATAAAATGTAAACAACAAGTAAGAAGAAATCAGACATAATATATAACATAGAGAAGGAAAGAAAAAAGCATAATAAAATGTGAACAGCAGGTCAAAAATAAATGAGGCCTACAAAGTATAAAAAATAAGATAATTATTGATAATAATAATAATAATAATAATAATAATAATAATAATAATAATAATAATAATAATAATGATTTATTTAACCTGGCAGAGTTAAGGCCATACGGCCTTCTCTAACACTCAACCAGGAGTAAAAACTGCTTTACAGAAACACTACAAATTTACAAAGTACACACAAAACTGAATAAGATAATAATAATAAAATGTAAACAACAAGTAAGAAGAAATCAGACATAATATATAACATAGAGAAGGAAAGAAAAAAGCATAATAAAATGTGAACAGCAGGTCAAAAATAAATGAGGCCTACAAAGTATAAAAAATAAGACAATTATTGATAATAATAATAATAATAATAATAATAATAATAATAATAATGATTTATTTAACCTGGCAGAGTTAAGGCCATACGGCCTTCTCTAACACTCAACCAGGAGTAAAAACTGCTTTACAGAAACACTACAAATTTACAAAGTACACACAAAACTGAATAAGATAATAATAATAAAATGTAAACAACAAGTAAGAAGAAATCAGACATAATATATAACATAGAGAAGGAAAGAAAAAAGCATAATAAAATGTGAACAGCGGGTCAAAAATAAATGAGGCCTACAAAGTATAAAAAAATAAGACAATTATTGATAATAATAATAATAATAATAATAATAATAATAATAATAATAATAATAATAATAATAATAAATAAGAATAGTAATGATAATAATGATGATAATAATAATAAATAATAATAAAATAATAATAACAGGCCTAATAGTAATAATAATACTAATAGTAGTAATAAAACAGTGTAGTACAAAGCATACAATGAATACAATATTTTTAAGTATACACAGTAAGGAAAATTATGTTTACATATAGCTCAACTTATCACAGAGATATACCATTATCGGAAAATATGAAAACAAAAATATAAAATTTTATAATTTTCTAACTTGGATTTGAAAGATTTCAATGTTCGATGTAATATTATACAACTGTTTAAAATAACTTAAATAAAAGGGCCTCGTTAAGTAATTAGCTGTCACGTCATTTCCCTCTTTCTATGACCCTGCGTCATAACCACTTGGACGGACAGTAGACAGCATGTCCGAGTAAATTTATATGTGCGGGTCGGGCAGAAGTGAAGATTGAATTTACAGTACGTAAGGTACTCTTTTATAGAGTAGGTACAGAATTATTTCAACAAGAGTTACTAGTACGAAGGACGAAACTGGTAATTGGAATTAATGCAATAGTCTATAGTGCGATAATATGCACAAAAGAACTGAAGCCTGTATCGAAATGAATGGCCACCATTTAAAAAAAAGTGTTTAAATATCCGTATTATGATTATTTTTCAATTTAACTTCATTCTCTATATTGTACGCTAATGTGCTGCAGATAGTATAATATACACTGCATAATGAATACGTTCGCATGAATAACTCAGTTCGTGAGTAAAAACACTTATTGTTAAAACCAACGAGCACAGAATGCATAGAGTGGACATGAACAGCTTGGAGGTGAAGCCGCTTTTGTAGACCGTCGCCATTATGATGCTACCAAAACATTGGGCTCCCGGTTAGCACATGGGCAATTGATTGTGATGTTGTATCGTTGTTTTAATTAATAAATGAACTAATTTCAATATGCCTACATGTGCTACGTATGGCTGCACAAACAGGTTTTCAAAAAAAATTCCTGGAATAACTTTTCACGGGTAAATATGCATGTGTGAAATGTACTTATTACCGGTAGATAATGAATGATTTAGCCTAGGTTAGTCGGTTAGATTCGTATTGTTCACGTATTAGATTGATTAAGAGAAAGGACTAGTGTATTGATATTATTGTAATTAATTTTTATAATCACGAAATCAGACTTACGCTTTGTAGACTTAGAATTGACGAGCGAAGCTAACCTAACAACCCATGTTGGAAGATTGTGTCGCTTGCTGTAGAAAATGGGTGTACCGAGGTTTCTCTTCAACCGAATGCACGTATTTGTTTGATGAAGAAAAAGAAATAGTGTATTAATATTATTGTAATTAATTTTTATAATCATGAAATCAGACATGCTTTGCAGAATTAGCATTTATGAGCGAAGCTAACCTAACAACCCATGTTGGAAGTTTGTGTCGCGTGCTGTAGAAAATGGGTGTACCGAGGCTTCTCTTCAACCGAATGCACGTATTTGTTTGATGAAAAAGAAATAGTATATTAATATTATTCTAATTAATTTTTATAATCACGAAATCAGACATGCTTTGCAGACTTAGTAGTTTCATTAACTCGATCGTGAACTAACTTGACCCACTTGGTAATAAAACTTCACTTTTGTTCGCCGTTATAATATAATTATATACTATAAACGAAGAGCCTATCAAATATTATATAGTTAAGAGCATTCCACTTTTTCTCTAAACAAAATCGGGACGCCTATACGAAATACTGGCGAAAGGAAGAGAATGATAATTTGCATTAAGAAGTAAGCTGCATTATTAAATGGAAGCAAATGTATCAACCTATAAAAGTAATTATTATAGGCTAGCATTTTTATTGGACTAGTAGCAAAATAAGGTCAAACTGTTATTTTCCTTTTTTATCATTATTCTTTGTTTAACTTTCCAGAGTATCTATTAAATACCATACTGCAATTTGAAGAGATGTCAATTTAAATAACCTGTATATATGTGACTTATCGATGACAGTTTTGCAATTTTTGCTAAAAATACGTGCCTAGCGATTCTGTATTACGAAACAAACAAGAAAGTGTGAGTCCTCCAGGAAATTAGGGACATATGGAATTTCTATTATCATAAGATCTTCTATAACGTAATAGCTATTTTGCAATGTTTTGGTAGCAACAAGATGGCGTCAGGTCCATCAAACCGGCTTCATTCCGTCCAATGGTATTAAGATGCTAGTGTCTACTCTATGTATTCTGTGCTCGTTGGTTAAAACTGTACTGTATTTTGATTTAACAAAAACTTAATGAAAATTATCAAACTCAAAATCGCGATATTTCCTAGTTTACGTAAATGGCTGAACTACTTTTCTTTTGTTTGTATTTTACGCCAGTTTCATCGAACTACAGTCGTGGAAGGGGATAGCAAACGGTGTTTCCGGTTGTCAACCGTTAATCCAAAGGTATAGCCAGGTTAATATTAAAAATGTTAGTAAAAATAAAATGATGTCCCTGTATAAATTATCATTCTCAATAGACCTACGAGCTTCTTAAAATCTTTGGGATGCTGTATGTTTGAGATGCTAAGAACTATTACTCCGAAGAGAATATTAAAATTCATGTCTTCCTCCCAGTGGAGTTTTAGCTACCATAAAAATTAAAATAAGTCCTCTTTATGTAATAAAATCTACAGGAAATTACGAATGTATGCAAGAGGAAACGGAAAGCTTAGAGAACCGTACCTTGAAAATGGCGAAGGCGTCTCAGAAACAAGCCGCTTTTAATTGAGCTCTCCCCCCTTCACCCCGAGCCCATAACGGGATGAATATTGCAGTGTAATAAACACGGACCGTTACACGCAAATGGGGCTGGGCCCGACCGCTTTGAAAACAGACCTAGCTCAATGCTGAATAGTTACGTCAGCAACGGTCGTATTTGGCCGATGGCTTTCACTCTTGGTGCATGGAAGGGGGTCTATGTTATAAATAAAGGTAGGAATTTATAGCAAAACATGAGGATATTAGATTACTTGTGCTTAGACTATTGTTACGTCATTGATGTGAAGCCTCAGCTATGGCCAAATTACAACTGAAATATGTATCGCAGAAATTGAATGGGGATACGTTTCTCGTACGTAGGGTTCAGCATTGTGTGCCGGCAATTGAGGGGTCCGCTGCAAGAGGGAGCTATGTCACATTAACCATAACGTGAGAAAAATAAGTCTGTTACGAAGAGGGACGTATTCTATACTGAGGATCACGTAACAGTAATTCCTAAAAGACTAATTTGGCCGTCTCTTCAGTGTTGCCAACTAATACTAAATATCACCAAAAGAGGAAAAAATCACACAATAACATGTACTATAATGATAATAATGATAATGATAATAATAATAATAATAATAATAATAATAATAATAATAATAATAATATAGTATTAATAATAACGATGTCTTACTTATTTACCACATCTCATCTTTATGTTGGGGAGGTGTTTTCTAAAAGGTTCAATAATTTGTGAAAGAGTACATTTTTTCTGGACCTCTCGCACATTATGTTAGTAGTTAGTAGATTAGTGTATGATCTAATATTAAAATGTATTTTATCTGACAACATGAAATTCATTGCTTTGATTGAACAGTTTGCGAATCACGAGACCTAACCTAAAAGTGTATTTTGTTTGATCATGTGAAATGATTAGTATGAATTCCGAAAACGAGTGCCACTTTGAAATGTATGCTTTAGAATATTTACTCCATTATTGTAATAAAAGTCTGAACACGAAAGAAATGAATTAAAATGTGAAATGGTATTTCTGTCGATTACCGAAGGGTAAGTATCACACGAAATATGTTATATTTATTTACACTTAGCCTACCTGACTCTAATCTTGAATTGTAACCACAACACAAAGCAACACATACAATAACTATTATGTCTTAATATTAACAGGTTACTGATATTAATTATTTATTAGTATGTTCATATTTCACTAGCTTCCAGTAATGGGCTCAGAAATCTAGATCAATTTGAATTTTCAGAATTTAAACTACTGACAACTTGTGTCACTGCTGCCAACATAACAGTTATAAAATCACTACCAGTTGTAGTATTTCTCAGTACAGAAATTCGAAACGAAGTTGGCAAAAGAAAATTCAACCTGCAAACTAGAAAATCACCATAATCCACTAGCTTATGTAGTAATGGGGGAAAAATGATTAGGTTTCAGCCTTAGGGTATTAAGTAAGCTGACCCGGTCTATAGAATTAGAGTGCTCTGGGACTGGCTCTTGCACTGCCACATCTATTTATTTTATTTATTTTATTGAGTTATTTTACGACGCTGTATCAACATCTAGGTTATTTAGCGTCTGAATGATATGAAGGTGATCATGCCGGTGAAATGAGTCCGGGGTCCAGCACCGAAAGTTACCCAGCATTTGCTCGTATTGGGTTGAGGGAAAACCCCGGAAAAAACCTCAACCAGGTAACTTGCCCCTACCGGGATTCGAACCCGGGCCACCTGGTTTCGCAGCCAGACGCGTGACCGTTACTCCACAGGTGTGGACGCCACATCTATACAGGGTGACCCATTTATCTTGTGCACCTATTATAATTTTTTTGTTTGGATAGGTATCGGAATTTTTGTTTTTGAGATTTATGTTAGAACGAGGGGCTAATATGAGTGTGGAGATTTGGTGCATGTAACTACATTATGGTACAAGGTACACGTGACGTCATCAATTTTTCAAATAGGACTACATACTTTAATTATATTACATTGATTACACACATTAAGACGAGTTCAAAAATGTATCACAATGTCACCTTCCCAATCAATAACAACAACAGAATGCCAAAATGAATACCATCAGAATGTGCCGTTTGTTGTGGTGCCCCATTCACATTGTGCATTAACTTACACAAAACGAAAGACGACTGACGTCCGTACACGTCGTGTGTTATGTGTTTGCTGTCTTAACATGTAAACAAGCCACAACAACTGTCGACGCCACAATCCACGTACAGTGGCCTGCACGTCCTCCGGACCTGTCGCCACTCGACTTCTTTTTGTGGGAAACTGTAAAGGACAGTGTGTACCAGAACATTCTAACAATACCAGACGACCTGCAGCAACGCATTCGACAGGCTTGTGTGTCCATTCAGCCAGAAAAATTCAGCCGGCAGTCATACGGTCTTTCGGGGAACACCTTTGAATATGCATTAATGTGAATGGTCACCATTTGGAACATCTGTGACTTTCAAAGCATAACATTATCACTAGGCTTCGAGACTTCGGACCCGATAGAGCAGTTCAGTGGGAAATCTGCATAACGGCGTACTGAGTTATAGTGGTAAAGCGTACAGTGGGTGGGTGTACTGTAGAATGAATGACAACAAATACGCAAAGGAAAACGCTCTGGATTTGAAGATTCTGATGAATAATTTGGTTTTCATACAAACTCATTTTCAAACTGTGTCTGAAACTATTACACGGTTAGAAAAGTCAGAGCAAGAGATGCCGAAAGCCCTCAAAGTAGTTGAGGAAATGACACAGAGAATTAATGAGACACCAAGTACACCGGTTATTGAATGTGTAAAACAGAAGTGGAAATCAATTTTATGTAAAAAATAACGGTTATGGAACATTGTGTAATATAAACAGCAAATTAGTGGACACAGAGTCACCCGAGAATGAAGGACTGTCTCTTAGAGACTGCAATTATGTTAGGTTTTTTCGTTTTGCTCCTATAAAGTCATGCGATGTAGGGCGCATCTTTTCACAGTACAAACTGAAAAAGATTTACGTTTGAGACACAGAAAATGTATCTTGTAGTACATTGCAATTCGGTACTGTAACTGCACTTCCTAAAGACGACCAATAGGATAAATGAAGAAGTCTAAATAGCTACTTGCTTATTTTCACCATTAACACTGTGTATAATTAAACACAAATGCTTATGAAAGATGGGAGAATAAATGCTTTTCATATTCTTTTGATATTGTCATTGTGTAATGTATATTTACTTTCAGAATGTCCATATGCGTGCGTTTCCCCATACTACCGTACTCTATTCTAAGTAGCAACGTTGTTACCTCAACACATCTTTACCTTTCACTACCTGCAGCGAGTCAACAACCTGTAGTACAAGCACAGTAAACTTATTTTGTGCGAGATCGTGCGTATTTGCTTGCTTTCCACACAAAACCAATACGCGGTAAGTGTGAAATACCACATTCAGTATTCACAACCTAACACACATAACAATTTCCCTCTTCTTACCGCTTAAGCGCCATATTCATTTTACTGCTTTAGGCTTTTAAAATATTATTTTAGAGACGTTTAACACAGTAATAATTATAAATTGAGTAGCCAATTTGCAAAACCAGCTATTTGAAAGTTAGACGAATTTTGGCAAATGAGGAAAATTGTGTAAAATCTTAACCACAGATGCTAGAGGCATGATTTCTAGTTTAAATAATGGGGAAACATATTTAGTTTGTCTTCCTACAGCTCAGAAATATATGATTAATAGGTAATTAGTTATATTGTATATTAATTTGCAAATAGCAGGTTTTGCAGCCGAACAGAGCAATTAGCAGGATTTGCAACTCTATAGGTAGCCATATTAACGATACATTAATTTGCAAAACCTGGTATTTGATCAATGTTAGCAGTTTATCTGACTAGACTAACTTGGAAACAAACTGGCGGTAGAAGAGAACATTCTTATTTTCGTTACATACCTAAATATTATTAAACACACAAATATTGTACTATAAAAAAGTAAAAAAGGAGAATAGAATACTAATGCTATAGTTTGAAGGTTTCCTTATGTACTTACTGGCTTTTAAGGAACCCGGAGGTTCATTGCCGCCCTCACATAAGCCCGCCATTGGTCCCTATCCTGAGCAAGATTAATCCAGTCTCTACCATCATATCCCACCTCCCTCAAATACATTTTAATATTATCTTCCCATCTACGTCTCTGCCTCCCCAAAGATCTTTTCCCTCTGGCCTCCCAACTAACACTCTGTATGCATTTCTGGATTCGCCCATACGTGCTACATGCCCTGCCCATCTCAAACGTCTGGATTTAATGTTCCTAATTATGTCAGGTGAAGGACACAATGCATGCAGCTCTGTGTTGTGTAACTTTCTCCATTCTCCTGTAACTTCATCCCTTCCTTATGTACTACTGTTTGTGAAAAGTGCAACACCAGAAAAAATGGCCCGAACGACCCCAAACTCGGGAGATGTGTAAAACAGAGTACCAAATGTAGTGTGTTCGTAGGAGTCTCGCTTCAACTTGTCCTACAGTGATGGTCACATACGTGTTAAGTGCTACCGTGGTGAACGCAGTCTGAGAGCCTGCATTGTTGAGCGGCATTGCGGACAAGTTCCTAGTGTGATACAATATGCGATCTCGCTTCCTACGTATTCAGGACAATCTGAACTTCAACCGCTACATTAGAGAGGTCTTAAGAGTCCGAG
Source organism: Periplaneta americana (assembly GCF_040183065.1). Taxonomy (NCBI): domain Eukaryota; kingdom Metazoa; phylum Arthropoda; class Insecta; order Blattodea; family Blattidae; genus Periplaneta; species Periplaneta americana. Next base: position 165,524,623 of record NC_091119.1, read on the forward strand.
GTACTGCCTCTCCCTCAGGCAACTCCACATGCCATATTTCAGCAGGACAATGTCCGGTCACATGTGGTGAGGATTGTGCAAGTCTTCTTCGAAGAACGACAGGTATCACTGCTTTCCTGGCCTGCACGTTCGCCAGACATTTCGCCCATCGAACATGTCTGGGATATGGTTGGTCGGCAACTTGTTCGTCATGATCCTCCAGCACCCACTCTTGACGCTTTGTGGACTCGCATACAAACTGCGTGGAGGGAGATTCCCCAGGAACATATCCAGGAACTCTTTGATTCCATACCATGACGCTTAGAAGCTCTGATTGCAGCGCATGGAGGCTTTACTCCATACTGAAATCTCACGGTCACAGATCAGGTACAGTTCTGTAATTCTAATCCTTGTGTATTGTCATGTATCTAAACTGTGATATCAATTTCATTTCAGTCACATGTATCCTTCTTGGTGTTGCAATTTCTACAAACATCAATGTAATATAACACTTTACAAAATGTTCGGTTCTTCCTCAACCATGAATTCGAAGTCCACTACATCCGTATGTTCATGCTCATCTTCATTTAGCTCTGCAACAGCAAGGTCTTGCTGCTGGTTGAACATTTCGGTGTAGAAGGTCAGGTTTGCTTTCCGAAACCAGTCCTACCCGAAGTGCAATTCCAGAAGTCTTTCAATGTCCCTGATGTTTGCTTCTTTAAGGATGACACCCATTGGAATGTAGTCCTTATGGAAATGTTTACCTTTATTGTTTAAACTTTTGGATTCGCCTTTTCACTGGTACCATTCTCTTCATCATCGGTATCTTCTCCCTTAACACTAACAGAGTTATTGAAACAGGATACACCATATCCATCCACACTCATTTCGGCAAAAGTCGAAAAAACTGCAAGATAATCACAGTAACCACTTCAAGACTTCAACACACTTAACATAAAAGGTTAGAAGTCCCCGATAAAGCACGGGCAGAAACACTCAGCTGATGTCTTAAATGCAGCAGTATAGTCAATTTAACTATACGAGAAAAATGTAGCTTTATTATCAGCGTCTAATAATATCTTATTCGTTATTTTAGTATGGAGATCGAAATAGCAGCTTTTGCATCCGTAACTCTCAATATGGCCATGTTGTCTCAGTGACATTTAGCAGGTTTTGCAAAAGTAAACATGGCATTGTGCAGTTAGCAGGTATTGCATCCTTACGCTCTCCACACTTAGCAGGTTTTGCAACCGTATGCAATTTTATTTACTAGATTTAAAGGGTTTAGAGTTGGATTTGTAACCGAATGTATGGCTTATTACGTAGCTAATGACGAACTGAAACCATGGTTACCATTATCTCATTTTTCATTTTTTTGGCAGTTAGCTGGTTTTGCATCTGGGCTACTCAATTGGAAACTTACCACTGCAATTTCACCTAAATTGCACTGTTAATTATTGTTTTTAAATATTTGCAAAAATTAAGTAAACTCTACAACATCACAAAAGTTACTGCATTTGTAATGCAAGTAACATTAAGGAAGCCGTGAAAAAAATCAACAAGATTCGAGATGCCGATGTTATTACTGCAATATGTTATATAAATAATATTGTTAAAATATTAAAATGAAGAATAAATTATTACATAACCTTACCGTTTGTTTTAAGTTCGCATTTATAGACTGGGGGAACAAAAAGACAGACGTATATCACGGCCTGCTGGAATATAGTAAACACAGAAAACATTTTATAGCAACAATGTTGGAGATAGATATTTTAGTTTTTAAAAGTTGCCGTCATTGAACAGAAACCAAGATGGAGATTTCATTGCACTAATTAGAAATTCCTCTTTCAGGTATGTAATAAACGATCTTCGCACAAAATAATGTACGATACACGAGCGGTATGTTTGTTTTCATGTTCTCGGAAATTAAAAAAGCTCAACTACGTTTCGCTTTTTCAATCTTTTCCTCGAACATGAAAACATCAACATACCGCTCTTGTAACGCATATTACTAGTATCGGGTCCAAAGTCTCGAAGCCTGAATTTATCACATTGGAAGTACGTTTTTGTTTCGTTTTGTTGTTTTTGTTTGAATGTGGCTCCGACATTTTACTTTTAATAATAATAATAATAATAATAATAATAATAATAATAATAATAATAATAATAATACTGACAGTAGACTAATCATTGCGCGTGATAATGAGATCTTGAATCAATGAGAAAGATGAGGCCTATGAAACGCAGTGAATGACGTCACAAGCATCCAGAGCTCGAGTGCGCCACAATGCCCGTATCTAATCGCGCTCTGTTTTATTTGGAACGGTTCCATGTCGGAGTCTCCGCTCTCTTGTTTTCAGTTGGCCTTTGTTTACTGATTGCCTCTATTCCCTGTTCGATTTGTTGCTGATTTAATTTGTGCTGCCTTATAATGTAATTTTCTTTGTGATTTTGTCAGTGGACGAACTTTCCGTTTATTGTTAGATAGGAAAATGGGTTTCTAACTAGGCAGTTACTTCCACGCCATTTTACTGCGGGCCACATGTGGTTCAGTAAGAATAATTACACATTGTAATCAGTCGTGAAGTGTACTTACAGGCTGCATTAATCACGTATGACTGAGCTTGGAAATTGTGTTTCTATTTTTTTATTTGAGAAGAACATTCGCCAATGTTGACGTTTTTGTAGTCAATACAATGAAGTTTTAACACAGTACAATAGAATAAAAATACAAATGAAATAATACAATGTATTTGATTGTTCAAAACCCAGGGCACTTTTAAATCCTGAAACGATGTTAAAATAAGTTTTACATGGAAATATAACCTCACATTCATTCACAAAACAATGGCGCTTAACATAGCAATACTGGTTTTCGTATTAAACTTGTTCAGAAAATGCAAGATACGAGTATAACAAATTTAATACCCATCTTTGTTTCGATAAGTTGTATTGATTTATCAATGTTTTTCCATAAAAGACCGTCATAAACTTATCTGATTTAATAGTGTGATGTTTTTATTTCATTTCTTGATGAACGTTTTCGGTTTTATAAAAAACCATTTTCAAATCATTATTATCTCTAAATTGAACAGTTACATTGAAGTACAATGGGTTACATTAAACCATTATTATGTTAAAAGTATAAAATTATGTAAAATCATGCAAAGGATGTCATAAAAATATTAATGTACAGGGACATCATTTTATTTTTTCTAACATTTTTAATATTAACCTGGCTATACCGTTAGAGAACCGGAAATACCGTTTGCTACCCCCTTCCACGACTGCAGTTCGATGATACTTGTGTAAAACACAAACAAATCACTTTACTAGGTATAGGAGGGAAGAAAAGTAGTTATCCATTTACGTAAACTAGGAAATATCGCGATTTTGAGTTCGATAATTTTCATTAGATTTTGTTGAATCAAAACACAGTACTGTGTTAAGAATAAGTTAAGTGTTTTTACTCACGAACTGAGTTATCCACGCGAACGTATTCATTATACAATGCATATTATACTGTCTACAGTACATTAGCGTACAATATAGAGAATGAAGTTAAAATGAAAAATAATCATAATATGGATATTTAAATATTTTTGAAAATGGTGGCCGTTCATTTCGATACAGGCTTCAGTTCTTTTGTGCATATTATCGCACTATAGATATTGCATCTAATTCCAATTGCCAGTTTCGTCCTTCGTACTCGTAACTCATGTTGAAATAATTCTGTACCTACTCTATAAAAGAGTACCTTGCGTACTGTAAATTCAATCTTCACTTCTGCCCCACCCGCACAGATAAAATTACTCAGGCATGGTATTTATTGTCCGTCCAAGTGGTTATGCCGCACGATCGTAGAAAGGGGGGAAATCACGTGACAGTTAATTACTTAACGGGGCCCTTTTATTTAAGTTATTTTAAACAGTTGTATAATATTACGTAAACGTCCAATTCCTAACAGAAATTAAAGTTTTCAGAAAAGAACTAAGACAGCTCAGCTCTTACAGAGGGCGTGCAGAAGCAGGTGGGGGAAATCGGGATGCGGCGTAAGCAAACGGACAGTACCTGTGCGAAAATATGATTCAATATTGAAAGCTCTTTCGTCTCTGGAAAACACGAACATATTTCTGGAACGTACTATACTCATTAACTCAGTGATGTTTACTATACGCGGCCTTGGTTCTGTGTGGAGGACAGTTGGAACTTCATTAATAGAAGAGGTGAGAGTGAAGTACATTAAAAAACTCAGGTACAATAAAAATTGAAATAAAAATAAAATGATGTCCCTGTATATACATATTTAAAAAACTTAAGACATTAAGGTTGAAATAGGTCTAATGTGAAAGTTATTTTGCGGAGTGTACAGTTTTACGCTTCCTTTCAAATATAAAAAGGTATCCTATAACTATTTTACATAATAACCGTAATATTTTACATAATAACTTCATGACAGTTATTATGTAAAATCGTTATAGGATACCTTTTTGTATTTGAAAGGGAGCGTAAGACTGTACACTCCGCAAAATAACTTTCACATTAAACCATTTAAAGAATTTTTTGGTTTTAAGAATTTCAATAATTAGATAATATAATTTTTCTTTCATAATTTTAAGTCAGGACGAGGGGTGTTTTTTAGATTAAGCTCTTCCTTTGGTGATATATTATGTATTACTGAAAAACTGAATGGCTGGAAAACGGTATTTTAAGTATATGTTACTGCCAAAGAGCCTGATGTATAGCTAAAACACGAATGTAAAATATTTTTGTATTGCGCATTTTGAACCTTTCGACTTAGCAAAGCACTTCACATAATCAACTCCCCTGCCATTGGGGGTCAACTAAATGAAATACAATTTTTACAGTCGATAGAGAGCACATGGAAGATTACGAAAATGCCATCGGCGGAATAACGATGTAAGTAGAGTTACGCTGTTATCGCATCCAGCGCCTCAATTGTCAGACATCTGCGTGACTGTATTTTATATTCATTTATGTACTTTAATATTTTATTTTCCTGTGTGTACAGCTCGAGGGATACAGGTTATAAGAGTGACAGCTACCGCTCTGTTGCTGACCGACTCAGAGCAAGTGGATAGCTGTTGCGGACTTCGTTGCACCTGGGTGCTGTGTAGCTGAATCGATAGATGGCACCAAACAATGAATCACGATGTTTGTAGAAATGCGGTCCTACATACTCGTACTTCCAACAGTAATCTCACAATAAGGAGGTCAGCACAATAAGTTTCAGACTATGGTGCAAACCTTCAGGCCCTCTTCAGAAAATAAAAAAAATATCTCACGAAATTTAATATAATTTATTTCAGTTCTTTCTGAGGTTAGACTATAGTAATTATGAATGAATGAATGTTAGCCATGATGTCCCATGTTGGGCACAGGCCTCCTGTGATGGGGTTAGAACCCCCTCAACAGGGATGGCTCAAGTGTACTCGCTTGGTGAGCCAATCCAGGCGAGTTTGTCGTGTATACTACTATTGTGACATGGTTAATAACCCTGTTAGACTTTAACTAGTCTCAGCACTCTCTTCTTTGTTCATTTTTTTTCTTGCACTACACACTTTGACAAAACACTGATTGCTATTTACACTATTTACCTGACACTTTCTCAACACTGACTTTACTATTTACAAAACTTATCTTACACATTCACTAATACTGGCTTTAATATTTACAATATCTTAACCCTGATTACGTTATCTATTTACAATGAGCTCCCCTAGTTCTTTCCACAAAACTCTGTTCTTTGCTGTCCTCGACCATTGTTTCTCCGCCTCTTTGGTAAACATGTCAGACCATCTGAGCCGTGGTCTTCCCTGTCCTCTCTTTCCGACGTAGGGGTCCCACATCGTGACTGCATGGGTCCATCTTGTCTGATGTAGTCTCGCCACATGTTCCCCCCCCCCCCCCCAGGTCCACTTCGTTGCCATGGCTCGTTCTGCTGCGTCAGTAGTGTTCGTCAGTCTTTGTAGTATATTGTTTGTTAAATAAAACAAGGGTTAATTATTTTACGGTACCCACTGGCAATTTAATACCATTCGAGCAAATATATTTCTGCATATTTCGAAATAAGGCATTTTCGTTTTCGTCTGATCATGGTTACAAGAATGAGACAAACTCCTCCGGTTCCCCTGTACGACGCCTCATTATGATTTAAAACCAGTCAAATGACCGTAGCGATTAAAGTTAAGGTACGGTACCAACTATACATGGAAATTTTAACTGTACTACGAATGCTTTTATGGTTGGCATGTTAAATTATTGTTGAACATGTCATTACCTCTGGGTGTGCGTGTGTCTGGCAGGGTAATCCAGAGGGGGAACACGATGGGCGCCACCAGCAGGTATGTGATCCGCTTTCTCGCCGTGTCCGGCCACGAGATGTCAAGCGCCTCATTGCCTTCCTCCTCGTCGTCGGGATCCGCCATCTGCGAATAATCAACAAATAAAATCAGCACTTCAATCTGCATTCAATTAAAATGTGTATCAGCTATTACCACAACTGGAAGGAAATGCGTAGAACTACGTGTTGGTGCGATCAAATGTCGCATAGCCTTATTATGCTGCATGTCTTTACGTAGAACTACGTGTCGGTGCGATCACTTGTCCATAGATACATAGTTTTACTAAGCTGCTTATCTTTACGTAAAACTACGTGTGACTGCAATCACCTGTCGACAGATGCATAGCTTTATTATCCTGTATATATCTTTACGTAGAAGTACTGTACGTGTGGGTGCTATTGCCTGTCGATAGATGCATAGCCTTACCACAGTCTAGTACAGACGTCTCCAAAAGCGTACTCGCGAGTAAGTCCCTGAACGGAACCGAAGCCAGTACGTAATGAGCGCGCTCCGCCTCATCCATCCCCACCTGTAAGTGTACTCAATATTTATGCGCAAACGAAGAGCAAAGGTGGACTACCATTATCATTTTGTTGGTCGGAGTGTTCCACCGTTTCACATTGTCTTCTAATCATGGACACAGTACATTCAAGGATGAATAGGAAGAGAAATTTTTTTGTGTTAGTGGGGAGAATGTAAAATGCTTAATTTGTTCGAAACTCTTAAGGGTGTGTTAAAATTCAACATGCGACGACAATACTCGACTCTTCACAAAGAATATCATACAATTACAGGCATGTTGGACATGTGAAAATAATTTATTTTGGGGCTATCTGTATGACTGTTGGTTATACATAATAATCAGTATATTACAATAGGTTTACACTCAGTTCCGCATGACAAACATATAGTTTTTTGTTTAATTTTAGGTGAAATGCGTAGGCCTACAAATATTCTGTTAAATAAAAAACAAGAAAATACAAACAAAAATAACACATGTGTCCTCAGTCTTAAACAAAAAAAGCTTCTTGCTAGCTATGATATAGCCTGGAATGTTGGAAAATCAATGAAGCCCTTTACAGAAGCATCATTTTTAAAATCGTGCATACAGGACGTTTCTAAAATACTGTGTCCAGAACAAAGTCAAAGTTTAAGAAAATTAAATTGTTTCCAATTACAGTTCAGAGAAGGAATTTCAAGATTGTAAATGTAATTGAATCTGAAGTCGAAACCACAATTAACCAGTTTGTAGCTTACTCACTTGCATTGGACGAAAGCACAGATAGAAATGACAAAGCTCACCTAGTCATTTTCATCCGAGGAGTTAATGAACATTTTACTGTGTATGAATGTCTTCTAGATCTAATTACAAAATACAACTGGAGAAGATCTTTTCCAGGCACTGAAAGGCACCATAGAACAGAAGAGGTTGAATTTGCAATGGCTTGTGTCAATAGCAACAGACGGGGCTCCAACTTTTTTAGTATGTCAAAATAATATACAAACGTATGATATTTTTTATTCTTTTGATGTTATTATTTGTAAACATAAGCAGACCGTTGCCGCGATCCCCCACTGATCGCTCCCATCTGTTGAGGTATGAGTCCCTTCTCCTGCTCTAGCCTTACAGCACACTGTGTTCGGCGGGCAGCATCGAAAGCACGAATGACGATACGCTTTTTGGAGACCTCTGGTCTAGTATATAGAGTCATGAAGCTCAATACGTAGGAAATATGCATCCATTGATAGTTGCTAACCACTAGGATCGCTACCATCGCCTCATTACAGATAATGCGAAATAGTACCTGCACAGTCTATTGCTCCTAGTACTCTCATAAACTCAAGCTTCGTTACTGTATATACTATACTGTGGCCTTACTATGCTGCATATCTTTACGTAGAACTACGGGTGATGCGATCAAAAGTCAGCAGTTGCATAGCATTATTATGCGGCATGTCTTTATATACAATACATTTACGTCTACCAAAAATTCGGGATTGGGTGGAAAGCTGCATTGAGCTAATGGCGTGGTACGCCAGAGTTAACAACCAAACAACTAGTCTAATTTATAAAATATCCTATATAGATACTAAAAATTAAATCGGTAAATATGAAAAGTTGATTTTCAGTATTTTACTCAACTAGCACAGCTCCTAAGAATAAATATGGGAAATGCCTGTTATTATTCGGTTGAGAAGCTTTTGTCATCCAGTCTGTTCTCAAAAAAGCTGAAAGTTAGAATTTATAAAACAGTTATATTACCGGTTGTTATGTATGGTTGTGAAACTTGGACTCTCACTTTGAGAGAGGAACAGAGGTTAAGGGTGTTCGAGAATAAAGCTATAAATTATCTCCAATCGCGCAAGATGGCCAATAAAATAATATACATATATATATATATATATATATATATATTATGTTCTACACATACCAAAGAACAGTTTTAGGCAATATTATATTTTGGAAAAATTAAATTTCTTTTTTTGTAAATTTCACCATCCTCTTCCCTTAATCAATCCAGAAATCTAATTAAAGTTGCAACAAATTAGCATATGAAGAGATGAATTTACAAATTTATGGGTAAATTTTACCAACAAATCTTTCCATACTTGTAAGAATGAAATTAACCAACAATCTTCAAAGACACATTTGTTCCGAACTATAACCGTTTTCTTCATCTGTGCCTACCTGACTATTGATTTACAGCAGTAGTGTCAGAGTTGTAAGCTCCAAAACCGGTTGTGGAGCTAGAGTCGGAGCGTGAACTTGCTTATGTCTGTGGAAACACCGGAGCACGCAACGAGTCTAGTGGAGCGCTCGCTCCGTTTAGGCTCTGTTTGACAACGCTGATTTACAGGACCAAATATAAAAAAAAAATACTGTAACGGGATCAAATATGTACCTTGGGTGCCAGCGAAAACTCTCTTTTCTGGAGGAAGAAAGCTCTGCTCATAGTTGAATTTATATTAAACTGATCAATACATAATGGGACAAAAACGAGTAGGCCTACATTAAGAAAAGATTAAACTAAAAATTAATTCTACAGATCAAAAAGGCATCGCAAGTCGGATACGTGTACAAATGAATGCATCACGTCGGTAATACAAATTAATATGTGCGAAAGGGGTCGTTATTCTGTCGGCCAGTGGAATCTCAATTCCACGCCACTTCTATCCCTGTCCTTCACTGATTGATTGTTTGATCTATTGATTGATTGATGGGGCATTGTTCTCGCGGTCAAATATCTCGTTAGGTTCCTGACAAACCGACAAATAAGCTCGATTACCCTACTGATATCACCTTCTGTATTACGAGCAAACAACGACGCAGTCAGGTTCAATTTTTCGGTCGAGGAAAAAAAAAAAACACACGCACGCACACATTCTCTCTCTCTCTCTGTATGTGTGTGTATGTATAGTAGACATATTAAAATATTAGTCGTTATTCAACACTGTTTTCCATAAATCATTAAAATATACTTAAAATTAAGATATTACAGTATTAAAACACTTAAGTTACGCAGTTAAAATTCATGTTGTCTAGTAATGTTTCAGGACATTGCCGTCCTGTCCTCAGCCAGATCAGTTGATGTTCTTGCTGATGTCTGGTGCCGATGTATATCGCTGACGTCAGCAAGGACATCAGCTGATCTGACTTTATATGTAGCTACTGAGGATAGGACGGCAATGTCCTGAAACATCTCTAGACATCACGAATTTTAACTACATAAGTGTATGTATGTATGTATGTATGTATGTATGTATGTATGTAGATACACATGTATGTATGTGTATATATATGTATACATGCATGCATATATTTGTGTTTGTGTGTATTTTTTTAAAGTGTGTGTGAGTTTATTCCACCAACGTGTTTATTTAACTATGTCTATATAATATTTATAAGAAATCCAAACAGGAAGACATGTAATTCTTGTTTAGTTTTGTTTATTTGTTACTTCATCTTACGTACTGCATGATCTAAGGCCTTATCGTCAGGATATTCTACTTTCATATATATTATTTTAATGTACCGAAGTACATATGCATTTTCCATGCAGGTATTCTGCGTCATCGTACGATGAAAGAGTAGTGAAACGGAGAAAAATTCTCTCCGGCACCGGGATTTGAATCCGGGTTTTCAGCTCTACGTGCTGACGCTCTATCCACTAAGCCACACCGGATTCCCATCCCGGTGTCGGATCGAATCGTCTGAGTTTAAGTTCCACCTCTTGGGTTCCCTCTAGTGGTCTGCCCTCTGCATTACGTCATAGATGTCTATGAACGTAGGATAGTGTCCACATATGTGCGGAGGTGCACTCATATGAGTAATTGATTGGCTTAGTGGATAAAGCATCAGCATGTAGAGCTGAAAACCCGGGTTCAAATCCCGGTGCCGGAGAGAATTTTTCTCCGTTCCACTACTCTTTCATCGTTCTACTGTCATATTTCTTTTAGGAGTACCGTATTCATAACCCCAACAAATAGTGAACAATGAATATTTATAAAATTGGCACAATATTAACTTTTTAAACTATAACAATTTTGTAAGACTTGAGGCCTTCCCGGTGTTGTATATGGAATAATTCTTCTCGGGTGAATTGGATAGTTTCTTCCAATCTTTCGATGACTAGCTCTGCCATATTCTTCAGGGATTGAAGTGCTGTGAGACTAATTCTATCCGGTATATAAGCGGCCAGTAGAGCTTCTCGCTGCGGGCCAATCAGGAGCTAGTTCCTAGTCCCGATCGGCAGGCCTACAACGGGAAGCTCTAGTGACCGCTTACATACCGGCTAGACATGGTCCCACGGCACTTCAATCCCTGAAGAAGATGGCAGAGTTAGTCATCGAAAGCTTGGAAGAAATTATCCAACTCACCTGGCTGAGAACCCGCGAAGAATAATTATTCTATAATAATTTTATTATTATTAATATACAAAAAAATTCTAGCACTCGCCTGAATGAGAGTGATTTCGTGCTCAGAGAGGAACATATTTTGATTTTTAATAATAATAATAATAATAATAATAATAATAATAATAATGGCTTTATTTAACCTGGTAGAGTTAAGCATTAGGGCCTTCTCTTACACTCAACCAGTATTAAAAGTTGCTTACATAGTTGAACATACAACTGTATCCGATTTAAATAATAATTACATATTAGTTTTTTAAGCGTGACGGATATGATTTACATAATGAAATAAAAAAGGCAGTTAAATAAAAATTCAACTAATAAAATAAAAATAAACACAGTGGTACACATATTAATGTTCTTAAAGCAGATATAATTCACATAATAAAACCAGAAACCGACAACTGAATCAAATGTACACAATAAAATACTAAAAAAACAGAGTGAAATATTTATAGTGGTGTTAAGTGATAAATAAACACGTTTTAGATAATAAAATCATGAACAGGCATTTGAATAAAGAGTACACAAAAATGAACATTCGGAAAACATATAGGTCTAAGCATTAAATTAAAATCAAATACTATTTACTTTAATATAATCATAAAGACAATTGAGTAAAGTATACACAATAAATATAAGAAACAAAAAATAAAAATAAACACAGTGACATACATTGCATTAAATGTTTGTACCGTGTTAAGTCTGGCAACTCATCATAAGATATTCTTCTAATTTATATCTTAAAGAAATCAAAGTTCGGCAGTCCTTCACTTCAGGCGGCAGAGAATTCCAGTGACGAGAAGTAGCAACAGTGAAAGATGAGGAATACAGAGATGATGACTGTGTGGAATAGAAAGTTCTAGCGTGTTATCGTGATGTGACCGAGTATTTAAGTTATGATAGCGAGGAAGATGTGGAATCGAAGAAATAAGTAATAGGCCTACATCAGTTTAATTTATCAGTAAATTGAATATAACGTTAATATAGGTGTTATATAAGTTATATTTTCTTTATAGGCACGCATTGAAGGAATTACAGTTGAAATACTTGAGGAGGCAGGACCTTTCACCTGGTTGTAACTTCTATAGGTTAAAAGGGCTCTGGGTTCGGCTGAGACGTCTATATGAAACTGAGTACTTCGTGTTTTCCGGGGGGTGAAAGTGTGGTACAGACCATATAACCTCCTACAAGTATCTTAAAAAAATCGAGAACTTCCTCCCTGCTTCCCAATACTTCGGAGGAGTGTATGAGAAGACACACGTAGCTATCTTTTAAATATGAGTAGATTATATTGAATTCAAATATTTGTAATCTTTTGCTATAAGAAAGGTAACTTAAGTACATACGGATAATTGAAGAACAGAGAATGTACAAATATAAATAAATATGTAAATAAGTAAATAAGTAACTAAGTAAATAAATAAATAAATAAATAAATAAATAAATAAATAAATAAATAAATAAATAAATAAATAAATAAATAAATAAAAATAAATAAATAAATAAACAAATAAACAAATAAACAAGTAAATAATAAATACATAAGTAAATAAGTAAATAGATAGATAAGAAAATAAGTAAATAAGTAGATAAATAAATGAATAAATAAATAAAAGCATAAATAAATAAATAAATAAATACGTAAGTAGATAAGTAAATAAATACATAAGAAAATAAGTAAATAAATAAATATGTAAGTAAATAAGTACATAAGAAATAAGTAAATAAATAAATAAATAAATAACTAAATATATATAAATAGATAGATACATAGATACATAGATAGATAGATAGATAAATAGATAGACAGATAAATAATAAATATATAGATAAATAAATAAATAAATAAATAAATAAATAAATAAATAAATACATAAATAAATAAAAAGAAGTGCTCGAACGAAATCTCCTGTAGCCATTTTACAACTAAAAGTAGGCTATTGCAAAAATTGATTTGGTATCGATCTTTATTTGATTTAATGAGAAATTGCTCTCAATGAAAAAATCTTTGAGTCGCGTTAGGAGAGAATATTACAAACGAAACTAAGGCAATAGAAAAAATTTCCCTTAGTTTATCATTTTCCAACTGTAAACCTTACAGAAATTGTTCGTAATCCTTCGCTTTTTCTATGAAAAATTACTCGTCTTAGTCTAGTCTGAGAGAGAATATCAGGCAGAAAGTAATATTAATCGAAAAAAAGACTTTCAGTTGCCATTTTCCAACTACACATAGTACAAAAACTGTTTCGAATCCCTAGTTTTTTATATGAAAAATCATTCTTGCCTGTGTCACGTTTTGGAAGAAAATATTAAATGTCATTAATGTAATAAAAATGATACTGATTATCATTTTCCAATTATAAATCTAGAAAACTCTGTTTTGAATAACTATAAGCTGTTTCGAATTCCTTGTTTATCTATGAAAAATAATTTCTGCCTGTGTCACGTTTTGGAAGAGAATATTAAAGGAAACTAATGCAATAAAATGCTTTTGGTGGTCATTTTCCAATTTATAAATCTTACAAACTCTATTTTGAATACCTACCTTACATATAAAGAATCACTCTTTTCTGAGTTGTGTTTGATATAGGATATCAGAGAGAGCAAAAAGTAGTGAAGAGAATGTTTTCGGGTGCCATTTTACAACTATAAAACATTCAAAAAATATTTGTTATCTTTAGCTTTTCCTATGAAAAATTAGTCTTGTTTGAGTCGTATTTAATAAATAATATTAAACACAACTAAATTAATCAAAGAAAATGTTTCTGGTTGCCATTTTTCACAGAATTGCCATGAATTGCACAGAAACAGTTTAGAATTCTTAACTTCTCGATGAAAACAAGTTTCTGTCTTGGTTACGTTTGGATAAGAATATTAACAAATCTAAGGTAAAAAAAATGCTTCTGGTTATTATTTTAAACTACAAACTTCACATGAACTGTTGAAATTCCTAGCCCTTTTTGATAAAAAATTCTACTGTTATCGGAGTCATATTTGAAAGGGAATATTAAAGGAAACTGAAGTGATAGAAGAAAAATGCTTCTGGTTACCATATACCAACTGTAAATCTTACATAACCGTATGGAATTCCCAGAACCTTCGACGAAAAGTCACTCTTGTCTGAAAGAAAATATAATACAAAAGTGAAGTACCAGAAGAAAATATTTCTAGCTTCCATTTATAACTAAAACTCTTAAAAACATAAATAAAGTAGATTTCTAACCCTTTCGATAAAGAACCACTCATGTCTGAATCACATATGATAGGGTATATTAGAGAAATTGAAGAGTTCGGAGAATACCGACTATAATGGTCTCGTGCAACAATACCGGGAAAGACGAAAGCAGAATAACGGCTAATGAAATGAAATTTATGAAATATACAGCAGGATATACGAAATGGGATCACAAACGCAATGAAGATGTAATGGAAGAATTACAACTAGAACCTGTAATTAATGACGTAAAACATTATCAGAACAACTGGATAAATCATCTGCATCGCATTCATAGAGATAGAATCCCAAAAGTCATGCTCCACTATCGTCCAAACGAGAAGAGATCTCTCGGTCGTCCAAAGAAGCGCTGGATTTAAAATTCAACTGTGAGATCGTAACAGGCCAGGAAGAAGAAGAAGGAGAAAGAAGAAAGAAGAAAGAAGAAGAAGCAACAATACCGGTTACTGTAACCACCGGTTAAAATTGTCACCTAACCCCTAGTTGTTTAGTCAACTGTCCAAAGACAGCCTATCCATTTTGTAATATTTTAATCTAACTGCACTGAAAAACAAGGGCATGCAACCCAGAAACGCAACAGCTTCCAAAGGCGAACAATTGCAACACGAAAATATAGGGCACGTTCATTTCGATGTAGAACGGAGAAAGCGCAGTCGTTTTTAGATGTTGACTGTCATCTTTGCAGAGGTATGGATACTTTTCTTTTGCCACTTTGTAAAAACAATGTACTATCACAGACTTCACCCTGGTTAAGTTTTCATTGGTTTATTTTACGACGCTTTATCAACTGCTATGGTTATTAGTACATTTTTTGTCATCATTTTTTGTGAGGCGGCGTTTAAGGGTACGGTAAAGAATCCCGTATGCCTTGCGATGCTCTAAAACAGTTCATACCCCTTGTTCTAACATGTTCCATCGGGGTAAGATGCCTAGTGCTGTGACGCAATCTAAGATGGCGAAACAAGGTCGTTGGTTGTTAACAGTACAAACTTTAGAATCTTTACTACAATATCCATTACAAAGGTTTGACAGTTATTACGAATTTAAGGATATATTAAAATTTTAACATACCATTGCAATTATTTTATAGCAGAAAAATGAGCTGTTTTTTTGCTTTTCTTCTTTTCACAACAAGAAAACGTGGTAAAATGAATATTATAGATATATTAATTTGTCCCACAGAATTTATCTGCAATATTGACACTTAATAGTTTAGGAGAAATATTCGCTCCGGCGCCGGGGATCGAACCCGGGTCCTTGTTCTACATACCAAGCGCTCTGGCCACTGAGCTACGTCGAATTCAATCCACAGCACCGGATCGAACTTTCCTCCTTCGATGTTTGCCTTTGTGGCCTGACTCCAAGTTAGGCATATATATATATATATATATATATATATATATATATATATATATATATATATATGTTGACGTGTATCCAATATTAACTGCCATTATTTTTCTCCTAAAATATTAAGTGTCAATATTACAGATAAATTCTGTAGGACAAATTAATATATCTATAACAAATATAAATGACACTCGGGAGGAAATTAAATGCAGAATAAATATGGGAAATGCGTGTTATTATTCGGTTGAGAAGCTCTTATCATCCAGTCTGCTGTCCAAAAATCTGAAAGTTAGAATTTATAAAACAGTTATATTAACGGTTCTTCTGTATGGTTGTGAAACTTGGACTCTCACTCTGAGAGAGGAACATAGGTTAAGGGTGTTTGAGAATAAGGTGCTTGGAAAATATTTGGGGCTAAGCGGGATGAAGTTACAGGAGAATGGAGAAAGTTACACAACGCAGAACTGCACGCATTGTATTCTTCACCTGACATAATTAGGAACATTAAATCCAGACGTTTGAGATGGGCAGGGCATGTAGCACGTATGGGCGAATCCAGAAATGCATATAGAGTGTTAGTTGGGAGACCGGAGGGAAAAAGACCTTTAGGGAGGCCGAGACGTAGATGGGAAGATAATATTAAAATGGATTTGAGGGAGGTGGGATATGATGATAGAGAATGGATTAATCTTGCACAGGATAGGGACCGATGGCGGGCGGCAATGAACCTTCGGGTTCCTTAAAAGCCAGTAAGTAAGTAAGTAATAATATTCTCTTAGCTAGCAGTGCATAATAACTGCGGATTTCCGGCCAACAAGTCACTGAGCTGAGTGCGCTCCTAGTATAATGGCAGTTGACATTGGATACACGTCAACATTATATATATATATATATATATATATATATATATTTTTTTTTTATTTTAGTAGGTTATTTTACGACGCTTTATCAACAGCTCAGGTTATTTAGCGTCTGAATGAGATGAAGGTGATAATGCTGGTGAAATGAATCCGGGGTCCAACACCGAAAGTTACCCAGCATTTGCTCATATTGGGTTGAGGAAAAACCCCGGAAAAAACCTCAACCAGGTAACTTGCCCCGACCGGGAACCGAACCCGGGCCACCTGGTTTCGCGGCTAGACGCGCTAACCGTTACTCCACAGGTGTGGACTATATATTATATGCCTAACTTGGAGTCAGGCCATAAAAGGGAAACATCGAAGGAGGAAAGTTCGATCCGGTGCTGTGGATTGAATTCGGCGTAGCTCAATGGTCAGAGCACTTGGTACGTAGAACCAAGGACCCGCGTTCGATCCTCGGCGCCGGAGCGAATTTTTCTCCTAAAATATTAAGTCTCAGTGATCATGAAGACATGCGCGTGTCGCTCTCTCTTGGAAGAATGTGAAACTACAAAGAAATAAGCATCTGCCCCCGATTTACTCTATGTGTAAGTAACCGGTGATTATGAATGGTGCACAGAAATGATTTTAACTACGGTTAACTTTTAACTCTGGTTTCGTAACCAATGGTTACTACTTTTTTAACCGAGGCTGATTAACATCACCATAAATCTTACAAGATCTGTCTGGAATCGATTGGTAGCTCCTTCGGTGAGAATGACTGGTATGTGGGCAACATCTGGAGACGCTAAAAGAGCTGGAAACTGATTTACAATTCATGGGAACAATATACACGTTTCGAACCATCTTGCAGAATAATTTTGGGCTGCGACGGCGTTCTGGTTAATCCAGACCTGTCTGTACGAAGCGGCATGCACTAGATCACAGGTAGGTGACGCTGAATCGAAATGTATGCGTTATCAATACTGTGAACGGCATTACCATTGTCTCCAGCTATTATGAATGGCGGAGGCGGGGATGTTGGGGAGTGGGTGGAGCGCCGCTGTGCGCACCTCACATTCAATTTGAAAGTTTCGTTCCTCCCTCCACACACACACACATCCCACCTGCAAGTGGCTCTCGAGCCATATCGACTCAGAGCTCATCTGCTGTGCGTTCGATGCTATAGCATGAATGATGTATCTCTGAGCTACGCCAATGAAACTGAAAGGGGTTTGGCTTAAAATAGAAGCAGACCAATGTTGCAATGTGACTGACGACTTCGCGGTCGTCGTATAAGTAATTTAATGTCTCGCTGCAGAGTTTCCAAGTATTGATGTCAAGGGAGAGATGGTCTAGTATCTCGCGGAGGGGTGCAGGTATAGCAAAACGCAACCTAATTAGTGCAATTCCAGCGAATTCGGATCCAGTCTCCTGTCTAGACAGTGAAAATTATCTTGTATTACAAATTAAACACATTATTACTTGCAACAATAATCAGAAATTGGCTCAAAGGATGACCTGATTCTCAACGCAGTAATTTACGTAATAAACTTTGTGCGAGATCGTGCGTATTTGCTTGCTTTCCGCACAAAACCAATACGCGGTAAGTGTGAAATACCACATTCAGTATTCCCAACGTAACACACATAACAATTTCCCTCCTCTTACCGCTTAAGCGCCATATTCATTTTACTGCTTTAGGCTTTTAACATATTATTTTTAGAGACGTTTAACATAGTAATAATTATAAATTGGAAACTTACCACTGCAATTTCACCTAAATTGCACTGTTAATTATTGTTTTTAAATATTTGCAAAAATTAAGTAAACTCTACAACACACAAAAGTTACTGCATTTGTAATGCAAGTAACATTAAGGAAGCCGTGAAAAAATCAACAAGATTCCAGATGCCAATGTTATTACTGCATTATGTTATATAAATAATATTGTTAAAATATTAAAATGAAAAATAAATCATTACATAACCTTATCGTTTGTTTTAAGTTCGCGTTTATAGACTGGGGGGGGGGGGAAGACAGACGTATATCACGGCCTGCTGGAATATAGTAAACACAGCAAACATTTTATAGCAACAATGTTGAAGAAAGATATTTTGGTTTTCCGAAGTTGCCGTCATTGAACAGAAAACAAGATGGAGATTTCATTGCAACTAATTAGAAATTCGTCTTTCAGGTATGTAATAAACGATCTTGGCACAAAATAATGTACGATACACGAGCGGTACCGTTTGTTTTCATGTTCTCGGAAATTAAAAAAGCTCAACTACGTTTCGCTTTTTCAATTTTTTCCTCGAACATGAAAACATCAACATACCGCTCTTGTAACGCATATTACTATTGTTTCACATTACAAGAATTGAACACGTCGGTTAACTACTGGTTGTTCAATTCAAAGTGTGTCATGACGTCACTGTTGTGAGTCAGCGATTTGAAGCGAGTTTCAGCTTTTTTGTCAGAGAAGTTGCCTATTAATCAAGGTGTTCAATCTGAACTTGAGAACGTGTACGGTATAACTTGAACGTCGTAGCAACAGATGGCGGTCTGTACGGTCTGTGTGCTACCATAACCTCTTTCGAACTGTGTTTTGCGCGGCCAAGTCGTACGCAGGGTATTTGTTATCATCGGTTGCGTACGGCAACGTTCCACAACACAAATCAAATGCTCCGTGTCCGTGTTGACCGTCCAAGTTAATGTCAACAAATACGTAAGAAATCGTCTTAACCCTCTCCCCATATCCTGACAGTAAGAAAAAAACCCACCTCAGTACATGTTTTCAAACAGTTCACATTCCTGCCACTACCGGCGTTGCCGTACATATAAGTACTCTTCAGAATGAACGCCGTACTTGCTAGGCAACTTCTCTGACACATAGGTAATACACCTCTGCGGAAGTGTAGGAAGATTGAATACTCTAGGCACATCGGCTAGCCATGACACACTCTGAACTGAACACCCAGTATAGAAATAATCTATCTGTTATAAGACTTCCTACATTCTGTAGTTTTCCCTCAAAAAGCGAAGTATCTCGTTGTTCATTTATTTATTTCCTCCATTGTTCCCTATCTGACGTATCTGGATCTCCTAGTCCTAGTCATTCATTAAATCGTCTAAAAAATTTCCTACCCTTTCAATTAAAAAGAATTCTCATACAAACATTGGTGCTGGCACATGTTGACTATTGGAACATTCTGCTAACAGATTTAAATACTAACTTAGCCCAAAGATTGCAGCGCGTTCATAATGCCTGCATACGTTTCATTTGCAACATCCGCAAATACGACCACAATACTTACACCTTCCTTTGAAACGCTCCTCCAATGGGTAAGATTACAGGACCGAAGATATATCCATTCGCTAATTTTCCTATATCACATCATCAATATTTCTTCGCCTAACTATCTCTCGGTGCGTTTTAATTTCTTGTCCTCTTACTACAGCCTGGATATTCGTTCTAAAAATGATCCTTTATTATCTATGCCTTGCCATAAAACAGCTCACTATTCTTCCTCTCTCACAGTATCAGCAATTAGTTTCTGGAACTTCTCACTTAGCTCTCTCAGGAACTGTCGAACGATATTGCAATTTAAAAGTAAATTGTTTAAACACGTGACCAGTATTCATGTTTAATTCTCCTTTGTATATATATATGTAATTTTCCTCAGTGTTGTATAGTTATAATTTACATTTGAATTTGTTATTCTTGTAATTTGTAATATTGGTTCACTTACCGCTTGCATATTCATTGAATGTAACTTCTAGCCTTATATTATTTTGTAATTATTATTTAGTATGTTTGCATTATTTTACTCGACTTGTGCTTGTATGACTGTATAAATTTGCCATTAGGAAAGTTCAGGATAACAGGCAGGGTTTGGAATTGAACGGGCTACATCAGCTTCTTGTCTATGCAGATGACGTGAATATGTTAGGAGAAAATACACAAACGGTTAGGGAAAACACGGAAATTTTACTTGAAGCAAGTAAAGCGATCGGTTTGGAAGTAAATCCCGAAAAGACAAAGTATATGATTATGTCTCGTGACGGGAATATTGTACGAAATGGAAATATAAATATTGGAGATTTATCCTTCGAAGAAGTGGAAAAATTCAAATATCTTGGAGCAACAGTAACAAATATAAATGACACTCGGGAAGAAATTAAACGCAGAATAAATATGGGAAATGCGTGTTATTATTCGGTTGAGAAGCTCTTATCATCCAGTCTGCTGTCCAAAAATCTGAAAGTTAGAATTTATAAAACAGTTATATTACCGGTTCTTCTATATGGCTGTGAAACTTGGACTCTCACTCTGAGAGAGGAACATAGGTTAAGGGTGTTTGAGAATAAGGTGCTTAGGAAAATATTTGGGGCTAAGCGGGATGAAGTTACAGGAGAATGGAGAAAGTTACACAACACAGAACTGCACGCATTGTATTCTTCACCTAACATAATTAGGAACTTAAAATCCAGACGTTTGAGATGGGCAGGGCATGTAGCACGTATGGGCGAATCCATAAATGGATATAGAGTGTTAGTTGGGAGACCGGAGGGAAAAAGACCTTTAGGGAGGCCGAGACGTAGATGGGAGGATAATATTAAAATGAATTTGAGGGAGGTGGGGTATGATGATAGAGACTGGATTAATCTTGCACAGGATAGGGACCGATGGCGGGCTTATGTGAGGGCGGCAATGAACCTTCGGGTTCCTTAAAAGCCATTTGTAAGTAAGTAAGTAAGTAAGTTCTTTAAATATTAGTAAAATTGTATTAGCTTCTTTTGTTTCTGGCTAATTGGAAGAGAAGGCCTGATGGCCTTAACTTCGCCGGAATAAATAATAATAATAATAATAATAATAATAATAATAATAATAATAATAATAATAATAATAATTACTATTACTATTATTACGGTACTAGTCCTTTCGGTTGCACATTTCTTCTTACTTCATCCATCCAATTTTCACTAGGTCTTCTTTTCCTATTCCTTCCTTCTGGTTCCCTTCGCATGAATCCCTTTGGTATTCTTCCATCTTTCATCCTTTTAACATGCCAGTACCACTGTAATCTTTTTTTATTTGTAACTTCTACTATATCTTTCCCTAAATCCATTATCTGCCTTATTGTTGTATTCATTACCTTTTCTCTTCTTGACCTCCCACCTGATCTCCTCCAGAAGTCCAGTTCAGTAGCTCTTAATTTTCCTTCTAGTACCCTATTTACTGTCCAAGTTTCCGCTCCATAGAACATTGTACTCTCCACTATTGTTTTATAAATTATTTCCTTTGTATCAGCCAAAATGTTACTACTCCATAGTAATGAATTTATTATTCCAAAAGCTCGTTTTCCTTGACGTATTCGTCTCGCAATTTCTAGTCTTGATGATCCATTTTGTTACAGCACTGATCATAAATATTTAAAGTTTGTAATTTTCTTAATGTTGTGCCCTTCAATTTCAATTTCATCCTTACAGACTTGCGCAGATTAATTTTCAATCCCCACTTCCTGTACTCATCCTGTAATTTCTTGACCATATTGTTGTTATTATTGTTTATTGTTAATAAAATAACATGGACAAAAATACAATCTTAGCTCTTCCCTGAAGGAGTAAAAAACTCGTGCTCAGGGAGATATCTAATCACAAAGATAAACACAAAGATAATTGTTTGACATAAACTGGGTCAAGAAAAAAAATTACATGAATAAATTACATTTAAAAATACAATTTAAATTTTAACAATTTAAGTCATACAAATATATATATATATATATATATATATATATATATATATACACATATTAAAGCAATATATATTCTTTAAAAATTAAATTCCTAACGCTATTTTTGAAATTTCTGATACTAAAATTTTTCAAATTTGGGTATTTATCAATTATTTTATTGTATAACCTTGGACCAAAGTAGGTACCATGACTCAGAGCTGTGCTTGTGAAACACTTTGGTCCCTCTAGTCGTATAAAATCGGGTCTTTTACTTCCATATTTATGATGATACAATTTGAATTTATTACGATTTTTATGTATGAAGATTAATAAGGCAATATAATAAATCTGTTTAATTTTCAAAACATTAAAATCAGTAAACAAAAGCTCGGATGAGTAATCAATTGGTTTATTAAGGCATATTTTAATTATTCTTTTCTGAATAAGTATTAGTGGAGTGAGATTAGAAATACATGCATGTCCCCACCCCAAAATTCCATACTGGAGAATGGATTGAAATAAAGCTAAATAAATGAGACGTAAAATATTAATTGGTAAATATGACCGAAGTATAACAAAGATATAAATTGTTTTTTACGTAATCTATTGCATAAATATGTAATATGTTTGTTCCATCGTAAGTGTTGGTCCATTGTAATGCCTAAATACTTAACTTCTGAGGATTCGATTAATATGGGACATTCAAAATTTTGAGAAGAACAATCTGAATGATGAATTTTGAGCCTAAAGGAAGATTGAGGAGATTGAAGACCACTGGACCTTAGTGATAATAATAATAATAATAATAATAATAATAATAATAATAATAATAATAATAATATAATAATATAATTAGCATCTTTATTGTCCTGGCCTATTATCGCCTGGTCATCAGCAAACAGTATGTTAGAGGTAAATATATTATCTTTTATAGTAATGGTAATAATAATAATAATAATAATAATAATAATAATAATAAAATTAATACAGCTTCGTGCAAGATGCAAAACAGCAATGACCAAACTATCTTCATACCTACATATATGACCACACCATACGTTCTTTCATAAATATCTGAGAGGAAAAATACCCCTGTTTTACGTGCTTCAGCTTTGAAAACACTTGATCTTGTAGGTCTCCAACATGTTTAATTTTTAAACATTTTTTTTTCACTGCAGAATGGCAGCAAAATAGCTTTTTACGTTGGAAAAATGAGATCAAAGGGGACAGTGAAAAAAAAATCCGAACAGGAAATTAGACTTGCTTCACACCTGCGGCTCTGGAGGGGAGCGAAGCCATTTATATCGACCACAAAACGAGATTTGTTGCTAAAACTATGGGTAATAAATGTGGATATTAGGAATGAAATTGTTTTATCAATCGCTTCCATATAGTACTGAGATTTAGAATGGATTACATTTGTCACAATGTAATAATGAATATTAAAATTCAGCTCCAAATTAATATTTATTTATATTACCAGACATACAATATCTCTCTCCTTCACCATCGGAAATGGAATTTTCTGGTTTGCTATTTAATGCATAAAAATGGGGCTTGTGGTACTATGTGGTCAACATGAGGCAGGTTTCTAAATGAATTTGAGCGATTTTAGGTAGATGGTTCAAGTCTTATCCGGACTTTATTTGTCGGATTACAATAATATTTACTGATTTCTACAGAAAAGAGGCTTAGTCTATTGCACAAGCTTTCATTTTTCCATTACCAGTCTTTTAGTTCTGTCAAAAATTAGCAGGAATCTGTGTATTGAATCATGTTGCACAGCAAATAAAATCAACTTTTCCAGTGCAGAAGGAACCGGTGACGCTGAAATTTATGAGTCCCCTGTTCAAAAATGTATCACAATGTAACATTCTAATAAATAAAACATTGAGGAATGCAAAATAATATGAAACTATTTGATCTATTTGTAAATTCAGGCGTATGACTTTTAATATGATGTTTAAAGTTTTTGTGGCCTCTAACCAACTGCATAATTGTAATTTCGTTATTCCTTTTGACTTTCCCTAATGAACTCTATAAATTTCCAAGTTTATAAGAAGACATTGTAAAATATGTAGGGCAGAGTCGGCTGATTTCGTGATACTAAGGTTTTGATGCAAATAATAAGTTTACAAATTTCAAAAGAATGAGTGTTTTTAATGTGCAGGAATTCTGTAGTACCATATGATGGAGCGGAGAAAAATTCTCTCCCGCACCAGGAAATCCTGCACGAAAATATCATACGTACTTCGGTACACCACAATAATATGATATACGTACATAATCACTTAGTGATTTAAGACGGCGCTCATTCCGTCGGATCCCGGCCACTTAAGCCTGGTTCACAATAAACCGGGAAGGAGAACCAGAATGAAAACGACAAGCAGAGGACGTGAATATGAAAATTTTTGATTCACAATAAACCGAGAGCGTAGACGACTATGCATATCGATATACATGTCAATAACGATATGTAAAGTCGATATTACACATTATGATGTTATTTGTGTATAATTGACCAATGACGTTCTCTCATGAGTACAAGGCAGCCAGCATAAACACAGGTTAACCAACTTCGAAATTTCAACTGAAACATTTCATTAGGTACGGTACTATAAATATGCCCATGCATCTTTATTATCACAACCTATTTTAAGTCTACCATAACGTAAAATAATCAGAGAAGAAACATTTGTAATAGAACAAAAATGAACACAACAGTAGTTATTGAATTGAAGTGTGTAATACAACCAATACAGTAATAAAATATGATTCACTTACGATCGGTGTTCAAAGATGCAGCTATTGAAAGCCACGTATTCTTCTTCTTTTCTCATATTTATGCGAGGCGCGCCGCTTATCGTAAACGTGAGGATTTTCCTCAACACACAATATTAGAATCTCATCAAATAAAAGTTGCTCCATGATGCACAGCACAGAACAAAATAATGCATAGGTTATGTCACGATCTTCTTGCTACAAAATATACGACCAAAAAAAAGTTTTAGATGGCAATAGAATGAATCTAGTGGGCTGTGATCGGAAACGTGAACGCCAAAGTTGAAACTTGGCCAACTCTTCGTTCCCGATCCCGGGCTCCGGCAAGCTTTTCGTTAATTGTGAATGCTCACATTTAAATGTACACATTTTAACAACTTTACCGTTTTCGTTTTCGTTCCGATTCTCGTTTCCGGTTTATTGTGAACCAGCCTTTAGTTACTCGTAATGAGTGTACCTCTGCACATAGTATGTTGGACATTGTGCCACTGTCACACATCTCTGACATAGTGCATGAGGGTTGGCCACTAAAGGGAAACTAAGAGGTAGAACTTAAACTGAGAGGATTCAATCCGGGATCGGAACTGGAATCCGGTGTGGCTTAGTGGATAAAGCGTCAGCACGTAGAGCTGAAAAACCGGGTTCGAGTCTCGGTGCCGGAGAAAATTTTTCTCCGCTCCATCCAACCTTCATCATATGGTAATGCAGAATTACTGCACGGAAATATCATACGTACTTCGGTACATCACAATAATATGATATGCGTAAATAATCACGTAGTGATTTAAGACGGCGCTCATTCCGTCGGATCCCGGCCACTTAGTCACTCGTAATGAGTGCACCTCTACACAGAGTGTGTTGGACATTGTGCCACTGTCACACATCTGTGACACAGTGCATGAGGGTTGGCCACTGAAGGGAAACTAAGAGGTGTAAAATTAAACAGAGCATTCAATTCGGGACCGGAACTGGAATCCGGTGTGGCTTAGTGGGTAAAGCGTCAACACGTAGAGCTGAAAACCCGGTTCGAGTCCCGGTGCCGGAGAGAATTTTTCTCCGCTCCACCCATCCTTCATCATATGGTAATGTAGAATTAATGCACGGAAATATCATACGTACTTCGGTACATCGCAATAATACAATAATTATTGTTTGTATATGTCTGAACACTGATTAGATATGTTACTACTCAGCAATATCTTCAATAGAGGGGGAAAGGAATTTGACACCTTACCCATTTTCTACTGGCTTAGTTGCCTCATGAGTGATGCCTTATTGTGCCACTTATGAGATTCAAATCTGTCTTCAGACAGTTGACTAAACAAGAGAACAACAATACGAAGAATGAATTTGCCTAGATTTTGTATTGCATTTTGGTCCAAGCAAAAGAGGTAATATAGGCTATCTCGCCTAATATTGCGAAATGTTTCTATGTCATGTCTATACTTGCAATGATTTTTATGAAAAAAGTTCAACAGAGTTTATGTTGTAAATTTGTTCTACATTCATTCATAGTGTTCTTCCCAAGGGTAGGTCTTTCACTGCAAACCCAGCATTCTTCAATCTTTCCTATTTTCCATCTTCCTCTCTGTCTCCGCATATGATATGAATCTGTCCTTTAATCGATAGTCCGCGTTGAACCTTGCCAAGGCTAATGTATATATACCGCCGTTATAATGAAAATCTATATCTTAATTTTTCTTCTATTATGATATCTTCTTCTGCCTCGAACTCTTCTCCCGTTCAACATTCCTACCACTGCATCCTTCAGTAGGCAGTTTTTTTTTCTCAGCCAGTGATCCAACCAATTCCTTTTTCTCTTTCTGATCAGTTTCAGCATCACTCTTTTTTCATCCATTCTTTTCAACACAGCTTTATTTCTTATTCTTTCTGTCCACTTCACACATTCCATTCTTCTCCATATCCACATTTCAAATGCTTCTAGTCGCTTCTCTTCACTTCGTCGTAATGTTCATGTTTCTGCCCCCATACAATGCCACACTCCACACAAAGCACTTCACCAATCTCTTCCTTATTTCTTTTCCCAGAAATCCATAGAAGATACTCCTTTTTCTATTAGAAACTTCCTTTGCCATTGCTATCCTCCTTTTGACTTCTTGGCAGCAGCTAATGTTAAGCTTATAGTACATCTCAAGTATTTGAAGCTGTCCACTTGCTCTACTGCCTCATTTAGAATTCGCAAGTTTACCTCCTTTATTTTTCTTCCTATGACCATTGTGTTCACTATTATGAATACAAAATTCTGAAAAAGTCAAATGTGTTGGGTACTTAAGAAATTTTGAGAAACAAATTTTAATAACGTTATCCTTTTTAAAGCAAAGATAACGGAATAAGATGTCATTTAACACTTCCTCCCCACCCAATTCTAACATTTCTAAGAATAGACTAAAATATTGATAAAATATTATTTTTAAAATATGAATAAGTAAATAATTTTCCGAGACTGATAAGTTGTCATTGAATAAGTATTTAAGTTCTTCATGTGCAGAAAAATTTTTAGTTTTCCATTTACGATACGTGATACAATGGGATCTGTACTGTGTACCTATTATTCCCACTAATTGTGATTACCCCTACTTCGCGGTCCCTGCAGATCCTGTTTCATTCATTTGCTCTATTGTTAACGGAAATGGATCAAGTTTCCAAGCTGTTGTGATACATGCAAACGCTGAGAATGAATAGTGTCGAAATCTAAACTAATTAATTCAAATTATGAAGATATTTTTTAAGAAGAGCAATTTGCCGTCAGGAAGAGAAAAGGAACGAAAGGTGCAATTGGATTCCTGTGAACAATCGGCGAAAGATACCTAGAGAATATTGTTATGGATACAAAATATGTTAGCGCCTATTTTGATGCAAGTTATGACGTCATCGGGAACAATTTTAAATGACACCGTGTAGTAGAGTTGAACAACGATCGAGAAAGCAAACAGCGCCCGCATAATAGCCGAAAGCCCGCACGACAATATTGCCTACGTCGTTGAATGTTTGTGAGTGAATCAAGCAAACGTTCAAGACATCGGGTGTGGCAAACTATCGAACGTCAAGCAGCCTTGAATCGACACAGTTGTTTATACCAGACTGAACTTTTATCTGTTTTGGCAACTGTTATATAGGCTATGACAATTAGCCTATTTGAAACATCTCTACTTTTCAGGGTA
This sequence comes from Periplaneta americana, assembly GCF_040183065.1. Classification (NCBI taxonomy): domain Eukaryota; kingdom Metazoa; phylum Arthropoda; class Insecta; order Blattodea; family Blattidae; genus Periplaneta; species Periplaneta americana. The sequence goes on from NC_091119.1 coordinate 165,553,015, forward strand.
TAATAATCCGTTCCTCAATATATATTTAATTACTATGTCCTTATTAAAAGGTTAGGAATTTTTTTCGTATATTTGAGAGCAAGTGTACAATCTCAAGTAAAAAAATATTAACGCTTTATTTAACGTTAGGTTTTATATTTCTTACAAATGCAAAATTTATTTGAGAATTTTTTTCTATTTATATAACCATAAATAATATCTGATAACAGAACCAGAACATTTTGGTAACTAGGCCTATGATACCATTTTGTTTTTTTTTTCGTATCAATTAAACATCTCTAAAGTTATTTATTTCAATGCTGTATGTTATTAAAAGTTACGAAATCTTTCCACGTCGACCAAATGCTATTTCGATGAGTAAAACTCGAAATGCAAGACAGTTACGAGACGAGACTCGAAAGACAAGTGCAACGAACACAGCGAGCGAGAGCGGCAGTTTTGATCATCTCTACAGTGTAGTTTTAAACTTACGTTCTTGGAATATTTCATTCTTTTAATTTAATTTGTTGGTTATTTGAATTTCTTGAATTTATTAATAAGACATATTTGATAGAGCCCGAACATAGCTGCCCTGTTTCATTATGTTAACTGAACACGGGCCATTATGCTCTGTAGTAGGGAGGGGCTGTTGGAGGTGTAGTACCTGTAGGCTACTTGTGATTCAGGACGACGCCATGGATGATTATATAATAGGATGTGAAACTGCGGTCAGCACCATCTGACGGCAGGGGGCTCAAATAAGATGATCAGCGCCCGACGTCGTAGGTGATGAAAATTAGAACTATGTGTTAAGTACATTACCCAGAGTTCTCTATTTATCCGTTGCTCCAGAAGACAAGATGGCAGCCAGAAACTTGCTAATAAGTGGACATAAAGTGATACTACGTCTGTGTATAAGCAGTGCATTTTTTTAGTAGGTTATTTTATGGCGCTTTATCAACAGCTTAGGTCAGTAGTGTCGGAGTTGTAAGCTCCAATACCTGTTGTGGAGCTAGATCGGAGCTTGAACTTGCTTATGTCTGTGGAAACACCGGAGCACGCAACCAGTCTAGTGGAGCGCTCCGCTCCGTTTAGTCCCTGTCTGACATCGCTGGCTTAGGTTATTTAGCGTCTGAATGAGATGAAGGTGATAATGCCGGCGAAATGAGTCCGGGATCCAACACCGAAAGTTACGCAGCATTTGCTCATATTGTGTTGATGGAAAATCTCGGAAAAAACCTCAACCAGGTAACTTGCCCCGACCGGGAATCGAACCCGGGTCACCTGGTTTCGCGGCTAGACGTGCTAACCCTTACTCCACAGATGTGAACTAAGCAGTGCATGTTAAAAAGTGATGTTTATGGACGTTGTAAAAATAGTGTTGTTGAATGTCTGTGAAGTAATAGTAATATAATAAATTGAACTATCTAAATAGTTTTTGCAGACTTTTCCATTACACTGTACACTAAATATCCAAAGAATACAATCCCAATTATCTAACATTTTGCTTTATTTTCTGTCTCTGTCTGGTTATATTTTAATTAGGTAGTGTAAATTAGATCGTCTCTTTTATCTTCCTGTTGGTTCCGGTAAGAATTTTCAGTGGAAGATGCTGTGAGGAATAAAAATGTAAACGTTTTATTTTAAATTGGGTTAGTTTGAGAATAGGGATGAGGGAAGGAGAGAGGGAAGGAATACTTTCTGCATAGTTTAACATTTTCGTCACCAGGTGCGCTGCTAAATGCATGGAGTAATTAGTTTCTATTTTCGCTACTTGGTGCGCTGCTAGATGTTATAAGTTCTCCACTGCCCAACAGGTGGCAACAAGATCAATTTCTACATTAGGGACTCTAGCATGTGTTACAGGAAACTCAGTAAGTTTCGCATCCTATTATATATTTATCCATGACGGCGCCTTGTTCCGTCGGACCCTGGCCACTTAAGTCATCGTAATGAGTGCACCTCTGTACATAGTGTTGGACATTGTGCCACTGTCACACATTCTGTGACACAGTACATAAGTGTAGGTCACCAAAGGGGAACAAAGAGTTAGAACTTAAACTGAGAGAGATTCAATCCGGCATCGGAATTTGAATCAGGTGTGGCTTAGTGGATAAAGTGTCAGCACATAGAGCTGAAAACCCGGGTTCGAATCCCGGTACCGGAGAGAATTTTTCTCCGTTCTACCCATTCTTCACAGTATTTTCTCGTCTTCTACAGCTTTTATTGTCCTATTGAGAGTATATTTAGAGAAAACATTCTTTGAATCTATGTGATGATCCCAAGTCAATTTGGGATGGAGTGTTAAACCAAGCAATTTAACATGAGCCTGAAGTTGAGCAGCCGTGGATCTATTAGCTCTTGGTACTTACATTCACAAGAAACTGCCTTATTCTAAAAGCATTAAACTTACACATCTCCAGCCTTTATACAATTTAAACGAAATGAGAAGCGCTGTCACTAGATTCATGCATCAATCACTGGTCGAACATCCGTCACGGCACAAGATAAATCATTAGCGACTGGAATTAAACGACAAGCTCGAAAACATTGCCATTCACAGCACAACAACGATGGTATGTTCAATTTTGCACCCTGCTATTATTTCTGTTTCCGGAACGAGAGTTCGCTTTCAAAGTTAGGTATTTATCTAGCGCCACATTCTAGCGTTATATCCCAATATTCCGAGCCAGATGGATGCCAGAAATGGTTGCAGCATTGTGGGAATAGCTGAAATGATCTACACGGAATTTTTCATCCATTAACCACATGCACCGTCATAATACGGCCAGGACGTCCGGAATACCATTCGAGAGCAATGTTGCAATACTGAGACGAGAGGAAAAGAGAGAAAAAACGCGCTGTTGTAAGACGATACGAGGCTACAGCCGAGGGACTTGCTTTATTTCGTCTTTATAGTGATATGTAATTTGTAAGGCTTAAACAGACAAAAAGAAAATACAGAGAGAGATTAAACAATTCGAAATCTATAAAGCAAGTTTCCACTTAACAGAATAGTTACAACATCGACATTTCACGTCAGAGACTTGGGTTCAAATCTCATCCAGTTCAAGTCTACATTTTGATGAATAAATGCGGTGTTGACACAGGTTTATTTCAAACAATCCGTTTTTCCTGGCACAATAATCATCATTGTTACCAATATAATAATAGTAATAATAATAATAACAACAATAACAATAATAATAACAATAATAATAATAATAATAATAATAATAATAATAATAATAGGAAGAGGATCAGGAAGAGGAAAAGGAATTGGTTGGGTCACTGGTTGAGAAGAAACTGCTTACTGAAGGATGCACTGGAAGGAATGGTGAACGGGAGAAGAGTTCGGGGTAGAAGAAGATATCAGATGATAGACGACATCAAGATACATGGATCATATGAGGAAACAAAGAGGAAGGCAGAAAATAGGAAAGACTGGAGAAAGCTGAGTTTGCAATGAAAGACCTGCCGTTGGGCAGAACACTAAATGAAATTAATGAATAACAATAACAACAATAATAATAATAATAATAATAACAGTAACAGAACAGCAATAATAATAACAACAATAACACCAAAACAAGAACAACAACAACAACAATAATAATAATAATAATAATAATAATAATAATAATAATAATAATAATAATAATAATAATAATAATAATAATAATAGGAAGAGGATCAGGAAGAGGAAAAGGAATTGGTTGGGTCACTGGTTGAGAAGAAACTGCCTACTGAAGGATGCACTGGAAGGAATGGTGAACGGGAGAAGAGTTCGGGGTAGAAGAAGATATCAGATGATAGACGACATTAAGATACATGGATCACATGAGGAAACAAAGAGGAAGGCAGAAAATAGGAAAGACTGGAGAAAGCTGAGTTTGCAATGAAAGACTTGCCGTTGGGAGAACACTAAATAATGAATGAATAACAATAACAATAATAATAATAATAATAATAATAATAATAATAATAATAATAATAATAATAACAGTAACAAAACAACAATAATAATAATAACACCAAAACAATAATAATAATAATAATAATAATAATAATAATAATAATAATAATAATAATAATAGGAAGAGGATCAGGAAGAGGAAAAGGAATTGGTTGGGTCACTGATTGAGAAGAAACTGCCTACTGAAGGATGCACTGGAAAGAATGGTGAACGGGAGAAGAGTTCGGGGAAGAAGAAGATATCAGATGATAGACGACATTAAGATACATGGATCATATGAGAAAACAAAGAGGAAGGCGGAAAATAGGAAAGACTGGAGAAAGCTGAGTTTGCAATGAAAGACCTGCCGTTGGGCAGAACACTAAATAATGAATGAATAACAATAACGCCAAAAGAATAATAATAATAATAATAATAATAATAATAATAATAATAATAATAATAATAATAATAATAATAATAATTCTTGAAAAACACAAAGTTCATTTACACGCTATTTTAAAAAGGAATGTTTGAAAACGTTAATCTGTAAAATCCCCTGAAATCTTATGTTTCGACTACTTGCAGGACAATCTTGTCGGAGAAGTTATCGCTCATCCACGGCGTTAACTTTTGTTCCAATCATTCGTTGCACTTGGTAGAAGAAAAATCTGGGTTGATGGGCCATACAAGCTGAGATTGAGCAAAGACGCAGGGCTGTTATTAATGTGGGCGTTACGGTGCAGTAGCGAAAGCACTTGAAAACAAACAATCGAAAGACACAGAAATATTCGTGGGGCTCTGCCTGAAATGGCACAAGTGATTTGCAGTACGAGGCTTTACCATACAAAATGTTGAATGGGGCAATTCTGTCTGCGCCTTTATCTGCGAGAGTTTTCCCCGGCTTCGAGAATGTGGCATGATCAATTAATCATCCACGCTGAATTGGGTTCATGACACAATTTCTCAGAAATTATGAGAAGGAATCGCTCCAACTAACGAAACTTTGCTCCGATCTAAAGATACAATCAATCACGCATATTCGAAAAGCGAGGAACTTTGGCTAGCGAGGTGGCAACCTTGTTCTAAAAGTGTCTGTGTCACACAGCATTAAACGAAAGAACGTACATTCAAATCTGTATTCTTTTTTTTTTATTTCCTCTTTATACAGGGTGTCTGACTCAACTCTTTCATAAATTGTTTTAGATATCACGCACAACACTACAGTCTATACAAAACTAGAAAGATATTGACAGTTCAGCGGCTTCGAGGCATCACCATGGCAATCGCTCAATCTAGCCAATCAGAGTCTATGGTGACAGGTCGGCGTTGCCGGTGTTGATAAGTGTTGCAGTTAGGCCTACTCTCCGAGCCTCCATTACTCGGTGCTGCCGAAGGAGAGACTAGCAGCGAGGATACAGATTCTGACGTCTGAACGAGTATATGTAGCAATATACCTTCGTCTTACTCTTTAAATTTTAACGTATTCGGCATTATGAACATTAATGTATTTTTAACTCAAATTGAAACTTTTTTATGCTCGACCATGCCGAAATGTAGTAATTATACAACTGGTAGCAGACCTTTAATGCATGTCATTAAAGTACACCTACTCATTAAAGGTCAGGTCTTTCAGCCAATGACGACTCAGGTTACAACTGTTCAGCCAATGACAGGTCAGCTTTCTACCGTTATAAAACCGCAAGTATCGATTATTCTCGGATATGCAATCGAAAGAGAATTAGCGAAAAGTCACGGAGGCTGGAAATCCAATACTGTCGCAGAAGGTTATGTTCTGTTACTGTAATAATTAGCGTTAATTGTAAATAATATTCAAATAAATTCAATTTGTCATCTCGTTTTTCAATGTCGAATTCAATAATCAAGGTTATAATATTATAATATTATCAAGTTTAACGGGACTACGTCAAGGTCAATGGCATTATTGTTCCTCGGAAAAAATCAATACTTTCGCGTCTGCGCACATCTCACAATTCACGACTTAGAACAAGGTCACTTCCGATCTTGTCAGTTACAAATAAAATGTATACATCTGAATACCGGTAATTTCAAGTTAGAAATATGGTCGAGCATAAAAAGTCGTATGAAACTCGCCTATAATGGTAATTAAGAAGCTCGTATGAAAATTATGAAACTCGCTTGCGCTCGTTTCATAAATATCCATACTAGATTCTTAATTACTATCATTATAGGTTCGTTGCATAATGTACTATTACAATATTACTAATTTGGATTAAGGTTAAACCCAGAGAAATCGCAAGCAATCGTAATGGGACATAATCGTCTACGAAGTACTCTTGATAGTGGTACTATACCACATATAACATTGAATGGGATTATTGTTAAATACAGTGAAACCGTTAAAAATCTTGGCATTTTTATGGATAGCGATCTAAATTGGAACACTCAAGTAACACACATTTGCAAAAAAATATTTTCTCAACTTCACTCCTTGTTTCACATGAAAGAATTTCTACCACTTAGACTAAAAAAGAATCTTATTCAGACGCTTGTAATGCCCCATTTTGATTATTGCGATTCCTTGCTAACTAATGTAAGTTCACTCTTAGCTGAAATACTACAACGTGTTCATAATGTGTGCATACGATTCATCTGCAATACTCGTAAATTTGACCATGTAACACCTTCCCTCCAGTTACTTTCATGGGCGCGTCTGAAGGAACGAAGAACAATACATTCACTGTCTCTTCTGTTTAGAATAATGCATAATTCTACTCTGAATTATCTGTCATCGCGCTTTCAATTTCTTACAACTCTTCGAAACCGACATCAAGCACTTCTTTCTATCCCTCATCATAGAACGTCTTTATACTTATCTTCATACACTGTAGAAATACCTCGTCCCTATAATTCGTTACCCAATGACGTCAGGGACTGCCGGACTTTATCACAATTCAAAATTAAATTGGAAAATTTTGTCTTAGTTAATGTTTTTTTAGGTATTTCTAGAAGTATTGATTTGTGTTTTTTTTTCTTTTTTTAAATCTAGATTAAAAGTGCAATTTTCTTATTTATGTTAGTTAATTAGTTAGGATACAATTAATTATGATACTTAATCACTCATTTAAAGTTTGTGTGACTGCAACCTGTGTATAATTTTATGTGGCTTTACTTTGTTTATAGTGTTTTTTATCTCTCTTTATTTCTTGTGTAGTTTTACTTTGTAAGTGTATTTTTTATGTTTATTTCTATTATTGTATTTGTATTCCTGGTCTTGTGGAAGAGAAGGCCTGATGGCCTTAATTACACCGGAATAAATAAATAAATAAATAAATAAATAAATAAATAAATAAATAAATAAATAAATAAGTAAATACATAAATAAATAAATAAAAAAGTAAATAAATAAATAAATAAATAAATAAATAAATGAATAAATAAATAAATAGCACAGAATACAGTAGCTTATTATTTTTAAGGTTGAAATTCAGATTTTATGTTGTTATATTTCCTTGCATTGTTGGATATCATGAATGGCAGGTTTTACATGGACTCGTACTACCACATATTGAAAATCTATGTAAAGGGAATTTCGTAATAAAATGAACGCAATGATCTGTACATTCCGACAGTGTGCGATATAATCGATTGTCTTTGTTCATGTTTTACCCCAATACAAAGGGATGTTTTGACTGCAATATTTCTCATATCAGTTTCAAGTTCATGATGCATATACAGTTGATAACTTGTTAACGTTGTAGCCGAATAATTATAAATAGATTCTCATATAATATGTACTGCAATTGTGAAATATTTATGCTATATTTGCTACAAAAGCCAATAGCGAATGGTTGGGGTCCTAGCAGTAAAAGTTATCACGATTGTTTGATTTGTTGGTTTCACTTTTCAGTTGCTCTCGAGTTAATTATACAAATACCCCTTCTTTTAAGATATGCATATCTTAATATACGAGGCGTGTTCTTAAAGTAAGTTCCAAAAGGGTGTAGTAAGTAAACGGGAAGATATTTACAAACTATTTTTGTTGCATTGTATTCCCCACACTTCAATTACTTCTCAACATAATCTCCACTATTATTGAGGCATTTATCGAGTCGTGGCACAAGTCTTTCTATCCCCTCATTGTAGAATTCGCCCGCCTGCAATGCGAACCACTCCCGCACTGCTGTTTTCATTTAGTCGCCATCAAAACGTTGACCACCGAGGAACTTCTTGAGGAATAGGAAGAGATGAAAGTCACTCGGAGCCAAATCCGGGCTGTAGGGGGGATGGTCAATTGTTCCCAGCCAAATTTCGAGATGAGATTTTGGGTGTCGTCGCCATCAAAACGTTGACCACCGAGGAACTTCTTGAGGTGCAGGAAGAGATGAAAGTCACTCGGAACCAAATCCGGGCTGTAGGGGGGATGGTCAATTTGTTCCGAGCCAAATTTCGAGATGAGATTTTGGGTGTCGTCGCCATCAAAACGTTGATCACCGAGGAACTTCTTGAGGTGCAGGAAGAGATGAAAGTCACTCGGAACCAAATCCGGGCTGTAGGGGGGATGGTCAATTTGTTCCGAGCCAAATTTCGAGATGACATTTTGGGTGTCGTCACCATCAAAACGTTGACCACCGAGGAACTTCTTGAGGTGCTGGAAGAGATGAAAGTCACTCGGAACCAAATCCGGGCTGTAGGAGGGATGGTCAATTTGTTCCTGTCCTCATGATTTTTTTCATCGACAGCACGCACCAAATTGTCATTGACCAAAGATGGCCGACCGGTATGCTGCTCGTCATGCACAGAGACGCGGCCCTCTTTGAACTTCCTAACCCATCTCCTGACCATTCCATCACTAATGGCATCATCACCATACACCTCACAAAGTTGACGGTGAATGTCAGTTGGTTTGATGTTTCTCGCATTCAAGAAATGGATAACAGAGCGCATCTCACAGTCGGCGGGGTGCTCGATCACTTTAAACATTTCAACTGATCACAACTAACCCCACACACGGACTGAAGCTCTGAAACTGCATGCACAGCTTGTCTGAAGATTGAAGAAGAAAATATGCATGCGCAAAATGACGGTTGCAGCGATGTGACGGCTATAATTGAAAACGGAATTTACTTTAAGAACACGCCTCGTACATGTTCGTCGGCGAGTTTCGTTAGTTATGTCTCTAGACCAGCGGTGACCAAAACGGGTGTCGTGATTACATCGTGTAATCACAGACATTCGTACCGGCAAGGGGAGTTCCCTATACATTGCTCTCTGTCTCGCTCACGCACTGAAAGTAAGCAGTGTCGGCACCTTGTCGCTCTACAAACCCTCTGTCCCTACGAGCAGGAACAGAAGGTTTTGTACAGAATGGGAAGAGAAATTTATTCGCTGTTCTGTCGGAGAAAATGTAATATGTTGCTTTGCTCAACGGTTCAATTAGTAGTAGTATATGGAAGCGACATTAAAGGGCATTACGCTGAATACACAGGCATAACAGGTATTATTATTATTATTATTATTATTTATCAGCAAGTGTTACCACAATTCTTATATACGTGCCTGAATATATAGGTTTACATCTTCCCTTGAAGGATAAAATAATTACTAGACTACGCTATATCTCCATTTTAATTTTTTTAAATCTTTTGATGACTATTATTAGTTATTTACTAGTTATTGAGTCAATAATAATAATAATAATAATAATAATAATAATAATAATAATAATACTAATAATAATAATACTAATAATAATTACTTACTTACTTACTTACTTACAAATGGCTTTTAAGGAACCCGAAGGTTCATTGCCGCCCTCACATAAGCCCGCCAGCGGTCCCTATCCTGTGCAAGATTAATCCAGTCTCTATCATCATACCCCACCTCCCTCAGATCCATTTTAATATTATCCTCCCATCTACGTCTCGGCCTCCCTAAAGGTCTTTTTCCCTCCGGTCTCCCAACTAACACTCTATATGCATTTCTGGATTCGCCCATACGTGCTACATGCCCTGCCCATCTCAAACGTCTGGATTTAATGTTCCTAATTATGTCAGGTGAAGAATACAATGCGTGCAGTTCTGTGTTGTGTAACTTTCTCCATTCTCCTGTAACTTCATCCCGCTTAGCCCCAAATATTTTCCTTAGCACCTTATTCTCAAACACCCTGAACCTATGTTCCTCTCTCAGAGTGAGAGTCCAAGTTTCACAACCATACAGAAGAACCGGTAATATAACTGTTTTATAAATTCTAACTTTCAGATTTTTCGACAGCAGACTGGATGATAAGAGCTTCTCAACCGAATAATAACACGCATTTCCCATATTTATTCTGCGTTTAATTTCCTCCCGAGTGTCATTTATATTTGTTACTGTTGCTCCAAGATATTTGAATTTTTCCACCTCTTCGAAGGATAAATCTCCAATTTTTATATTTCCATTTCGTACAATATTCTGGTCACGAGACATAATCATATACTTTGTCTTTTCGGGATTTACTTCCAAACCGATCGCTCTACTTGCTTCAAGTAAAATTTCCGTGTTTTCCCTAATCGTTTGTGTATTTTCTCCTAACATATTCACGTCATCCGCATAGACAAGAAGCTGATGTAACCCGCTCAATTCCAAACCCTGCCTGTTATCCTGAACTTTCCTAATGGCATATTCTAGAGCGAAGTTAAAAAGTAAAGGTGATAGTGCATCTCCTTGCTTTAGCCCGCAGTGAATTGGAAAAGCATCAGATAGAAACTGACCTATACGGACTCTGCTGTACGTTTCACTGAGACACATTTTAATTAATCGAACTAGTTTCTTGGGAATACCAAATTCAATAAGAATATCATATAATACTTCCCTCTTAACCGAGTCATAAGCCTTTTTGAAATCTATGAATAACTGATGTACTGTACCCTTATACTCCCATTTTTTCTCCATTATCTGTCGAATACAAAAAATCTGATCAATAGTCGATCTATTACGCCGAAAACCGCACTGATGATCCCCAATAATTTCATCTACGTACGGAGTTAATCTTCTCAAAAGAATATTGGACAAAATTTTGTACGGCGTCAACAAAAGTGATATTCCTCGAAAGTTACCACAGTTGGTTTTGTCCCCCTTTTTAAAAATAGGTACAATTATGGACTCCTTCCATTGTTCTGGTACAATTTCCTTTTCCCAAATAGCAAGTACAAGTTTATAAATTTCGCTATATAATGCACTCCCACCCTCTTGTATTAATTCTGCTGGAATTTGATCGATACCTGGAGACTTGTACTTTTTCAGATTTTCTATCGCAATTTCGACTTCTGTAAGCGTGGGTTCGGGTATAAATGGCTCAGCAGTTTGTATTTCAATTTCGTCCCGATCATTTCTATTTGGCCTATGTACATTTAGTAGTTGCGCAAAATAGTTTTTCCATCTGTTTAGGATTGATGGAGAGTCTGCAAGCAAGTCACCATTCTCATCCTTGATCACGTTTACCCTTGGCTGATATCCGTTCTTAAATTCCTTTATACCCTTATATAAATCTCGAATGTTTTTATTCTTACTATTTGTTTCTACCTCATTCAGTTTTTCCTTCAAGTAACCTCTCTTTTTATTCCTAAGTGTACGACTTGCTTCCCGTCTTTCATTGAAATAATTATCTCTCTTCTCCTCAACTGGATCCTGTAAGAATTTCAATTTTGCCTGTTTCCTTCTTTCTACTACCATGCAACAATCTTCATCAAACCACGGTTTCTTTTTCTTAGTTTCATAATAACCTATGTTCTGCTCAGCTGCAATTTTGATACTATCTCTGATATTTTCCCACACGCTATTAACATCTAATTCTTTCTCAACTTCGTCGGAACTTTCTAAAGTGGCAAACCTATTCGAAATTTCGACCTGATAATTTTGCTTAGCTTCCTCGTCCTTTAATTTCAAAATATTGAATTTAGTAATATTAACTTGTTGCTCTACTCGCTTGGCTACTGATAATCTTTCTCTTAATTCTCCAATCACCAAATAATGGTCAGAATTACAGTCTGCACCCCTGAAAGTTCGAATATCTACTATACTAGTATGTCTCCGTTTATCTATCAAGATGTGATCTATTTGGTTGTGTGTCAATCCATCTGGAGAAGTCCAAGTATATTTATGTATATCCTTATGGGGGAATGTTGTACTTTTGACAATTAAATTTTTCGATGTGGCAAAGTTGACTAATCTAACTCCATTGTCACTACTAATTGCGTGTAGGCTCTCTTTTCCAATAGTTGGTCTAAAAATATCCTCCCGTCCTACTTTAGCATTGAAATCCCCCAATAAAATTTTCATGTGATATCTAGGGAACTGATCAAAAGTATGTTCCAATTCCTCATAGAAGCTATTCTTTATATGGTCGTCTTTCTCTTCTGTAGGGGCGTGAGCATTTATAACTATGATGTCGCACCATCTACCCTTAAGTACTAAATATGATAACCTGTCACTGATAAATTCGACTTTTTTTACTGCTGATTTAACAATAATACTAATAATAATAATATAGAGAAACTGATTGAATATTACGTGCTAGTGTAGTAATGAAACGAGCTATTTAACTCCAAGAACTGAAATAAGCCATAAATCATTGTCATGAAGAGAAAGATGACATAAATAAATGTAAGCAAGCCAGCTACCTAGTGACGAACGAAATAGCTCGTTCTCTTAAGTCTTAACGAAGGAGAGTTTTTTTTTTAAAGCGTAATGATCAAGGTGGCCGAAATAATTTGTCCAATGAAAGTTGTTAATTAATTCTGAAAAATTACGCTTTCTCGACTAAATATCCAGAAGAGAATTCAGGAGATTTCAGATTGCGTTCATGAAGAATATTAAAAGAAAAAAGTAAGAAAACTTATATATATTTTACTGGCTCTTGATGACAGTAGTGACATTACTGATGTAGCAAAGCTTGCGATTTTTATTAGCGGGTTGATGACGAACTCAATGTTAGTGCACGAGCCACCACTGGTTATAGTTTTCATGGCAAGTACCTCTCCCCCGTCTCCTTACTTCTTAGACTGTCTCTCGCGTGTAATCACTGCCGTTCGAGTTTTGGTCATCGCTGCTTTAGACTTACGAGATTTTGAATAAATATTTTCTATTTTTTTTTTACCAGATTGTGGAATGACAATTGCAGTGGTGGAGTTATTAAGAAAATAATTTTTTTTGCAGTAAATCAATCAGATGGGACCAACAAAGTTTTTTTCCTTTCTGATGAAAGCAGCGGTTAGAATTTTAGCAACCAAAAAAATTCCATCGCCTTCGATGAAACACAACCTATTTACCCCTACAACTTATAGAAAACGATGAATTGTCCATATTGGTCTAGTAACTGTAGGCCTACTGGGTGTAACTGAACGAATTTTACAGAATATTTGGATTGCAGAGCAGAAAAAGGCCAATTTTTCATTATATGTCATGCCACTTTCTCTACAGATAGCAATACCTTTAGAAATTACACCGACTAGAATAAAGTGTGGCAACTTAGGTGAAATAATTTTCCACTAGCTTACGTAAAAACCAGTTTTATTAGTTAGTGAGTAAACTGTATAATGAAAAAGCATCAATCATTTACATGGTACGGACATTTTATACTGAGATATCCGTAGGTCTTATACAGGGACATTATTTTATTTTTATTAACATTTTAACATTAACCTGTCTATACCTTTAGAGAACCGGAAACACCGCTTGCTCCCTCCTCCACGACTGGAGTTCGATGATACTGGCGTAAAACACAAATCACTCTACTAGGTATAGGAAGGAAGAAAAGTAGTTCATCCATTTACGTAAACTAGGAAATTTCGCGATTTTGAGTTTGATAATTTTCATTAGGTTTTTCTTTAATCAAAGTACAGTACTGTAGTAAGAATAAGTGTTTTTACTCACGAAGTGAGTTATCCATGCGAACGTATTCATTATGCAATGTATATTATACTGTCTACAGCACATTAACGTACAATATAGAGAAAGAAGTTAAATTGAAAAATAATCATAATATGAATATTTAAACACAATTTTGAAAATGGTGGCCGTCCATTTCGATACAGGCTTCAGTTCTTTTGTGCATATATCTTACTATAGACTATTGCATCTAATTCCAATTGCCAGTTTCGTCCTTCGTACTAGTAACTCATGTTGAAATAATTCTGTACCTACTCTACGTACTGTAAATTTAATCTTCACTTCTGCCCGACCCGAAAATATAAAATTACTCAGACATGCTATCTACTGTCCTTCCAAGTGGTTATGCCGCAGGATTGTAGAAAGGGAGGAAATCACGTGACAGTTAATTACTTAACGAGGCCCTTTTATTTAAGTTAAATTAAACAGCTGTATAATATTACGTAAACGTCCAATTCCTAACAGAAATTAATGTTTTCAGAAAAGAGCTAAAACAGCCCAGCTTTAACAGAGGGGCGAGCAGAAGCAGGTGGGGGAAATCGGGATGCGACGTAGGCAAACGGACAGTACCTGTGCGAAAATATGATTCAATATTGAAAGCTCTTTCGTCACTGGAAAACGCGAACATATTTCTGGAACGTACTATACTCAGTAACTCAGTACTGCTTACTATCTGCTGTCTTGGTACTGTGTGGAGTTGGAACTTCATTAGTAGAAGGGGTGGGAGTGAAGTACATTAAAAAACTCAGGTACAATAAAAATTGAAGTAAAAATAAAATGATGTCCCTGTATGTGTACCTTTTACCCGAATTTCGACTGTTTTGTTGCAGATATAGCTGTATATCAGCATGTTTCCACAGTCTAGTATATACAGTCGCGAAGCTCAATACGTAGTAAATATGCAAACATTAGATAGTTGCTCACCACTAGGATCGCTAATATCGCCTCATTACAGGCAATGCAAAATAGTACCGTCATAGTCTATTGTTTCTAGCACCCTCAAAACTCAAGCTTCGTAACTGTATATAGTAGACTGTGATGTTTCCATTCTTTTCTACCATTATAGAATCATAGTCGAGGTGAAGATTACAGTAGTGAGTCTGGACACAGTTGGAACTACACCGCGTCTTTCCAGGTTAAAATGGCGTCTAAAAACACTTGGGGTGCTATGCATAGACATTTCGCTAGCCCGCACTACGAGCGTGCTAAACTAGCCCCGGCTATCAACTGATTACTTGTACAGGATTCTTATCATATCATATCGTTCACACTGGTTTATGAATATGAAAAACGTTAGTTCGCTGATCATCCACCGGAAGCCCGTACTAAGAATGTCTATGAATATGGCCCTTTGTGTTTGTGTAGCTGAGTCGTTATTCTGAAAATATGTTTCTAGGTGAAATGCCCTATGTTCACTCGACCAAGGTTCCATCATTTACTAAATTTACTAAATAGCAAACATTAATCTACAAATTGTTGCGTGCAATAATGGTATACTACGCCAAACATGCAAATGCAGCCAACTTAAAATCGTCTTCTGCCGGACCTTGTGTAATAGCCTAGATCATAAATGTAACAGATAGGTCATCGCTATGTTAAAATCGTTTGCACTTTGAAGAGAACAACCGCCAGGATCGCCACCCGTCCGCCGTAAACGAACACGAGATGGCAGTACAGTCGCTAATGCAATTCAAATGGGAATTATGACGTGACTCCTTATGTAACAACTCGATGGCAGCTTAGTAAACCTGACAAAAGTTGTTAACATCAAAGCCTATAAGGCCGACCTATCTGGAGTAGGGCCTATATATGATATAGGATAATAAGCACTGTTGTCGGCTTGTGAAAAATGCTTCGGAAGTTCGGAAAGGCATAACACTGATACAGATTCACCATTGTGGAGTAACGGTTAGCATGCCTGACCGTGTAACAAGCGGGCTTCGATTCAAATCCTGTTTGGGAAAAGTTACCTGGTTGAGGTTTTTCCCGGGGATTCCCTCAACCGATTAAGAGCTAATGCTGGATAACTTTCGGCACTGAACCCTGAACTCATTTCACTGGCATTGTTACTTTCTTCTCGTTCAGACGATAGATAACCAGAGATGTTGATAAAGCGTCGTAAAATAAACCATTTAAACCAGTGAATTAATAAGATATACTTTTGATACCCCTTATTTTCAAGTTTAATTATCCTGTTTATACAGGGTGTTTCCGAGATGGTGTTACAAACTTTCAGGGATGATGGCGAAGGGCACATGTATCAATTTGAGATAAGGAACCCTGGTTCGGAAATGACCGAGTCGAAAGTTACAAGCAAAAATAGTTCTGAGCAAATGAAATAATTTTATTCCTCTGTACACCTTATTTATGTGTATTCATCTGTACATCTTACACATATTGTATTCATCCGACGTTGTTTACGTTGTCTACTTACAGTATTCCATTCAGTGCGCTGTCTGAGGAGTGGGGACAGGAAACTACACTAAAGCAATGCAGATAGCGTAATGTGTAACGGACATGGTCGATCCTGATATGCACGTCTGTAGACGGCAGTGTATGTGTACAAGTTGCAGTGTACAGTCGATCAGTCCTAGTGAAATGGAGGAGTACACGAGAGCGGAATAAGCAGACCTGATTTTCGAATACGGATGAGCCAATGGGAAAAGTAGACAAACTCACAGATTGTATCGGGGTAAGTACCCACGTAGGAGACATCCGGCCCATATCATTTTTCCACGACTGTTCCAAAAGTTAAGGGAAGGCGGGCACGTGGTGTCAAATTACAATTCCATTTCCACACAACTATTTTTGCTTATAACTTTCGACTCAGTCATTTCCGGACCAGGGTTCCTTATCTCAAATTGATACATGTGCCCTTCGCCATCATCCCTGAAAGTTTGTAACACCATCTCGGAAACACCCTATATGTAAGTGTGTTCTAAAAGTGTATGCCAAACCTCATAATCTGAAGTACGGCTAAAATACCTCTTTTATGTTGATACCGGCAGAAATCAATGTTCTCAAGGAGTGGTGAAGCTGTTAACTGACAAGCAAAAGTACTTTTAATAAATGGCAATGGATTACAATGTATCTAAATAAGAGAAAGTCAAAAGGCCCTACCTCTAACCAAAAATAAAAATCATTTTTCTTTTTTATCGCTAGTACGAAAGAAAAAGAAAAAGACTTTGTGTATCACTTTTACGCCACGGATTACTTTGCGTGGAATTTGCAAGAGATGCGAGCTTATTAGTACGATAATCCGTATTCCCGTATGGGAGGAGCAACAGTGGGATTCTGAAACTTTCCAAGAAGTGAAGAAAGTCGTGATCTACTTCTGCAGCGAGCAGAAGAAAGTAGAGAGATGTATTAGTGAGTAGTTCACAACCAAGCTCAATTTAGTGAAATATACGTAGATATATCGACCCGGATTGAATTCTGTATTACCTGCACTCCAGTGACTAGCCCCAGATCCAACCAGAAACGGAACACTGTGTTGGTAGTAATCCTCATACACTAGTATCATCCCTGATGAAACTTCCGATCAGGGATGTACAACTTTAAACTCAGGGGTTACAAAAATGAGAGTTGGCCTGTTTATAAGGAGCGCCTGTGAAATCTTTCCGTATAGAACAACAACGATATAATAATAATAATAATAATAATAATAATAATAATAACAATAATAATAATAATAATAATAATAAAAATAATAATAATAATAAAGGATTCGTAACAAGCTGTTTTTTTACGGTGATGGGTTGTTAGCTCTTCGCCCAACCCCCCAGCTGGAGGACCACCCCTCATCGGCTGTCCGCGACTGCTTATTCAATATCTTCGCAGCTACCCTCCATATCTGGAGGCCGTCTCCTCGATCCGCAACCTGAGGACGCGCCATGCCGTGGTGATAGCGAAAACACGGGAATTTTACTTGAAGCAAGTAAAGCGATAGGTTTGGAAGTAAATCCCGAAAAGACAAAGTATATGATTATGTCTCGTGACCAGAATATTGTACGAAATGGAAATATAAAAATTGGAAATTTATCTTTTGAAGAAGCGGAGAAATTCAAATATCTGGGAGCAACAGTAACAAATATAAATGATACTCGGGAAGAAATTAAACACAGAATAAATATGGGAAATGCCTGCTATTATTCGGTTGAGAAGCTTTTATCATCCAGTCTGCTGTCAAAAAATCTGAAAGTTAGAATTTATAAAACAGATATATTACCGGTTGTTCTTTATGGTTGTGAAACTTGGACTCTCACTTTGAGAGAGGAACATAGGTTAAGGGTGTTTGAGAATAAGGTGCTTAGGAAAATATTTGGGGCTAAGAGGGATGAAGTTACAGGAGAATGGAGAAAGTTACACAACGGAGAACTGCACGCATTGTATTCTTCACCTGACATAATTAGGAACATAAAATCCAGACGTTTGAGATGGGCAGGGCATGTAGCACGTATGGGCGATCCAGAAATGCATATAGAGTGGTAGTTGGGAGGCCGGAGGGGAAAAGACCTTTAGGAAGGCCGAGACGTAGATGGGAAGATAATATTAAAATGAATTTGAGGGAGGTGGGATATGATGATAGAGACTGGATTAATCTTGCACAGGAAAGGGACCGATGGCGGGCTTATGTGAGGGCGGCAATGAACTTCCGAGTTTCTTAAAGGCCATTTGTAAGTAAGTAAGTAATAATAATAATAATAATAATAATAATAATAATAATAATAATAAAATGAATAGGAGATATTTAATTTTGAAAATATGATTTTAGTAAGATATATCAGATTCAGAATGCAGCAAAGTTAATCGATGAAGTATGCTAATTCTGAAGTGGGTTCAGACACGAGTTAAGTAGATTTGAGCGAGAAACAACTGCACCCCAGGGAGGAGTACAGTTTAACTCGCAGAATTTGCGTATTCCTAATGCTTACACAAAGCTGCATTAGACTCGGCAAATAGATTACCCATCGAACAAAGCTTCATTTGAAAAGCCACTCCTTTGGGGTTCAGAGAGATGGGCAGTTAGTAGTGACTCGAAGGTTTTTGTTCCGGTATTAAATAATACCGACATAAATCTCTGTTCTGATACACACGTCGATGTCATAGTTATCGGTATGTGTACAATAAGGAGGGGAGGTTTCAGAATTATATATTACTTTTATTTTAGTCTTTTGAGATTATCTACTCTCATGAGAAGCAGATTTCATACTGATCACATGGCTGCGTGGATTTATGGGCGTAACGTATTTATGATATAGTTAGATAGTTTCTAACCTTTCCGTAGGAATTATAGTGTATTGTAGTTTGTCAGAGGCTACTCACAAACTTTCAAGTAATAAGGAATGTGAGTGGACCTATACGAATTAATCATATATTATTATTATTATTATTATTATTATTATTATTATTATTATTATTATTATTATTATTATTGGAGAGAAATAAAAAATAGGTTGCAGCTGCGAAATTACTGTTCAAGGAACGACCACTCATATCAATTGAGGGAAAGAAGACAGAAGATGGACATTGGATAGTTTTGTTTTTTCAATCGTACTATCAGGGACTGGAATGCTTTACCGGTAGACTTACTAAAGGCTTTACCAATAACCAAAAATGTATTTAAAAATAGGCTTAAGGACTTTACCAATAGACAGTAGTATATTATGCACACTATTTAAATAGTGTAATTGATGTTTTGTTATTTGAACTGTTGTATCAGTGAAGAAGTGTGTTGTGTAAGTGAAGTGTGTTTGTATCAGTGAAGTATTATAGTTTATAGTGGTAGAGCAAAGTATTTGAACAGTGGAATGTTTTTGAAGTGTTAGTGAAATCAGGATAGTATCAGTGAAATGTGTCGTAGTTCCAGTGCAGTGAGTGTGTTGACAGTGAAATGAGTATAGTGCTGAAAGGTACTTGTGCAGGTATGAACATATCATACTCGTGGTTTTAGTTCGAACTTAGGGTTAAGATACAAATTAGATTTACTTTAAATGTTATTTTAAGTGATCGTGCTTCATTTAATTTAGGATGCTCCGTGTCAATAGTATTATACTATTATTATTATTATTATTATTATTATTATTATTATTATTATTATTGTTGGAGAGAAATAAAAAATAGGTTGCAGCCGCCAAATTACTCTTCAAGGAACGACCACGCACATAAATTGAGGGAAAGAAGATAGAGGACAGACACTGGGAAGTTTTCTTTTCTCAATCGTACTATCAGGGACTGGAATGCTATGCCTACAGACTTACTAAAGGCTTTACCAATAACAAAAATGTATTTAAAAATAGGCTTAAGGACTTTACTAATAGACGATAGTATATTATACACACTATTTAAAGGGTGCAATTAATATTTGTTATTTGAAGTGTTGTATCAGTGAAGAAGTGAGTTGTGTAAGTGAAGTGTGTTGTGTCAGTGAAGTGTGTTTGTGTCAGTGAAGTGTTACAGTTTACAATGGTAGAGCAAAGTATTTGAACAGCGAAATGTTTTTGAAGTGTTAGTGAAATCAGGATAGTATCAGTGAAATGTGTGGTAGTTCCAGTGAGTTGACAGCGAAATGATTGTAGTGCTGAAAGGTACTTGTGCATGTATGAACGTATCATACTCGTGGGTTTTAGTTGGATCTTAGGGTTAAGATACAAATTAGATTTACTTTAAATGTTATTTTAAGTGATCGTGCTTCATTTAATTTAGGATGCTATTTGTTAATAATAATAATACTAATAATAATAATAATAATAATAATAGTATTATTATTACTATTATTATTATTATTATTATTATTATTATTATTATTATTATTATTATTATTATTATTATTATTGGAGAGAAATAAAAAATAGGCTGCAGCCGCGAAATTACTCTTCAAGGAACGATCACTAACATCAATTGAGGGAAAGAAGACAGAAGATGTACACTGGGAAGTTTTCTTTTCTCAATCGTACTATCAGGGACTGGAATACTTTACCTGCAGACTTACTAAGGCTTTACCAATAACCAAAAATATATTTAAAAATAGGCTTAAGGACTTTACTAATAGACGATAGTATATCATGTACACTATTTAAAGGGTGTAATTGATATTCGTTATTTGAAGTGTTGTATCAGTGAAGAAGTGTGTTTGTGTCATTGAAGTTTTATATTTTATAGTGGTAGAGCAAAGTATATGAACAGTGAAGTGTTTTTGAAGTGTTAGTGAAATCAGGATAGTATCAATGAAATGTGTCGTAGATCCAATGCAGTGAGTGAGTGAGTTGGCAGCGAAATGAGTGTAGTGTTGAAAGATACTTGTGTATTTTTTTTTTAAATTTTGGGTTATTTTACGACGCTGTATCAACATCTAGGTTATTTAGCGTCTGAATGATATGAAGGTGGTAATGCCGATGAAATGAGTCCGGGGTTCAGCACCGTAAGTTACTCAGCATTTGCTCGTATTGGGTAGAGGGAAAACCCCGGAAAAAACCTCAACCAGGTAACTTGCCCCGACCGGGATTCGAACCCGGGCCACCTGGTTTCGCGGCCAGACGCGCTGACCGTTACTCCACAGGTGTGGACGTACTTGTGTATGTATGAACATATCATACTGGTGGGTTTTAGTTCGAACTTATAGTTAAGATACAAATTAGATTTACTTTAAATGTTATTTTGAGTGATGGTGCTTCATTTAATTTAGGATGCTCCTCGTTAATGTTAATATTATTATTATTACTATTATTATTATTATTATTTATTTATTTATTGTTAGTATCAATTATTATTATTAATTTATTATTAGTTGTATGATGTTTCGTATAAAGAGAAATTAAAAATGATTTGATAATTAAAATAATATAGGCTTGATAATTTTGTGCCTCGTACAGGACGACAAGCAAATGGCTTTATTGAGATGTTAATTCTGTAACGTTGTCCCTGAACACTTATTTGTGGTACGTAGTGTGTTTTTCTTTGAGGATAATGGGGTCGATAATCGGATGGCTGGGTAAACTGAATGTGGAATAAGTTGTTACAAGGGATGGAACAACCAAGCTGTACAGAGCTCTATTCTAACATTAACATGAGTGCTGAGGCTCCCACAATGACAACAGCCATATTCAGCGTCAACGGGACTCGATTTGCAGGAGAGGCGGCAGCGCTAATAAAAGCAATCCGTGAGTCGCTCTTCGTAATTGGAGAACGATCGGCCGTTAACAAGCAAATCAGCTCTCATCCAGTACAGATCGGGTCTCATTGTTGTCCTTAATTTGAAAGGAAAGGCCAGAAGTGAACATCACATTGGCTTTTGTATTGCGAGTCTTTCTATTAAATATGTCGTCCAAAGTGGTGTAGGCCTAGTGGTTACAGTGTTTGCCATTAGAGGCAGAAGAACAGTCCCGTTCAACCGGTTAGAAAAAAATAAAATATGATATATTGCTACTGAACGCCGGGACTGTAGGCAGAATGTAAAGCTCTTCTGTCTTGCGTACTGCCTTACTGTTCGGTTTAACGAATATTCGAATTGTTTCGCTCTCTCTATGGATGGACAGCTCTGGGGTGTAAAAGGTAGAACACACTGATCCATCAGGTATTACAGTTGTGTATCGTCAAGAGCAACAACATGCAGCGTGGCACTATAAGCATCAGGAGTCTGGGTATACTTTCTGACTTGAATACGTCTTTAAAGTCTGGCCGATGTATGGAGTACCAGGGCGGAAACGGTGATGTAACGATATAACGTTTCCGACACCGTAAGTTTGTGACTAATAACAGGATTGAAATAAATGGCCTTGTTCGATCAGGCATATTACTATGATGTGAGCATGAACTTGGCCGATGACGCACCGCCCCACATTTATATCCCAGCAGAATAATTAATTACATAAATCTTTGGGCTCGTATCATCAGTAGGAACTTACTAACAATACGGCCTCCACGATCTCCAGATCTCAATTTTTTTTATTTTACTAGGTTATTTTACGACGCTTTATCAACAGCTTAGGTTATTTAGCGTCTGAATGAGATGAAGGTGATAATGCCGATGAAATGAGTCCGGGGTCCAGCACCGAAAGTTACCCAGCATTTGCTCATATTGGGCTGAGGGAAAATCCCGGAAAAAACCTCAACCAGGTAACTTGCCTCGACCGGGAATCGAACCCGGGCCACCTGGTTTCGCGGCCAGACATGCCAGCCGTTACTCCACAGGTGTGGACTCCAGATCTCAATCCCGACGACTTTTGATAATGGAGTTACCTTTTTCATGGCACGCCCAACAATCCTATAGCTAGTGATATTATCTAGTAAGAAGTCGGGCATATTCCAAGATCTTGTCTGCAAATTGCTCTGAATGATAAGGCAGAAAGGATAGTGTTTGTTGAAAAAGAGAATGACAGGCTTTGTAAAACCCAAACTCAACTGTTGTTCAACACAGTGATGTTTTTGTTTTATTCTGTACCGCAAATGTAAGGTGTCTCAAATAAACGGGCTTTTTTAATTTACTGAGAAAATGTTTCCTTTTAATGTTGTCAACCATTTTTGACCGTCAACTGTTTAACAATACTACACCATTTGCAGAAACAATGTTTTACTGCCATCTCTTCAACAATACTACTACAGAAACATGAATCGATGGAATGGATCTCAACGAGCAATAGCTGTTAAAGCTTTTTTTTTTATAGAAATGGTAATTGTGCGGCCATTGCTCGAAGGGAATATCGGCGTTATTTTAATAACGGGAGAAATGGTTCTCTTTCATCGGAACATGCAGTCAAATTATGGGTGCGAAACAACCATGGTAACATCTGTCAGGTATGCCAACATGGTAAACACATTTCCGTACGGAAACTTGCTAGATTCCCTACATAGAAGCCACATTGGTTCAGTAAAACTGGGCTACATTGCATTCACCAAGAATTTCTATGCAAGTAGTTCGCCAAATTTTTCACAACTGCGTCATCTCCAGGAATGGTGACACTGATTGGCCCCCCAGGTCCCCTGACTTAACTGTGTGTGATTATTTTCTGTGGGGGCATCTGAAAAGCAAAGTGTATGCCTCATTGAAGAGCTCAAGACTAACATCTGTATTGAAATAGAATCCATCATTATTGCGACGTTGGAACATTTCATGATTGATCCCCATTGCAGGGTCCCTGAGCGTAAACATCGTCAAGATCGTCATCTGCCGGACATAATTTTCAGAATTTGTACATGACTGATGCTGTTACACAAACTGCAATATGTAATGTTTAAATTCTTATATTTTTATTTTTTGTCTCACTATGCAAAATATTTATTTTGTTTTATTTAGAAAAGCCTGTTTATTTGAGACACTTTGTAGTATAATGATTGTTATGATTGTTCTAACTTACTTACTGGCTTTTAAGGAACCCTGAGGTTCATTCCTATCCTCACATAAGCCTACCATTGGTCCCTATCCTGAGCAAGATTAATCCAGTCTCTATTATCATATCCTACCTCAATCAAATCCATTTTAATATTATCTTCCCATCTACGTCTCGGTCTTCCCAAAGGTCTTTTTCCCTCCGGCCTACCAACTTACACTCTATATGCATTTCTGGATTTGCCCATACGTGCTACATGCCCTACCCATCTCAAACGTCTGGATTTAATGTTCCTAATTATGTCATGTTAAGAATACAATGCGTGCAGTTCTGTGTTGTGTAACTTTCTCCATTCTCCTGTAACTTCATCCCTCTTAGCCCCAAATATTTTCAATGATTGTTTTAAGTTACTTTTAAATGACCTTGTATTATTTTAGACATATAATCTGCGTACAGTGATTGTATTTTTTTGCTGAATCATTCTATTTTCGTTTTTTATTTATTTTATTTTACTGAGTTATTTTACGACGCTGTATCAACATCTAGGTTATTTAGCGTCTGAATGATATGAGGGTGATAATGCCGATGAAATGAGTCCGGGGTCGAACACCGAAAGTTACCCAACATTTGCTCGTATTGGGTTGAGGGAAAACCCCGGGAAAAACCTCAACCAGTATTTTCGTTTTATGCTTCGTATAATTTGAAAATAAAATTAAAAGAATTTTGTAAAACATAATCTTCTTATTTGATTATTCGGAGAAATATAACATTTGCACGAAACTATTTGCAAATGTTATAAAATACTAAAGAAGGCGTCTTGTCTCTTTCCTGTGCTTGCACAATTATTAGATGTAAATGTCACATATCAGCCAGTTGGCAACGCTGCCTCGAATGCATAGGTAACAATACGGCAGCCATCTGTGTACAGTGATTGGATTTATTTTTGCAGAATCATGCTATTTTCGTTTTATGCTTCGTATAATTTGAAAATAAAATTAAAAGAAATTTATAAAACTTAATCTTCTCATTTTACTATTCGGAGAAATATAACATTTGCACAAAACCATTTGCAAATGTTATAAAATACTAGAGAAGGCGTCTCGACTCGTTTCCTCTGCTTGCACAATTATTAGATACAAATGTCACATATCAGCGAGTTGGCAACGCTGCCTCGAATGTATAACAATAACGGCAGCCTATCGACAACTCATCAACAACCTGCCAAACTTGTGGGAGAGAGAGGAGCAACGTGACATTTCAGGGAATGCTGGAGGAAAACCTTCCACCTACACTCGGGCCGGAATCATGAAAGAATATTTCTTAGGTAGACACAACAGCTACATCCTTATCATAAACTATGACAAGATGCTTAACAAAAGAGACACATAAAATAATAAGATGAATCAGGAGGAATAGTAAATATTTTAGGAGATGGAGGTATGAACTATTCTTAGCAGTGGCACATCCAGAAATATGGTTTGGGTGGGCTATTTATACTTATGGCCACGTACATTCGGTTAAAACTGCACCTAACCCCGATTAAGCATTTTACGGTGGACCGAACTCGATTAAAACTTAAACAGGAGGTTAACCATGGTAATACCTAACAAGCCATATCCGAGCGATTAAAGGAGATATCCAATGATTAGTATGAATGAATGAATGAATGAATGAATGAAGCCACTGTGCCCCATGAAGGGCTAGGGCCTCCTACAGGAGGGGAAGCTCCGTTGGTGTGGTTCACATGATGAGCTATTTCACGTGAACAATATTTACATTCACATTCACTATGTGAGATACACTAGAGTTTGTCAAATTTTAGATCTATATGAGTTTGTTCACTATCTGTCTCCACTCGTTCCTGTTGCGGGCGATGGTTGACCAGTTCCCTGCTTGAATGTATCTGCCCATCATCTTCTTGGCCTGCCTTGTGTTCTCCTTCCTATGTACGGGTCCCACATGATGGTTTCTCTCACCCATCTGCCTTGTTGCTGCCTTGCTACATGACCACCCCACTTCCACTTCGTTATGAGGGCTTTTTGTGTGATGTTCTCAGAAGCTGTAATTTTCTGCAGTGCCGTGTTGGAGACCTTGTCTTTCAGTGAAACGCCAACTATCTTCCTCTCCATTTTCCTTTGGCATATTTCGATGTTCGTCTTTTGCCTCTCTGTGAGGGCCCAGGTTTGGCAACCGTATGTTAGCACCGGGAATACACAGGAGTTAAGAGATTAGTAGGTCTAGTAAAACAAAATGGCGGCCAAATCCACAGCTGATTACTTCGAACACGATTATTATTGTACTTGCATTACTTAGATAAGGATGATGGTAAGCGTGAAGTTTCATTGTTGGAAAGAGAGAATTTTTACAAGGAATTGTGTGACAGAAAATTTCAGGGAGGATTTCGTTTATCAAAGTCATTTCTGCTAAAACGAATGGATCACTTAGAATATCCTAGAAATACTCCTATTTCTCGTATGAATCGGCTACTTACATTACGAATCTGTGCAACTGATATTTTCAGTATTTTAAGATGTAGCATTCGATTATATCTTTTCTTACGTCGCGCCGCAAGCTGAACGAGGAGAGGTTACGAATTGGTCTTAGGATATTGCAGAGTTCCCTGGTATAATTGGGGTCCTAAATGGTACACATATTCTCACTAATATTCTTCATTCTTTTTTCCTGTGAATATTCCATCTTTTTTTATATATTATTTTTAAATATAGTAATTAAGTCTATAAATACTTCAAACTCACATTGGGATACAATCATTTTCACATTTTATTTTCTATTTTATAAGATTTTTAACCTAACAGCACTGAAAAACAAAGAAACGCAACTCGTAAACATAACAGCGCCCAAAGACAAATAAATGCAACCCGAAAATATAGGATACTTTCATTTCGATGTGCAACGGAGTATGCGCAGTCGTTTTTAATTTTTATTTAACTACAAAAGTTTAAAAACGATTGTTTTAACCTGAATATTTTTAAGTGTTCATCATGTGTTAATGTGTTGTCTTTTAATATGACCTGAAGATGCCATGGTTATGGCGAAAACGTTTGTCAAAAACTTTTGTGCGAGATCGTGCGTATTTGCTTGCTTTCCGCACAAAACCAATACGCGGTAAGTGTGAAATACCACATTCAGTATTCCCAACGTAACACACATAACAGTTTCCCTATTCTTACTGCTTAAGCGTCATATTCATTTTACTGCTTTAGGATTTTAACATATTATTTTTAAAGACGTTCAATATAGTAATAATTATAAATTGGAAACTTACCACTGCAATTTCACCTAAATTGCACTGTTAATTATTGTTTTTAAATATTTGCAAAAATTAAGTAAACTCTACAACACCACAAAAGTTATTGCATTTGTAATGCAAGTAACATTAAGGAAGCCGTGAAAAAATCAACAAGATTCCAGACTCATCATAGACTGGGGGAAAAAAAAGACAGACGTATATCACGGTCAGCTGCAGTATAGTAAACACAGAAAATATTTTATAGGAACAATGTTGAAGATAGATATATTTGTTTTCCAAAGTTGCCGTCATTGAACAGAAACCAAGATGGAGATTTCATTGCAACTAATTAGAAATTCCTCTTTCAGGTATGTAATAAACGATCTTCGCACAAAATAATGTACGATATACGAGCGGTATGTTTGTTTTCATGTTCTCGGAAATTAAAAAAGCTTTTTCAATCTTTTCCTCGAACATGAAAACGTCAACATACCGCTCTTGTAACGCATATTATTATTATATACAATTTCATGTAATATTGTAATGGTTCAACGTGTGTACTATTGATAAGTAATTTGACTGTAATAAACCTACACATATTTGATACTTATATTATACTTATCGGAACCAACATGCCTTTAAAATTACTTAGACATGTACTGGGATCATGCCCAAAAGGCGAACTTCTCATTAATGCAAGCCATCACAAAGTCAGAACCGCATTAACCTCTACCCCAAAATGCTTAGGATGGGAAGTTCATGAAGAAATCCACTCTCTCTACTGACGGTTCACATCGTAGAGCCGATATAATTTCAATAAACAGATGTACGCAAAAACCAAATCGATCCAATAGAAAAGGTCCAACGCAAGGCAGCAAAATATATCAAAATGGGAAGGGACATAGTGAGGAAACAGTAAAACATTTAGGGTGGGAACTTCTCAAATCAAGGCGACGAAAAACTAGACTGACCGCATTGTTTAAGGCACAAATGGGACACAAAGCACGGACCGATACCAATTCTAGATTAGCAACACCATCATACTTAGGAAGGGCTGATCATATTAGGAAATTTAAATATAGAAAACAAAGAACGGACGTGGCAAAATTTTCCTTTGTTAACCGAACAATAGTAGACTGGAACAGCTTACCTGCGGCAATCTTTCAGGGTGGTCCTCTCAAAATCAATACATTTAAGGAAAGGTTGAGGAGATTAGACTGAAAATGTAATTGGAGGTGCAGTGTAATTATTTAAGTTGTGTCATGTAACTAATTGAGTTGATATATAATTAATTAAGTTGACATGTAATTAATTAAGATGATATGTAATTTAGTTGATATGTAAATAAATTAAGGTGATATGTAATTAATTAAGATGATATGTAATTAAGTTGGTATGTAATTAATTAAGGTGGTATGTAATTAATTAAGGTGATATGTAATTATTTAAAATGGTAATAGTTGGGTGAAATAGAAGTAGGCTACTTATAAGTTAGATTTACTTTTGCTTATCGTCGTTATTATAGAATAGTTTTTATTTATAGACCTAGGTTTATTGCATCTACTATTTATAGATTTACGTTTATTTTATTTTATTTCATTTACGTTTATTTTATTTTATTTCATGTAATTGAAATTATTGTATATTATGTATCACTGCCACCGGGTGTATCCCAATTGTAGTGTTAATAAATACATACATACATTATCGATCCGACTATCAGATTTGAGAGAGATTTACAACGGGCTGATGTAGTGGATAAAGAGAACAAGTCAATCTATGAGCCCTGCATTCCTTATCTGGCATTGAAATATAATCTTTCAGAAGACAATTGGTCAGTTATTGGCTTATTATTTGGTTCTAGAGGAGGGATTTCTAAATTATCATAAACATTTCTAAAAAATCTTAATGTTCCTCTCAACTGATTGTGTGTGAAACTTCCGTTTCAATAAAATTAAGGGCTCTTTGAAGATTCGCCATAATTTATATTTCTATGAACCTAACAATAAATTGAATTATTAATAATTCTCTTTTTTCAGACTTTATAATTCAGTGAAAATTATTTAGTACAAATCCATATTATTTAATTCTAAATTATTTGTTTAATTCTTTTAATCACTTACTTTGTAAATGGTTTTCTGTGATTCAAGATCCCTGTTGTCACCGATATTCTTCGGCTTATGTCATTGTGATTAAATAAATAAATAAATAAATAAATAAATAAATAAATAAATATATATATATATATTGAATAAGCAGTCGTGGACAGCCGATAAGGGGTGGTCCTCCAGCTTGGGGGTTAGGCGAAGGGCTAACAACCCATCACCGTAAAAAAACAGCTTGTTACGAAACCTAAGAATAAGCCTCGATTAGGAACATTAAATCCAGACGTTTGAAATGGACAGGGCATGTAGCACGTATGGGCGAAAGCAGAAATGCATATAGAGTGTTAGTTGGGAGGCCAGAGGGGAAAAGACCTTTAGGGAGGCCGAGATGTAGATGGGAGGATAATATTAAAATGGATTTGAGGGAGGTGTGATATGACGGTAGAGACTGGATTAATCTTGCCTCAGGATAGGGACTAATGGCGGGCTTATGTGAGGACGGCAATGAACCTCCGGGTTCCTTAAAAGCCAGTAAGTAAGTAAGTAAGTAAGTAAGTAAGTAAGTAAGTAAGTAAGTAAGTAAGTAAGTAAGTAAGTAAGTATAAGTCATTTTACTTATGTGATTCAAATGTTTCGAAACGCCTAAATGAGTCCTTCTCCCTAACCTGTCATTTCGCTGAGAATTTCTCATGCAAGCCAGCTTTGGCTTCGACTTGATAATTAGGTCAAGAAGCCGCGGAACGGTCAATAAGAGAACTTGAAACCCCCCGTTTTCACCTTGTCATGAACTCTCCTCTCTAAGTATCCACCCACACGTAATAGGAGTTGCCATGGAGTGTACCCAATTCAGCGCTTATTAATAAGCAATGCAGGGAGAGCATGTTTCTTAGATTTTGAATGGAATTTAGCTCTTCGTCGATAATAGATTTTCCTCGGTAGTGTTTAAGGAAATTCATGGTCACGCACCAATAAATGTAAAATACTGTTAATACTAATATTGCTAACAACAACAATAATAATAATAATAATAATAATAATAATAAACAATAACAATAGTAGCAGTAATAATAATGATAATAATAATAATAATAATAATAATAATAATAATAATAACTTACAAATGACTTTTAAGAAACCCGCAGGTTCATTGCCGCCCTTACATAAGCCCGCCATCGGTCCCTATCCTGTGCAAGATTAATCCAGTCTCTATCATCATATCCCAATTCCCTCAAGTCCATTTTAATATTATCCTCCCATCTACGTCTCGGCCTCCCCAAAGCTTTTTTTCCCTCCGGTCTCCCAACTAACACTATATGCATTTCTGGATTCACCCATACGTGCTACATGCCCTGCCCATCTCAAACGTCTCGATTTAATGTTCCTAATTATGTAAGGTGAAGAATACAATGCGTGCAGTTCTACGTTGTGTAACTTTCTCCAGTCTCCTATAACTTCATCCCTTTTAGCCCCAAATATTTTCCTCAGAACCTTATTCTCAAACACCCTTAATCTCTGTTCCTCTCTCAAAGTGAGAGTCCAAGTTTCACAACCATACAGAACAACCAGTAATATAACTGTTTTATAAATTCTAACTTTCAGATTTTTTGACAGCAGACTAGATAACAAAAGCTTCGCAACCGAATAATAATACGCATTTTCCATATTTATTTTGCGTTTAATTTCCTCCCGAGTGTAATTTATATTTGTTACTGTTACTCCAAGGTACTTGAATTTTTCTACCTCTTTGAAAGATAAGTCTCCAATTTTTATGTTTCCATTTCGTACAATATTTTGGTCACGAGACATAATCATATACTTTGTTTTTTCGGGATTTACTTCCAAACCAATCGCTTTACTTGCTTCTAGTAAAATTTGTGTTATAATAATAATAATAATAATAATAATAATAATAATAATAATAATAATAATAATAATACTTTCGTACGCAACAGTCCTTAAATTGCCAATGCTGACCAACCGGCTACTAGCCTCACGTCCACATGTCTCAGCAGAGGTGAACGATCATCCAACTAGAACGAGAGTAACATGTAGATAGCACGATGATTCCCTCAGCCGGCTCGCGGAATCGGGTTTCGCTATCTATTGTAGCTTCCCAAATTCATCACAATGCTGGGTGAGCATCGGTCCCATACACAGGCCGAAACTACATTAGAAAATGTCTTCCCATTCAAGATTCGAACGAATGTTCATTTCGTAACGCTACGGCGTGCGACACAAAGATATGGAGAAATAAACAAAGTAAATTAATACTCTTTCCGTTCCAAAATATGGTATAGTAACAAACAAAATAAGTTTGATTATTGCGCATACGAGCACGAAATGTTTCGCGGTGTGGTATTCTGTTCAGTAGTAAAGGCACTATCAGACAGTGCATTTGTGAATGTTTCTAATCTTCTGTACTGGATCAAACTATAATATTTAAATAGTTCATTATGAACAGAAATCAAATGGGCACCTTCTGTGGTGTTCCTGTTGCAGAATATGTATGAAATGGAATTTAACTGAGCGGGGGCACGGATGACCCAGCACTGTGGCCTATTAAGATCTATTGCGTTAACCCTCGAAATGGAATGAGTTGCGTGCCACAGATCCCCTACGCGCACCGCCCTAACCACATAACTCCCTTAACGACCGGTCCCTACAGCCGACAGAATCCATATACCATTCCTGCTTCGGCAACTTCCCCCAAGGCCCCCTGTCGGTCCGAGGCGAAACTCCTCCCCCGAGTAGGTCCGCCTCGGGTGCTCGTTGCAGAAGCCATCCAACGTCACTTAACTACATTCCACGGAGGCCGGTCGAGAGAGTCAGCAGCTTCGGGAGGCCAACTCTAGAGTGATCTAAAAAACCGGAAACGGGATGATGAGGAAAGGATGATGGGAGAGGAAAGAAAGTAGCGAAGATGAGTGGGGTTCCAATCGCCTGATGAAGTTACCTGATATTCATTCATAGGAGTGAGGGAAAAACCCCAAAAAAACCTCACCAATGCAACTTGTCCTGACCGGGAATCGAACCCGGGAGTTAGATTCGCTAACCCCTCAACCACAACGGTGAACTGCAGAAAATGTAACACCAACCCAATCAATTTTGAAGAGAACATCTAAAGGCCCATTCACAATGAAAATTAAACATAACCGTAACATAAACACAGAAGTTTGCGTCCAGGCTACCAAATGGGATCATTCACAGTGATTCATATAAGCATTGACATAAACATTACCGTAAGACGTTAACATGAAAGTTTGCAAACTCCAAACTTTCATGCTTATGCTTACGTGATTTGCAAACAGAACACAATCGTGGAGCGCTGAAGTA
This sequence comes from Periplaneta americana, assembly GCF_040183065.1. Taxonomy (NCBI): domain Eukaryota; kingdom Metazoa; phylum Arthropoda; class Insecta; order Blattodea; family Blattidae; genus Periplaneta; species Periplaneta americana. The sequence continues at coordinate 165,585,871 of NC_091119.1, forward strand.
TACGACAGAATATGAGGAATGTTAAAATGTTATGTTTTATTTAACGACGCTCGCAACTGCAGAGGTTATATCAGCGTCGCCGGATGTGCCGGAATTTTGTCCCGCAGGAGTTCTTTTACATGCCAGTAAATCTACTGACATGAGCCTGTCGCATTTAAGCACACTTAAATGCCATCGACCTGGCCCGGGATCGAACCCGCAACCTTGGGCATAGAAGGCCAGCGCTATACCAACTTGCCAACTCGACGAATATAAGGAAATGGCGTCGTTATGTTCCCATGGTTATCAAGTATGTTTACAGTTGTGTGTATGTTCCCATCGTGAATGATGGTATGACTTCTTGATTTTACCGTAACGTTTATATTCTTAAGTTAACGCTTACGTTATGTTTAATTTTCATTGTGAATTAGCCTTAAGGCTCAACAATAGTGCAAAAACGGGTTGTAATTTATTGCAGTTTTTATGTTAATTTGCCTCTCTGAAAACAATGTTTGTTTTTTCTCTTATTAATTTGACGTCATTCAGAATCAAATGTACATAATTTTTATGTTTCTTTTTCTAGAAGATGTATTAAAGTTACATGATATTACTGAGAATTTTAACAAATGTATACCATATTTTGGAACAGAATCCAAATTGATAATTAAATAAAAAAATAAACATACAAATAGGTAAATGCAAGCGACACACCATGAAAATGTGTTCTAATTAGAACTAGTATGCGAACCTGGGCCTGATTTATCGGTGTTGCTTCCGAGGTTAAGTCTGGGAATTTTAATGAAGCATGCATTTTCATGAATGGGGGAGCCAGCCGTGAGCGCTGTGACAGTCTGGCGCAACTATTACTCCAAGTGATTCAATTACATAGGTGGAAGTGGCGCTCCGTCCGTTCGTTCAGTCGCCTGTCCAAAGCACGATAAATCCCATAACGGTTATTAAATTTGGCCCCATGTTCACGAGGGGTGAGCAGCCTGTTTTAACCGAGGGGTGGCCACCATTGCGGCTTCTCCTATTACTTCTCCCCATATTATCACATTGCACACGCCTACGCGTTCTCATTTGTTCTGGATACGTGAACTGAAACTTCTATGTATTACCGTTGTTAATTCTTTACTGGATTCTATGACGGTTATCTAAACCATTTAAATACACTGTATAGGTACCGAGAATATGTAAGTTGAACACAATTGCTAATTTATTTTTATTATTATAATATTATTATTATTATTATTATTATTATTATTATTGTATTTATTAACATTCCATGGTATTAATACATTGCTTTACAGCTAGAATATGGAACAAGTCAAAAAAACTTAATACTATTATAAAGTCTTAATTTATAGTCACAGTCTAGATGAAATATATATACAGACGAGGTTTACAATATAGTCTACTAGTACAACACATAGTTTTAGTATCAATTTCATGAAGTGTTATTGAATGTCATGAATTCACTTACAGAACAGAAGGCGTGAGAAATTAGGTACTTCTTTAATTTGGCCCTAAATAATCTTATGTTTTGAGTTTCATTTTTGATATCGATAGGGAGGCTGTTAAAAATTTTTACTGCCATATAACGCACTCCTTTTTGATAGCACGATAGACTTGCCGATGGAGTATGAAAGTCATTTTTGACGTGTATTTATGCTATGAACTGTTGAATTAGTTACAAAGTTTTCACGATTACATACGAGGAAGACTATTACTGAAAAGATATACTGACAAGCCAGGGCATTATTTGTAGTTTTTTAAAAATAGTCCAAAAGATTCACTAGATTTGGCACCTACTATTATTCTAATTACTCTTTTTTGTAATAGAAATATTCTGTTACTATCTGTGGAATTTCCCCAGAATATTATTCCAAAACTCATTACCGAGTGGAAGTATGCAAAGTATATTGTTTTTAAGGTATTGATATTTACTATCTTTTGCATAGTTCTAATAGCAAAACAAGCTGAATTTAGTTTGGGGGTAATTTCTTTAATATGATTTTTCCAATTTAACACATTATCAATTTTTAAGCCAAGAAATTTCGTTGTCGTTGTTTCTAATAGGGATCTGTTGTTAATTATTGCGCTAGAAATTTGCGAGGTTGAATTTGCACAGGATTTAAATTGAATTATGTTAGTTTTGTTACAATTTAATATCAATTTATTAACTGAGAACCAGTCACATATTTTGAAGAGAATTTCCTCTGTTGAAGATTGGAATGTGTTGGAGTTATTGGCTGTAATTACTATACTTGTGTCATCTGCAAATAATATGGGAGGACCTACATCTTTTATTAGGGGGGCAAGATCATTTATAAACACTAGAAAAAGTGACAATCGGGTGGTAATTGCACAATAATATAAAGACATGGAAATTATATTTTGGAAATTGTTAGAAGAATGCGATAAATGGGGTTTGAAAGTAAATCTAGAAAAAAAATTATATAGGATGTGGAATAATAGGTAATATACTCGTATTTAATATTGGAAAATCAGAAAAATTGTATTAAAGGCTGTAAAGAATTTGAGTACTTGGGGGTTAAAATAGATCAGTTATGTCAACGATTTAGAGCTCAGAAGAGCCTAAGCGCTTTACAATGGAAAGGAAAGAGACAGACGAAAGAGGTGGTATATGCCGCTTGGTCGAGCTATATACAGGGATGGCCAGCACTGATTCAATGGATAATGGGAAGAGAACTTATTAAAACTCTATCCATGTTAATTTTTATATTTGTCTGAGAAGTATAAGTGCATTATAAGAATGTAAGTTTTAATTTTAATGCTCATTTTTCACAAGTTTGCTATTTATTTAAAATGAATATTTTCTCAACTTTATTAATAGAAAAGTGAAATTTTCAGATATGTTTATTTAGTAGCTTTATAGGTACTGAAGCAATGTTTTCGTAAATCTAATATATCGTAAATGCGTAATATTGAAGATAATGTATTGAAAATTTCGAAAATATTCCCATGGAAAATGTTTGTAAGGAAATGAATTAACAAAGCAACTATTATTACATCATAAACAAAAGATATGTGCCCATGTATTGTAAAACCGTCAACTCTATAGCTTCAACAGATTTCGAGAAAATAATTTCATATTCTGATGATAGGAAGTTGCGCACCAATATCACCTCAAAAGCGTGCTGTTGTAAAATTGTAAAATTCCTTTGTAGAACGAAAAGTTGCATTTGTTCGGATCAAATTTCTGAACATATGAAGGACAAAACTAAATTTCTTTCAATCATTTATTATCATAATACACTGCTCTCTTAAATTGACTGAGAATATTGGGAATTTAAGCAATGGCTTTCCCAAAACACGTTATGAAATGTATAATATAAAACAATTTTTATCTCGAGAAGGAAGCAAAAACGAGCAAACTTTTATTGAACTTTTTTTTTAAATATCTCGAAGAATAACTCCCTAAAATTAATGACACTGCTTGCGGTTCACCTTGTATGTAACGACAAATTTTAAAATTGTCAAAATATCAGAAAAAAGTTTGCATATTCAGTAGAATATTCAGAAATTCATATTCTTGAAAGTTCTAGTATTTTGTAAATATGTCAGGTGTTGTAAACTGATGTATTACAATTACAAAGCATGTAGTATTACTAAGTAACGGGGCATGCAGTTAATAATAATTAAAAAAGAAAGACTTTAAGACTTTAGGCACAGAAAGATGTGTAAACATTAGAAATCTCTATATAAATAAAATTAATAATAATAATAATAACAATAACAATAATAACAATAATAATAATAAATCGGATATGGGAAACTAAATAGAAAAGCGTCCTAAGTGCAGGGAGTTTACATTGAAGGAGGCATAATTTAAAATAACCTAATTAACCAAAGTAAATCTAATTTTACACCGCACGTGGAATGAATTATACAACCTTAAAACTCCAACATTCATTTATGTACACCCGGTATAATAAATCACGACTGATGGTTTGTCCACAGAGAGAATAGTGAAGTGTAGGCCTATACAGTTCAGGTTTTATTAAGGTAAAGGCAAGAAGACCTACACACTGGAGGAAGGATAAAACTGAGTTACATTACGGAGAGATTATTTTCTTCTTCTTTGTGATCGTGCTAGCTCTGGATGGGATCCAAAGACAGGGTTTTAGTGTTCTTGTGCCGGATTCTTTGATTCTTATACCGCAGAGTCAGTTAGATGGCTTGGAACTAAAAAGCACAAAGAGGGGAATGACAAGACCTTCATGTACGTGGGATCAGCGAATGTTGCACGTTATTAGGGGTCGCACACAGGCGTTATCCTTCCTTCAGAGTTGGAGGAGGGGGGGGGGTAATAAAATGCAGAGCGCATTTCCTCCGCTCCCAGGGAAACGCTTTCTTTTATATATCGGTGTCCTTGCTCTCGCGGAAACCCAACCGTCCGTCGCTGCCGTATATTATGCGATTATACGCGCTTCGAATGGTGAGGCCCAACTCACGGAGTGGAAGAATCTTGCCCCGGATCTGCAGTTCTAGCTGCGGAGTGCGTTCACCTTACAGCAGGATTAAATTTCGCGTACAATTTTACTGCATGAGCTATATTATACTGTTAACATTTTACCGAAAATAATGTTAATTTTAAGACTGCAGTAAAATATATTCTCTCTAGCTATATTAAATATAAAGAAAAAGCAACCTGTGTAACTCAGGCGTTAGTCAAGTTTGCCTGCTGATACGGAGCTGTGGTTGGGTCCCCACTTGGGTTGATTACCTGGTTGGGCTTCATCTTAAAACGACGTCTTTGTTCTCACTAAATATGGAGGGGGGGGCGGACATTGAAATTTACCATCACATAAAAATGCTACATCCTCTCGTCGCTAAGAGTGGAATATAAGAAGAACAAGGGGAATACACGGAGAACAAGGAGAAGACACGGATAATAGGGACGAGATAAAGAAAAAGTGAGAAGACAAGGAGAAATAGTGGAAGATAATTAGATTAAATAAAAGCTGGGCAGATAGATAGATAGATAGATAGATAGATAGATAGATAGATAGATAGATAGATAGATAGATAGATAGATAGATAGATAGATAGATAGATAGATAGATAGATAGATAAAGACAGAGATAGATTGGTACGTAGGCAGATAGATAGACAGACAGAGAGAGGTAGGTAGGTAGGTAGGTAGGTAGGTAGGAAGATAGACAGAGACAGAGATAGATATGTAGGCAGATAGAGATAGATAGGTATGTAGGTAGGCAGGTAGATGGACAGAGACAGAGATAGATAGACAGGTAGGTAGATAGGTAGGCAGATAGACAGAATGACAGACAGAAATTGATGGATAGGTAGGTACATAGGTAGGCGAATAGACAGACAGACAGAAATAGATAGATAGGTAGATAGATAGTCAGAGACAGAGCTAGATAGATATATAGATAGATAGATAGATAGATAGATAGGTAGATAGAGAGGTAGATAGAGAGATAGATAGATAGATAGATAGATAGATAGATAGATAGATAGATAGATAGATAGATAGATAGATAGATAGATAGATAGATAGATAGATAGATAGGTAGATAGATAGATAGATAGATAGATAGATAGATAGATAGATAGATAGATAGATAGATAGATAGATAGATAGATAGATAGATAGATAGATAGATAGATAGATAGATAGATAGATAGATAGCTAGATAGATAAAGACAGAGATAGATTGGTACGTAGGCAGATAGATAGACAGAGAGAGATAGGTAGGCAGATAGACAGACAGATAGAGATAGATAGATATGTAGGTAGGCAGGTAGATGGACAGAGACAGAGATAGACAGATAGGTAGGTAGATAGGTACGAAGATAGACAGAAAGACAGACAGAAATAGATATATAGGTAGGTACATAGGTAGGCAAATAGACAGACAGACAAATAGATAGATAGGTAGGCAGATAGATAGTCAGAGACAGAGCTAGATAGATAGATAGATAGATAGATAGATAGATAGATAGATAGATAGATAGATAGATAGATAGATAGATAGCTAGATAGATAGACAGATAGATAGAAAGTGAGATAGGCAGATAGATAGATAGATAGATAGATAGATAGATAGATAGATAGATAGATAGATAGATAGATAGATAGATAGATAGATAGATAGATAGATAGATAGATAGATAGATAGATAGATAAATAGAAAGTGAGATAGGCAGATAGATAGATAGTGAGATAGGCAGATAGACAGATAGATAGGGCCTACATTGGTAGAGAGATAGATACCTAGGTAGACAGATAGATATATAGGTAGGTAGACATCGATCGGGGAATGCCTTGACAAGACAATGGAATGAATGTCGGACGCAGTGATATTGACGCCTAACGTGGAAAAACGGAAGAACCCCAAATAAAATCACAACTGCGGTCTAGTTCGTATATTGTGAAGGATGCAGGCGAGGCCACAAGTGAGACTATGAAGTCTTCAATAAAAATTAAATGTCTGACCGGGACCCGAACTTGGCCGAACGCGCAATAGGCTGAAGTCGAGACCACATAGATTTTTCCTAATTGCAGTAATCTTTTTAACCTTCGACGTAGAAATTGTATTATTATTACCAATAACAAATCAAAAGTAGTGTAGGAATTAATCTACCTCCAAAAAAAATAAATAAAAGGAAAATATTCTCAGTATTCTAAAGGCACAATAAAGTATAATCAGCGAGACTTTTATAACGGGATAAGGCACACCATGAATACACCATCAATCCCTATGAAAAGAAAATAAATCTCTATTATTCTTCGGAAATCGAACTCGTCGGATCTATAGGCGAGAATGTCGTGCTTAACTCACAGTGTAACTTGAAAAATGTATTGCCAGAAAAAAGAACTCACCGACTTCCGGATCCTGTTTACTAAATTCCAGCTGTAGCAGTAGACACGTTTCATATATCTTGAGAACCAGTGTCAAATGTTCGACACAACAGGGTGAAACGGTTTGCTTTATGGATCGACCGCAATCCAGTCACGTTACAGCCAGAAGCACGTACTTTCCACAATGTTTTTCTCTGCCAAGCTGACTCTATCTCAATGCGTGGTTACCGTATCGATGCAGACAGTTCTTACAGTAGTTGTCATTTGTTTTCGTTCAACAATTCTGTATGTACAGGGCAATTCAAAACGAATATCGGTATTTGATAGATCTGTAACTTTGGTTACTAAATGCTTAAAAATGTACAATTTAAACCAAAAGAATGTAGAAATCTTCAAGTCTTGATCTCCTATCTCACAATTCCTAAATGTCTCTTACCTCACAATTGCTAAATACGACACACATCTAAAAGTTAGTTTAATTCTCTCCACACTCACTCCAACAAATCCATGGTTATTTTTTCACAGGAGACTACTTTCGATTGTTCACATTTCGGAGATCTCGAGGTAAAGGTGGCACATAGATAATGTCTTTTATATAGCCCCATAAAAATAAATCACAACGAGGGTCCAGGGATAGCCTGTGTATCAAGGTCATTTGCTCCAACGCTTCCATCTTTCGATGTGGAAGTACCTCATTGAGACTCCATCATTATGAAAGTGTGGCGATGTCCCATCTTTTTTATTGGTTATTTTACGACGCTTTATTAAGTGCTATGCTTATCTAGAGTCTGAATGAGATAGATAGATAGATAGATAGATAGATAGATAGATAGATAGATAGATAGATAGATAGATAGATAGATAGGTAGATAGGTAGATAGATAGATAGGTAGATAGGTAGATAGGTAGATAGGTAGGTACGTAGATAGATAGATAGATAGATAGATAGATAGATAGATAGATAGATAGATAGATAGATAGACAGACAGACAGACAGATAGATAGATAGATAGATAGGTTGGTAGATAGATAGATAGATAGATAGATAGATAGATAGATAGATAGATAGATAGATAGATAGATAGATAGATAGATAGATAGATAGATAGATAGATAGATAGATAGATAGATAGATAGATAGATAGATAGATAGGTAGATAGATAGATAGATAGATAGATAGATAGATAGATAGATAGATAGATAGATAGATAGATAGATAGATAGATAGATAGATAGATAGATAGATAGATAGATAGATAGATAGATAGATAGATAGATAGATAGATAGATAGATACTGCGAAGTCTCAATTAACAAATGAAAGTTAAATAAGTTGTTTATATAACAAATTTAACCAGAAATCGAAAGATTACATGTAGGCCTAATTAAGTGGACTCGGTCCTGAATATGGAAATGCTACAAATTTTAACTTTTCTTTCTGAAAATTTTACCAGATATTAGTAATGACATTATTATATTAATTACCAAATTTCAGCTTCCTACCATAATTATTATTCATTTTTTTTGTTCTGAATATTCAAATTATAACAAAAGTTACCTTATTAATATCTGTAGGCCTGTAAAACGTACTGTTTGTTTTCGTTTTGTGAAGAATAGCGCAGACGAAAGAAAAAGGTTATTAGTTTCATGTCTTCATTATTTTTTTACTTTTCCGTATTTTAATATTTAAAAATATATAAATCTTAAATTAAAAACATAGTGAGTTTTTATTAATGGTTCATTCCTAAGACAGTAAAAATGTTGTATATATTAATAAAAAATACTTATGAATAGTGGTGCATTTTTATTTTGTAAAATGTTAAAAAAAAAAAAAGATTGCCAGCTGAGGGATGCCAACACTATGTCAATATTTAAATATCAGCGTTCTGCAATTGGAAAGAGGAAGCTGAGGGGTTGAAACAGAGCGACAATGCAAAAAGTTATATTTTTCTGGTAAAATGAAGTTCAAAGATTTAAAAATATATTTTTCATCAAATTTTTATCATATTTCAGGGCCAAGTCCCCTTATAACCATTTATTTCCTTTCATTTAGCCTATATATATTTTTATTCTCCTATCTTTCATAGTTACTAAGTTATCGCGTCTTGAAACTCGCTTTTGCTTTACCCACCTAACATTTCATCATATCCATTCGTAGGCTCGCAAATATACGTTATTTAACGATAAAGAACGGAACGAATTTTCTTGGCCACTTGATAACAGAATACATTAATTCTGCTAAAGAATAGCAAATACAGTACATACTGGGTGTTCATTTCAAAGTGTGTCATGACGTCACTGTTGTTGGGTCACCGATTTGAAGCGAGTTTCAGCTTAAATGTTAGAGAAGTTGCCTATTATTTAAGGCGTTCTTCAATCTGAACTTGAGAACGTGTACGGTATAACTTGAACGTCGTAGCAACAGATGGCGGTCTGTACGGTCTGTGTGCTACCATAACCTCTTTCGAACTGTGTTTTGCGCCGGCAAGTCGTACGCAGGGTATTTGTTATCATCGGTTGCGTACGGCAACATTCCACAACACAAATCAAATGCTCCGTGTCCATGTTGACCGTCGAAGTTAATGTAAACAAATACGTAAGTAATCGTCTTAACCCTCTCCCCATATCCCGACAGTACGTATTTCCAAACAGTTCACATTCCTGCCACTACTGGCGTTACCGTACGTATCGGCACGTACTCTTCAGAATGAACGCCGTACTTGCTAGCCAACTTCTCTGCCTCTTAGATTATACACCTGAGCTGCGGAAGTGTAGGAAGATTGAATTCTCTAGGCTCATCAGCTAGCCACATGAAGGCATACAGCGAGCCAAGACACATTTTGAACTGAACACCCAGTATGTACAGTTTCTCCTGAAAATTATGTTTCCTTCAGTAATTTTGGTACATGAATACATACGCGCTCAAAATATGCTTGAAGTACTATTAATTACATTATGAAATTGAAAATCACTCCTCTTTGTCAGTAAATAAGCAATTCATCCACCGTTTCAACCTATTCGACACAGAATGTCCATAGCTTGAGGTCTATTTCTCACACGGAATATATGATGTTGCTAGCTCTACAGTATCATGAACAAATCTGGGAAACTACGCTAAAATATTAAAAAGGGATACTACTGGGGGGTGTCCTTCTGAACTTTAACATCCCTTAAGGGCCGAGATCGTGGCGTTACAACGCCATTCGTAATGATTAACATCCCCACGCAATCATATAAAGTGTCACGCAGGCAAAAGCTACCAGACAAGGTCGAGTCGCTCAGCGAGGGAATTTCAACGAGAAGGAGCAAAATTGTTACGTGAGGTTTCCATTCCAATAGTCTAGGTCAGATTGTGAAACACTTTATTCAATTAGAAAATTAAAATGGGAGGTTTTGATTTGAGTTAGAGACCGATTATTTGCTTGATGTACCGCTGCCAAGCAGATGTCTTGCGGAGGCACAGCGATAACCCGAGAAACAGAATGATAATTTAATATTGTTTGTTGCCAGAAATATACAATGCAAAGAAACTGTAAATGAACAAAATTTTAGCAGTCCCGTGAAAAACAGTATTATCGTGATCAGAGACGGATTGTAAATTTACATGCATAAATTACAATAACATAACACCTAAAAATTAATAATTACTTATAACAAATTGCTTACATACATTATTAAATTTCAAACTGTTAGAGTAAAATAGATGTGGGTACTATTTCTTTATCAATTTGTTATAAATTGTATGGCCGATATTAGTACAGTGATCGTTAAACACTTAGGTTCAAACAAATGTATTGTATCCATGTTTTTGGTTTTGTGTTTGTGAGTATATTGATCGAAAATATGTGTGATTTTTATATATAAACTTTAATAATGCACTGATATAAATTTGATGTATTCTGCAAGAACATACATTTTAACTACATAGAAATTTTACTTTTTAATAAATTCATAATTTTTAATTGAATTTTAAAGCCTATAACCGCGACCCATAATTACATAAATCTAGTAAAAGAATTGTTTTACAAATGGGTACAACATTTTTATAGAAAAACGGCTAAACGGCTGCGGATGTATTGAAGACGCAGTAAATGCATAATAAAATATTCAGAAGCTCGAAATTTCAAAATAAATCCTGACAAATGACACACATACGCTAGAATCAGGTTATCCCTATTGGTAGCTTTGCTTAACAACTTCTCCTGAAGATGCCAAGATATATCATTTCTCCAAGTGCGCCTCGGAATGGATGCATTAATGGGCAAGGAAGTCATAAAAGTAAAGCCACTTCTTTATCCTTTCTAGACCCAGGTGTTACGATGTCTTCAGACAAGGATATTTATACGTTGAAGCTGCGAGAGGCGCCTGGCGTTAATTGAGGATAATGAGGCCTTTAAAACTTCATCATTTTAACAATGAGCCGGCACTCAAACTGCCAGGATATATTACTTGCCATAACTGAGGCAGATTTGCCGCCAGCGAAGTGAAGGTTGACGTGAGATCAAGTTCAGGACAGAATGTGTCGGTCTCACTGGTTGCGTTTCGTGAGGATTTTTGCGAGAAATATACCACTGGTTAAGAGGGACTCTTTTTTAGACCTTGTAATCAATGCAAACAAAAAAGAGAATTCTTGAGGTTATAGTGGAAAGTATATTGACATATGGGGCTGGAGGTTGGAGTCTATCGGAAGGCCAAAAAAGTAAGATACAGGCAGTTGAAATGGACGGCATAAGGAGAGGTGCTAGAATATTCAGGCTGGAAAAGAGAAGAAACGAGGATGTTAGAAGGATAATGAACATGGAAGAATCGGTGATTGCAAGAATTGAGAGTAGACAACTTCAGTGGTATGGTCATGTAAGGAGGATGGATGAGGGGAGATGGCCAAACGTGCTACTTCAGTGGTCTCCAGTTGGTAGAAAGAAACGAGGAAGGCCTAGAAATTCATGGAGGGCTGGAATATTGAGAATGATGAATGATAAGGGACTAAATGAGCAGGATTGGAATGACAGACGCAGATGGAAAATTGGAATAAAGGGTAACCACTGAAAAGTGGAGAGGCCCTCAAAAGTAAAAAGTAAGTAATCAAGACTTGAAGTTTTACTCAAAATTTAAAACTGAATTCATATCTCTGACACAGTAACAAAGCTGTTCTTTTTCTCTCATCGGCTTTATCATGTAGTTATGTACCTAGTCTTGCCGTAAGTTCTGTCCCTGAGTTTGAGTTGCCGCCAAAACTTAATAGGTTGGCATATCTGCGGCTTGGCGCGCACCAGAGCAGCATTCAGTGTTGCCAACTTGGGGTTTCCCCCCCAAATTTGGGGGAAAACCATTTTACAGGGGGAGGTTTGGGGGGAGAAGATAAAAATGTTAGGGGGATTTTCAGGAGAAAGATAAGTTTCAGAGGGATTTTTCTAAACTACATCATTAGGATTCATTTTTAGAATTAATTACAGTGAAACTACTGTGTTGTGTAATTGAACAATAAATGTCATGATCATGAATCCTCTCTTCGGCCGGTATCGCATCTTGCATGTGTCCTCACTTGCTCTCTTTATTACTGGTATTATATGACGCTCTCTCCTGCCCATCGTCGTGTTGCATACGTATTTTCCTTGTCTTGCAACCCAGATTATCCTGACCTCCTTCCAGGACGGAATGCTGGGCCTAAGAAATAGTTCAGGAACATCTGGGAACGTGTGCAACACGACGACTGAGGAACTGAGCCTTGAGGGATTCCGGCCTTTACGATACGCCAATTGGAAGAATGACCACCGCTGATACACATTGTCGCTTTCAGGAAGGTAGGAATCGAACTGCACTACTAGAAAGGTTGTAGTTTTTAAATTTACATAAAAGGAGATCCGTGTCAACTGTGTCATAAGCTTTGCTAATATCTAGTAATGTCAGTAGCGCTACTTTTCCTCTGTCACTGGCTTCTCGAGTGTCTTCAATCATTTTTAAAAGGACAGTAATAGTATTATGTCCTGATCGGAAACCAGACTGGTAAGCGATGCTCATTGAGGTAGTCAGTAGCTCCAGTGCTTTTGACAGAGCTGGGAGGATACTGATTGATCTATAGTCGTTTGGGGATTCAGGAATTTTATTTTCCGGAATAGTTATAATGAGGGCTTGTTTCCAAAGTCTAAGGTACTTAGAGGTTATGAGTGAGGCGTTAAAAATGTGGGTCAAGGTTAGTAGTAGCACAGTCTAGTATATACAGTCACGAAGCTTAATACTTACTAAATATGCAAACATAGACAGTTGACATATGCAATCATAGATAGTTGCTCACTACCAGGATCGCTACTATCACCTCATCACAGACACTTTCCCTAGCAGACGATAAAATTTATTGTACTTTCGATATCGTGTTCTTTTGAAAAAATTAACACCTTCCTTCCACTATTGAAATATGAAATGCATAAGGCTTATATATTATTTTCATAAAATATATATTATGTTCTATAAACTCACCTTCCTGGATCTTTCGAAAGAAGGATAACTCTAACTTATTTTTCTTACAATTTATAGTACTACAAACGTCTCCTTGGCCCATATTATTATTCAAATTACTGTATTTTGGCCACTTACAGTTATTACAACCGATAACTAACATTTCACAGTTTACATAGCTTTTCACAAAAATGCGAAATACGGCACAATCAATGCTTTTTCGATCTAGACCAGGCAGTAATGTACGTTCGGGGTTTCTATTTCAGTGTATGGAGCTCAGTGAAATATTATATTATAACTTTATTGCTTATCATTGCTAAGCTTTATTTAGTGTAATGTGTCCATAAGTTCCATTTACTACTTGTTGCATAATATGTTGCAGAAATAATTACAAAACTGTGTTATTTTAATGTGAAGAGAATTTTACATGTTAACATAATCTGTTCGCGTCAACATTTCAAGTTTAGAATGGAAGCTATTTTGAGGTTTAATAAAAAAGAATTGATATTGTGATTTCAATTTAGCACATCTACCTTCCTTAATTTTAGACAAAACATTTACCATACCACTCCTATGAAATTAATGTACTTATAATTGTGTTACTTCGTCTCGTAAGTGGTAGATAAATACAATAATTCGGCACTTAATTGTAGTAGGTATTAAAATACGGACAAATTAATTATAATGTATGATTGCGAATTTAGGAATATAAGTTAAATATAGTAAACATATCCTATAATTTTCATATGAATGGCAAGGCATTGGAGATCACTAAATTTAGACAGAAATGGGCAACTGGTGCAGTAAATGTAACCTATAATTTCAACATATCTAAATATCCGTGCGGTGCAACTGAAAATTATTGAATCGTGCATAAATGAATGTACAAGAATTTCGCAATATTTAATCGAAATTAAGGCAGGTATTATACATACGAACAACGTAATTTTCACACCAAAAATAATATTATACCTTAACTCGCAAGGAATTATGTCTCAAGTGTCCCTAATCATTATTTTAAATTTTATTAATGCAATTATACTACATTTTAGAGAAATATATGTTACTCTTTATGCATTCCAATTAATTTATATGGTTGAAACGCCTCCCTTCGTCATCGGGTTAAGCGAGTCACATGGTCTGCCTTACGGCCTGTATTAGATCACGATGATGGCAGTGACACAGTCAATTGTTCCTAGTGCTCACCGCGCTCCAAGCGGCTAGCAACTATCGCGAGAAATTCAACTCATTGGCAAAAAATCATCCCAAGCTTCGTGACTGTATATAGTAGACTGTGGTAGTATTACGTCGATAATTTTGTGGAGCAGTTTCAATCCAATCCGATCTACTCCTCCAGCTTTGGTCGAAATACGTTTTATTGCCTTCCTTACGTCATCATGTGAGAGGTACAGGCTTTTCTGGTTGGTCTAACTGAACCATGGCCGAGCTCTTTCTGCATAACCTGCTACGAAGTCTGTTGGATGAATAATCTCCTTGGCTTCTGTGATATCCTCAATTTAAATTATACGTCTTCGTGTTCTATAAGTGTGAAGCCCTGCAAGTTCTGCTTCTGAAGGAAATAATATTTAGAGTAGATGAAACGCTTAGATAGTACGGCTTCTCTGCTCCGTGAGAAAGATAAAAACAGTGCACGTAATGTCAGGGTTTCATTTTGTAACAATAATTAACATAGCAGCTGTATAACTTAATTCCCTTTTATAAAAATAACGGCATGGTGTTCCATATTAAACATCGTATTTAATTTTTTACAACCACGTTAACTTTCATTTTTACCCAATCAAGTGTCGTCCTCATTGGTCGGTTAAGTTGACGCTTATGTGATTTTTAAAATGTACTCAATTTTCATCTAAAATTTATGAATTTTAAACTAAATAAACTTAACTACATTACTACAGTGAAACCTCTCCTTACGGACACCCTCAAGATACGACACTCCTCATATACGGACAGATTTTTATGTCCCAACTGAAATAATATAGAAATAATGATAAAGTTAACTCTCGTTTACGGACTCTCTCAGACACGGACATGGACAGTTGTTTCAGTCTTAAAGCTTGCTTTACCTCCTGACTGCGGACAGAACTTTGATTTTAAGACCTAATGAGTTATAAAAATGGAAAATTTAATTTTTAGAACTTTTTCCTTAACACGAAAGAAGACAATAAGAGTCTCGTAGGCTACCAATAGCTCAGCCAGCTACCCCTTGTTAGCTGGAAGCGAGTGGATAACCAAAATCATAAAATTTAACCTGTCTGATGGGTCCAAGGTTTCTGCAGTAGTGAAATTGTATTCGATAGGGTTAGTAGGATTATTCTCTTCACTTCAATCAGTTGTTCTGTTTCGAGAGACATGGCCCCTGAACGTGAAGGTTAAGTAGAAAACTGTAAATTACAGTACTGCATAACTGTAGACCTAGAATAAAATTGCATGGCACAGTACTGTATTTTTCTTTTTTCGATCTTATCTACTGTAGTTCAAAGTTGCAAAGAATTTACTGTAGTACAGTAGACTGTATTTAGAATTAAAGTACAGTAATACATTTAATTTAAAGGGTGAAGGGATACATAATGCATATTATAAATTTACTCTTAGATTGGGGAGCCTCCCTCCCAATAAAGTACACTTCCCAGATGCGGACAGATTGTTACGTCCCTTCGATATCCGTAAATGAGAGGTTTCATTGTATATTATCTATGAACAATTTGGTGCCATTGGAGCTAATACTTTTGAAATTATATCTGTTAAATATATTTTATTTTGACGTCACTAAAAAGGCTCCTTGCGACAAAGTTTCAAAAATTTTTTTATTAATATTTTCTCAAAAGCTTGAAAATATTCATGGGAATAAAAATTAATTAACTTTTAGAGCTGTCTAAATAGAGAGTCAAAACACAATTTTAAATTTCGTTAATTTACCACTAAAACATATTTTAATCTAAGTGCAATTTGAATATGTCCCGAAGGAACTTAATATTTCATACAAATGTTAATTAAATTTTTTATCAACATTTAATTGACCTCTGTGAGAAGTTTCAGATCAGTCTGACAATAACTGTTGTGCTAAGAACTTTCTTTTATTCAAGGAACTGCTTACAATTTTAAAGTTGAGAATGCAGCATTAAAAAAACACATTTCTCTTAACTCACTCATACGACTTAAGTTATATTTGGCAATCTTTAATTATAGGAGATGGTACCTTAAAACGGTGAAGCTTTCGTATTAGAACAGGGTTCATCTGTTTAGCCACAGGTAGCATATTTTGTAATTTATTTTTCTCTGGACGGGTTTCATCAGCTCCTCGTTTATGCGTATGACGTGAATATGCTAGGAAAAAAATCCACAAACAATTAGGGAAGACACGGGACTTTTACTTGAAGCAAGTAAATAGCTTTGGAAATAACGTGACCAGAACATAGTACGAAATGGAAATAAAAAATTGTAAATTTATTCTTTGAAGAGGTGGAAAAATTCAGATATCTTGGGGCAACATTAACAAATGAAGAGTCCACTGCAAGAATGATGGATGTCATTTGGAATACATTTTGCAGGAGAGGCAATTGAAAGTTTGAAATGCTTAGCGCTCAAAGCTTAACTGTCATATTCCGATCATTACTGGACAATGACTATTAATGTTAATGCCATATAACTCTCTATGTACATTCTATATTTCTTAAGCTATGCATTGACAGTCTTGGTTCATTTTCGACAAGAAAGTGACATCCATCATTCTTGCAGTGGACTCTTCAAATATAAATGACACTCAAGGAGAAATAAAAAGCAGAATAAATCTGAAAAATGTCTGCTATTATTCGACTGAAAAGCTTTTGCCATCTAGTCTGCTTAAAAAACCTGAAGGTTAGAATGTATAAAACAGTTACATTACCGGTTGTTCTGTATGGTTGTGAAACTTGGACTCTCACTTTGAGAGAGGAACAGAGGCTAAGGGTGTTTGAGAATATGGTGCTTAGGAAAATATTTGGGGCTAAGAGGGATGAAGTTAGAGGAGAATGGAGAAAGTTACACAACACAGAACTGCACGCATTGTATTCTTCACCTGACATAATTAGGAACATTAAATCCAGACGTTTGAGATAGGCAGGGCATGTAGCACGTATGGGCGAATCTAGAAATGCATATAGAGTGTTAGTTGGGAGACCTGAAGGAAAAAGACCTTTGGAGAGACCGAGACGTAGATGGAAGGATAATATTAAAATGGATTTGAGAGGAGGTGGGATATGATGGTAGGGACTGGATTAATCTTGCTCAGGATAGGGATCGATGATGGCGGTCTTATATGAGGGCGGCAATGAACGTGTGGGTTTTCTGAAAGCCATTTGTAAGTAAGTAAGTAGTAAGTAAGTAAGTATATTTTCTCTGTTACAATATAGGATTCTAAACGTCACGTGACACAGTTTGAAGGGCTCTCAAATAGGAAATAAAATCGTAATATGAAAGTAGAAAGTCAAATATAATTATGAACATAAAAACAAAAAAAGTGGATTTTCTTAATTTTTCACCATTATTTCGCCATAGTTTTCCCTTAACAAATTATCACGCTAGCGATTGTACCTATATCTGAAAATTTTGACGTATAAATACAGGGTTCAGAGACATAGTGGGCCAAGCGCCATTTATTAAAAATGGAGAAAGCAAGGGTTAAAATTAAGTGAATACCATAGTTTAATGAAGATTGACATATCATTTAGTTCGAATATGTATACTTTATATTACTTGCTATAATATGTTTCCATTGAATTATGGAGATACCTTAATTTTAATCCTTGTTTTCTACGGTTTTAGTAAATGGCGCTTGGCCCACTATGGTTCTGAACCCTTCAAATATGTCTTTCTTCTCACTAGGTGTGGAGGAGGTAACTTGAGAAGTGACCATCATACAAAATGCAATCCTCTTTCGCCTTATTCTCCTTGTATTACCCTTGTTCTCTTTGTCTTTGCTTTGTTCTGCTTGACTTTCCCTTGTTCCCCTTGCCTTTCCCTTGTTCTTCTTGTTTTACTCTTGTTCTCCTTGCCTTTCCCTTGTTCTCTGCCTTTTATTTTTTCTCCTTGTCATCTCGTTATCCTTGTATTGCACTTATATTCCTTGTATTCTTTCCGTTTAATTTTTCGCACACATATATACCTAGTAAAGCTATGCACTACATTTCTTTATGCTCGACCATTCCGAAATGTAGTAATTATACACCTGGTAGCAGACCTTTAATGCATGTCATTAAAGTACACCTACTCATTAAAGGTCAGGTCTTTCAGCCAATGACGACTCAGGTTACAACTGTTCAGCCAATGACAGGTCAGCTTTCTACCGTTATAAAACCGCAAGTATCGATTATTCTCGGATATGCAATCGAAAGAGAATTAGCGAAAAGTCACGGAGGCTGGAAATCCAATACTGTCGCAGAAGGTTATGTTCTGTTACTATAATAATTAGCGTTAATTGTAAATAATATTCAAATAAATTCAATTTGTCATCTCGTTTTGCAATGTCGAATTCAATAATCAAGGTTATAATATTATAATATTATCAAGTTTAACGGGACTACGTCAAGGTCAATGACATTATTGTTCCTCGGAAAAAATCAATACTTTCGCGTCTGCGCACATCTCACAATTCACGACCTAGAACAAGGTCACTTCCGATCTTGTCAGTTACAAATAAAATGTATACATCTAATACTGGTAATTTCAAGTTAGAAATATGGTCGAGCATAAAAAGTCGTATGAAACTCGCCTATAATGGTAATTAAGAAGCTCGTATGAAAATTATAAAACTCGCTTGCGTTCGTTTCATAAATATCCATACTCGATTCTTAATTACTATCATTATAGGCTCGTTGCATAATGTACTATTTTATATTTGTATTCTGTAATGTGGATATCTTACTATGCGTATATTTTGGAGAGAGCTTTAGATATGAGCTCAATAAGTTTCACTTTTTAGTAAGCATTTAATCTTTATTAACGACTTGTACTTAAATATTCAACATGATTTCTGCGTTTCTCCTCTACGATAAGAGCGATGAAATTTGGGATCTGTTTGCGGTCATAGACGCTAGCAGTGGTGCAGTGTGGGAGATATCAATCATACGGGAATAATAAATACGATAAATGACAGAACCGGCTCCAGTTCTTGGAAATAAGTCATTGTTGGTTATGGAAAGGAGATGGATATTGATTTACTGCAAATTTATGAATGTTACTTGTGCTAGAGGTAGGCCTATCTTCAGAGTTGAGTAGTCTAGCTGACATTTCGCCTTGTTCTGACTTAACGATCACTAATGCAGGCTGGCTTCGGTTATATTTGCGCTGCCCTCCCACCTTTAACTTTATGAGCCACTCGTACAAGCGAAATGGTTACTAAAAGTGTCGTAATGTGCCTGATAATTATTTCCATTTGCGATTAGACATAGCGCATTAGTGTACACTTTTATGTTCGTGCTTAGCTTGACTTAAAGGGGATACATTTGTGTCTTAAGATGAACACGAAGTTACATGCTAGGAATAACGATTATTTCATTGACGTGCCAACCTAATGCAAGTTATCGATATTAGATTAGAATAATAAGATACATACACACATAATCGATATACAAAAATCGATTACTTATTATAGTAAAAATGCCGAATATGAGAACACTTTAAAAAATGCTATAAATTCTAGAGTTTATAAAAATAAAACTCAACTCAACAAAATACATCCCAAATTAAAGTATACAATAGAAACAGAACATAACCAACCTATAAACTTCTTAGACATCACCATAACCAAAAAAAAAAAATGACACGAATTCAAAATATACAGGAAGCCCACTACAACCACAATACACATACACAATTCATCAAATCATCCCATACAACATAAACATGCAGCTTTCCGTACAATGACACACAGATTAATTAATATACCAATGAACAATGACAACTACACTGAAGAATTAAACACAATAAAATATATAGCACAAGACAATGAATATAACCCTAACATAATAGACACACTAATAAAAAAGGCAAAACAAAAACAGAACAAACCAACACAAACACCACGTGAGAATAAATACATAACATTAACATATCACAATACCAATAGTCACAAAACTGCAACTTCATTCAGAAAACTAAAATACAAGATAGCATAGGCTACAAGACAAATAACACAACACAGAAATATCTAAATAATCACATTAAACATCCAAATAAATATAATTCAACTGGAGTTTACAAACTAAAATGCAATAGTTGCCCACATTTTTACATAGGACAGACAGGAAGATCCTTTCACACAAGATATAATGAACATATTAAAGCTATAGCCAAACCCTACACCACATCAACTTATGCAGACCACATTATCAACAATAATCATGACTACAATAATATAAAAACAGATATGGAAATTTTACACATCACACCAAAAAGTTCACAGTTAAACATCTTAGAACAATACGAAATATATAAACATACAATAAAATATCCACAACATATACTTAACACACAATTACAGTTCGATACCCACACATTATTCGACGTCATGATACGTCATAACACACAAACAACCAGCCCCCACCATAAGAGCAACATACCCCCACCCCTACAATCGACAAATGCACATCGCAGAATTCAAGATCACCAGTAGTTCAGGAGACACTGAGGAAGACGTGACATCACGTCGAAACGGGGCCGTCTGTCAACACTTTTTAACGTATGACTAAGTAATTTTATGTTTTTAACAAACAAAGTGTTAACGTGAACTTTAATCAATGAAAATTTTATTATTTATTTTATAAAATCAGCTTTTATTTTGATGCAACATGCCACTTTCATAACTGTTATATTGAAATAAAATGTTTAAAGTACAGAGTATAAAAAAAAATGTTATCATATCCTGTATCTTTTGAAAATGGGTTCACGATATGAGACTCTCCACATCTTTGTTCAAACAGAATTTGTTTTGTCCCAAACGTGTTTGCCTTCCACGTCAGCAGATATAGTAGAAGAGGAGGATATGGATGATTTATCTCTCTAAAAGTTACGATACATTTTGCTATTGTCAATCTTACCCGTTTCTGTAGATACACTTTTCTGACTTGTAAATTCAATTTAGCGGCCTTTTAGCGACATTTCACATATATTTGGCGACTTTGAGGTGACAACTGTTGGCAACTCTGTGCGTAATGAAGTTGTGAGTCGACTGCCATGCCGAATGGATGTGACCCTATGGGTTTTTAGGGTGGTTATGTGTGCTGTAACGCTATTTAAACTACCGTAATAAACACTAGTAGTATGATGTATCGTTTATGAATGTTTGTTTGATCCTTACTCTACCCTACTATTGTGCCCTTTAATTTGTATCTTTTAAATTTCGAACCGCGCCCGCAATCTCATATAAAAGTTGCCATGTCTTATGCCCCAACCATCGGATTTTTTCCATTATGTATGAAGTTGTAGAAATTATTTAGATGTCCACGTTGCTTATTTGGAATGTTCGCTACTGATAGGTTATCTTAATATATGAAATTAAATGTGGGTATGTATGTATGTATGTATGTATGTATGTATGTATGTATGTATGTATGTATGTATGTATGTATGTATGTATGTATGTATGTATGTATGTATGTATGTATGTATGTATGTATGTATGTATGTATGTATGTATGTATGTATGTATGTATGTATGTATGTATGTGGGTGTGTATGTTCTCTATACAAATCTACACGCTTTGATCGATATGTGCCAAAGTTTGCACATTTAACCTTCATAACCAGGAGAAGAACATAGGCTACATTAAAATTGTGCAAATGGAAGTTAAATTAATTAAATATATAAAAAATAAAAATAAATAGATCAAATATTCATGTATAATATTATTAAAATGCAGAATCTTCTACAGTCAATTGCTCTTTATTACTGTCTGTTGTATTCAACATAGACTTTCACGAGGCCTTGGAAATTTTAACACGAAATTAAATTACATTGTTGTTACACATCATGAAGGCTAAAACTAGATAATTCATGCAATAAGTATCTTTACGCAGTCCAGGACCGTATTATGAATTCCTCGATGCAGTTTTGTAGATAGTGAGCAGACTGTTTTATCCAATTGAATTCTAGAATTCTTTCAAACTACAAGGATTGCTAAAACATAATTTACTTAATATTGAATAGCCATAGTAGACCTACTATTGCGAAATATTGACTCACCAGAATTATGCACTAACAAGAATTTGTGTCAAACGTAATATGAGTGGCAATATTAACTGGAAAAACGAAAGACGATAATGTTTTTATTCCACGTATTGCTATTATAGCCAATCGATTTTAAGCAATTATTATAAGTTATAGTAATATTTGTGATAATATTACAATATTATAATATTTCAATAATAATGTAGAGCCTATTTTACTGTTACTGTTAACCCGTCTCTTATTAATAAGTTATGGTCACTAATGACTTGGCCGTTTATAGAAAAATATGATTTTCTGTTGTGGTAGTGTTCTACATTGCCTTTTCCAGGAGAGTGAATTCTGATGAGTATAGTCTCCGTTACTGCAAAAACACCCGAAATCCATGTATTTGATAGAATACATCCGTTACAGATTGCAGTTTGGCCTTGAAGGAAATTAAATATATTGTGGGGAGAAAGGCTTAATAATGCATAATGCCGTGGTACGATAAATATTATCATCAATCACAATGTTAAATATCTTAAATATCCCTGTAGCATAAGGTCTTAATGTTGTTAAAAGTCTATTCATAGGTGAGATGGAATTATTTCGATTAGTCAGTTTCTTTGGATATTAGTGGCACTTTCTTTAATATGCGTCACTAGGGAGGAGAAAACATAAGTAAATATGGTTCTTTTTGATTTTATATAGTTCCCTTGCCGAGGTCTCCGATAAGTCTAACAAACAGTTTAATTAGAAATAGACAAAAGTTTAAAACCCGGGCAACGCCGGGTAATTTAAGCTAGTATTCTTATAAAAAACATGAGCAAATCTTTTGAGAAGATTCGAAGTGTCCGTTAATTAGGGATGTCTGTTAAGGCACATTTCACGTTACGTGCAAACAGCAGATAGTGTACTGTTAGTTTCCTTGTATTCTTTTCCTCTCATAAAATGTCAATCCATGCGATGGTTCCCGCGTAACCTCAGAATGTTAGTTTGCATGTTTCGGAGCCATAATTTTGTCTTCTAGCATTTGTGATATAACTTGCCTCCACAAAAATCTTAAAACGTATTCTAAAAATTTATGACAATAAATGTTCAGGATATCATGTAGTGAGCTACAGCTTTGTATCCGTCGATGCATCAGAGATTCTTATCGAAGAGAGAACGCAGAAAATAATGAGCACGAGCTCCAAGAAAAGAAAAATAGCAACGCGACAGAGATAAAGGAAATGCGGATACAAAACAAAGTTCATATGGCACACAAGCTTTCTTCTCTACAACGGAAATAATCCATAGAGGACTGCGAAGAGCTGCAGTTCTTGACTCTTCTCAGTGGAGTCTTCATTGAAATTCAGAAGACCGTTCTTCTAAGCACCGCATGCTTCTTCTAGGATCGGACAACCTCACTCTACACTGCAGTCGGCCGTTATGTAATTTCCAAGTTAAAAAAAAAAAAAGAGATTGATCAAAGGAGGGGTTTGTTATTAAACTGCAGCACAAAGTCAAGTGATTAATGATAAAGAACAATATAACAATGAAAACCGTTCTCCGACTTGGGCCTCCTCATAATCCGACAACAAAATATCTTAGAAATAGACAGAGTTCAAAATCAGCTCATTTATGAAGCTGTTAAACCTACAACTATTGACACTATACTGCTCGTGATCCAAAATAGAAGAATTAAGTCAGAAACAATACAAGCGGCAGAGCTATTCCATCTCAAATCGACCGAAATATAGAGAAAATTGACCTTACAATTTCTAAATACAATGAAACTTTTTTGTACGTAAAGAACTGTGATACAATGCTTTGTGCAAAGTTTGAGGCATCAGAACTTCATAGTGTTTAAGTTAAAAATATTTAAATTTATCATGTTTTCATAAAATTTGCAACTTTAAACTGTTGTAGCTCCGAAATCCCTTCACCCAATGACCAAAATCATGGTTTATTTTGATGCTGAGAAATTAAAGTTAATATTGACATATAAACAGATTTTCTTACTATGTATGGAAATGGAGAAATTTATATTTTTCCTCATTAAGATGCCTTTGCCAAGGAAAAAATATTTTAAAAATATATAGTTAGATTCCGCATTGAAAGTACCAATAAACACATATTTTTTTACAGATGGCACGTTGATAAGAAAGTATTGAAAATATATAATAAAGAAAATAAATAGTAAGCGCGTGAACTAACCAGCTGACTGTGAGGTGGGAGCTAGCCGAGGTAAGCAAGGCCAGGAGACATAAACACGTGATGTTTCGTCTAGCAGTCATGGCTGTGCTAGCTTTATCACAGGTTTTCATAAACACAGGAGTAAAATGACGCCCAACGCTTGCTTATCTTCAGCTCTCGGCCAATGCGTGCGGTACTGCGCCGTTCAAGTCTAGGTGTGTGAAAATAATCTGTTTAATACCCTCGAAACTTATTGCCGTACCACTAACCAAACAATGCCGAAACCCTCTTAATAGTGCAAGCTTTTTTCTCAAAATTTTTTTACATTTTTACAAATTGGCGAAAAGCCTAAAAGTAAGTAAAATCAGATTATATGTCTCTCTGTGTAAAATAAAAATAAGGATTACTTCTTAACATAACCTACCAAATGTCAGCTTCAAAATGAGCTCTAGTTCAATGTTCTGCAGTAAATGGTTCAGAGTTCTGAGCGCTGAAAGAGGCTTGTTTTTATAAAATACGCTAAATTTGTCGCTCAATAATACGAAACCCGTTTGACTTTCGATAGTATATTTTTGCAAATGCACTCTCTTCAGAACCTTGTATAAATGGGGAAAAATTAGAGTATAAAAAATGCGAGGTTTTTTACTGATCGATTTCATATGGAATAGCCCGGCACTAAAACTCCACGAAAAACTGGTTAGATAAAAAATAACACGAACAGTATTAAAACTCGACTAAAATGAGATATTACAAAATAATAGAAGCAACAGTAAAACCTTAACAAAAACCGATTAGATTACAAAACACTAGAAGCAGAACTTGAAGTTCTCTCCCAAAAGCTTCTTGTAATGCCGTAAAGCACTGGATTGCATTTTTTCCTTTTGCAACTTGTATTTTTATGAAGCATCTTTGTTCAGGGCGGTATTACTTAATAAAAACCAGAAACAGTCCCTGTATTCACAAAATATGGCTACTTCCACATTTATGCAACAATCGCTCTTCTATCAAATACCTTACTATAATAATACCGGACAGCTAGCAATTTTACATGCGAATGACGCTGGTGCTGCTACGTAGGCGGCCGGTGTGGTGATACTCCTGAAATAAGCTGTAATCAACTGCAATGTAGATTGCTGCTGGGCTAGTTAATTGTTTTATTAATTACTACTGTGTTAAAATGTCAGGGTGTATATTATGTGCTGTTTATAATTGCTGCAAAATTAGAGCATTACAAATTGCTCCAAATCGTACTTTCGATTTCAGAGGGATCATAAAACGTGAGTCAACAACATTCTTTAGTAGGCGTAATTCCTTCGTCTTTGTGTTGATAGAAAAATACAAATTGGCTTCTTTATCTACATCTAATAAATAAATAGAAGCTAAAATGTATCGGAAATTTTAAAGTTTTATCAAATTAAGCTTTTTTGTTGTCCACATGCCTTTACTAATTATTACAAGCATCAGATTACTATCAATTTTATCTTTGCAGTTGTCAGCAATGGGTATATAATGTATTAGTGTAAATTCATTCCTAATATCAGAATTGAATTTCTCACTAAACCAAAGAAAAAATATGTAACAATTAATTACGGAAAGTAATATGAAGTATGCAATATTTCTCATAATATGCAGCTTTGATATAAGATAATAATTTTACATTAAATATTAATCAACATTTCTTAAGTGTTTCATATAATTAGTAACTCACGTTTTAAACAATAGTCAGAATCCCGTTATGTTAATATTTGTATATGCGGACGTAATTCCATCCCGCTCCGCTAGATGTCAGGTCCGCGATATTTCGCACTCACGCCAATGCTGCTAGTATACAGCTGTCCGGTATTATTACAGTAAGGTATTTACTTCTATTACGTTCTAAAAGATTCCGATGCTCACCGCCAGGAGCGCTGATTTAGAGTATTGTTGCCATTACTTATTGAATGCCTGGTATCACAGTCTAGTATATACAGTGACGAAGCTCAATACGTGGGAAATATGCATCCATAGATAGTTGCTAACCACTAGGATCGTTACTATCGCCTCATCACAGACAATGCGAAATAGTAGGCCTACCGGCACAGTCTATTGTTCCTGGTACCCTCAAAACTCAAGCTTCGTGACTATATAATAGACTGTGCTGGTATACAGTATATAGTGACTTTTACTATCTCTATGGCTATCGAAAAGGAACACAGGAGAGTATATTTTGATGTGAAGAGGTTTTGAGAGGACTATAGAGGATCACAGTGAAGATAGTCTGAATTATTTGCAAGTACTGTTCTTCCTACATCTAATGTGGACAGTGATAGGGTTTTTTCTCAGTACATGAAAATACTGTAGCACAAATTTTCGTCTAGACAATGTAGAAACTATGCTTAATCTATATTTTGGTTGTTGTTGTTTTCTAATGCCAGGCATTTGACATTAAAGTCATTTGATATCTTGCACTCCAATATTTTTAAAAGATATTATCATGACCAGCCACTGAAGCACAGATTTTGAGGTGTTCCGAATCCATTTCTTGGTTTGAGTTGCACAATGGGCAGTTAGAGGATAAATGCTGATAAATGTGATATGTATAACCCAAAAGAAGAAAGTAACAGCACCTATATATTAAGGATAACATAACAATAACACATTCAACTGACAACTTATAGATTGACAAATCGAACTGAAACCCTGACAGAGTTACTACGTGAGCGCTGGCTGTCTTGGAGAGGAGCAAGTGAGAAGCACGGGGGGAAGGAAGAGAGCGCTATGCACTATGTACTTGCAGGTCCGCTCACAGTTTGTCAAACCTGCTAACAAAGGCATTAAAAGGTTGACTAGCTGCCTGCAATGCTAGCATAATGGAACCTTCCTAGCCGACAGTCGAGGCAAAAATGAAGAATCCGTTATTGTGGTAATACTGGGGAGTGATTCTTCTATTGGTCGCGATGCCCACACACACCCTCTCAGATATTTACGTGGTGATTAGTGACTGAATGACGAGGAGCGAGGGAGAGAGAAGAAAGAAAGAGAGAGATTCCAGAAGTTGGCGTGTTTTACGGGGTTTCACTTGAAGTTGTCAAACTATAGTTCGCGAAATACCCACCGAAATAGTGGAAGGTTTAATACGGAAATCACCAGTTTTATTTCATAAAAAATACGGTCCATAACAATCAAGGAAAGCATTTGTGGATGCGACTAAAACATTCATAGGTTTTGCATGGCCATGGTGTAATTGTAAATGTCGAAAAACACAATCAAAACACATTGGTGTTGAATTGCCAGCCGTACTGTAGCTTAGGTGATCAGCTGGTCATACTGGCGTAGTGTACGGGAGGGTGTGACAGGGGGAATTTGGGTGGTGAGGGAAGACCAGCTGGTGAGGTTAGCTGCTTCACTACCCAGATTACTAGTACTGGTATTGGCACCATCCCTTGCTGACTACATTGGTAGAGTACCTGGATTGCTAGTTTGTGTTAGTAGCAACTAATCCATTTACTCTACTAATTAAATCCGCCTTGTATCTTCACATATCCCTTTCCTATTAGTTTAGTCATCCTCAATAACATAGTACTTACCATAATTGCATTAGAGAACACTGGATTTTTAATGGCGATACAAAATCAATAGTATAACTTTTTTCGGAATAGAAGTAAACCTAGTAGTCTTGGGTCCACAGATGTAGAGTAACAGTTAGCATGTATGACCGTGAAACGAGCGGGCCTGGTTTCAAACTCTGGTTACCTCGTCACATGTTTGAATTTTTTTTTGTTTTTGGGTTTTCCCTCAATCAATTAAAGCAACATTGCGGGGTAACTTTCAGCGTTCCACCTCGAACTCATTTCGCCACCATAACTACACTTCCCCTCTTTCATCATCTCAGTTTCTTTCCCATATTTCGGAGTTGCTCCGATATAGTCGGCTACGAGCAGCCACAGAACTTGGTCCTCGTGGTATGTGGTCATTAGTTGCTGGTGGTAGTGCTATGTACCGTAGAATAGTGGTGATGCCTACGCGAAAAAGTAAAGGAATTCTGAGGGTTGTAGAAGAGTCGGAGGCGGTCCGCAGGGGAATCTGTAGCGCGGCATACTTGTGAGGGCAGTCACGGTCCTTGCCCCGTCCCTCAAATAGAATACAAACCTAGAAGTCTTAAGTAGTAAATTTTCGCCACTTAAAATAATATTATCCCTGATCGAGAGTGCTCCAGACAGAATATAACTTTCTTTTGATGAGCTTGGTATTAAAGTTGGGCGACTCCACTTCTGCTTTCTTACAGGAGAGGCGAAAAACTAGATCCTTTGTAACCAATGTCACCGTTATACGTACATTTTTTTAAAAAACATTCTCATGGATCATAGAAACATTTTTTCAGTCTCTAAATGTGATTGAAATTAATATTCAGGTCGCAATTTAAGTTTAAAAGTGGAGTTGTCAATCTCTGAAACTAAGTCATGGAGTTGTCTGTTTTCGAAACCAAACGAAGCCATATTTAAAGTGAAATTGTCTACTTTTGAAGCTAAGTCTCTTCTAGCTCGGTTTCAAAGCAAATTTACGTAAAACAGTATGTCTTATTCATCCACAAACCGATTATATAAACAATCAGCCATGTTAGATTCGCGATCTCTGGTACGAATGTGGTCTTTTCATTGGCTACTGAAGGAACTGTACTAGTTTGAAACCAAGCCACAGTGGAGTTGTCTACAGTTTGATTCTAAAACGCACAATTAAGTGCTATTTTCTCTCTGTTCTGTCCGTTTTTTAACCTAAACAGTTTCAGAATCGCATTCAGCATACAAAATTCTATGAGAAACTATCAATATCTCGAAATCGCAAAAAATGGAGTTGTTTAACTTTGATACCATGCTCCTCATTTCTCTTCCATATAACAATTTGGAGCTATCGTAGTAAACCTATAAAGATGGCGTAACTGCGCGTGAGTTTTTCTTCGAACCTGCAATCCATATCATCCCAATAACCTGTATCCATACTAGATTTATTCTGAATCTTTTATCAATATTTCCGATTTTATGTTATCAAATCATTTTTTTGTTTTCGAGTTCCTTCTTACGTTGAATATGTTTAGTCGTAGTCGTCGTCGTCGTCGTCGTCGTCGTCGTCGTCATCATCATCATCATCATCATCATCAATAACGACAACTTCACGGTAGATCTAATTATTAATTATAAGTAAATTACTTGGAAGGTGGCCGAACATAATTTCCAAAAAATCATTTTAGAAGAAGACGCAAAAGAAGCCCATTGATCTGGAGATAAAAAGAAGAAAATGGTGTTGGATTGGACACACCCTGAGATGCCCAGAAGGAAACATTGCTAAAGAAGCACTCGAATTGAATGCTCAGGAGAGCAAGAGAAGAGGAAGACCCAGGATAACGTGGCAACAGTCTGTTCAAGAAGAAGCCCAAAATATAGGGAAGAGCTGGAGAGAAGTGAAGGCCCTGGCCGCAAACAGATCAAAATGGCGCTCTTTTGTTGTGGTCCTATGCTCCCCATAGGAAGACACAGGACATTGCATGTATGTATGTATGTATGTATGTATGTATGTATGTATGTATGTATGTATGTATGTATGTATGTAAATTATTTGGAATATCAAAGTGAAAATTTGTGTAATGCATGTCCACATTGTAAGAAATATGTGGTAAAAGTTTCAGATTAATTTTGGTGTAAAAATGTAGAAGTTACAAATTTCACAGATCCACAGCCTTAAACTCTTAGACCTACTTATTACATACGTGGTTTATTTCATTTTGTTTCCACCATCGGATCAAATCGCTCATTCTTAACCTATTCTCACGTGTTATGGTATCTCTCTGGTTGAGAACCGGTTCCAAGATCATGAAACATTACGCCGTTTCAGTCTTACACAGTTCATACACACAGTGAAGAAATCTGCCCATTGCTGGTTTAAAGAAACATTATTATACGTATACAGTGGACTCTCCTAAATTCGACAGAACAGAATTGAAAGTTCTGTCCAATAAGAGTAGTGCGTGTGGCAGGCGAAATGAAAACAAATTCTTATTGGTTATCAATCAACGAATATAGTACTGTACTTGCATTTCCTGCCCGCCCCGAGACTTGTGTATGCGCTTCTAGTACCACAGTGGGATTCGACAGTTCCGTCTCACAAACGGCACAATTCTCAAATAGAAAAAGAAGAGTTCATTAATTTAAAATCAGTGATCAATATGGATGTCCTAATCAATAAAATATTCTGTTTTCCGTTAACAAAAGTATCACTAAAGACACAAGACCAATTTCCATTCAAATGGCAAACCCATTTCTTAATGACCGTATAGGGGCGTGTCTAATTTTCCTTATGTAAGCAGTCGAACTATACGATGTCGAACTTGATTTCTGTCGAACTTAAGAGCTTCCACTGTACTACTACTAGATCGATGTTCTGATAACGGCATTCTCGACTGAAAAGTATACATTCATTGAATAATCAAAGTTGAAACTTATGAATGAATATGGTTAGGCCTACATTGTTTAAGTTATGATATTCACTATTCCCACACAGCGAACTCGCCTCCAATGATGAATTTTCTGTCATAATGACTGCCGGATTCTACGCAACAACAAAGGCTACAAAACAAGCATGCGAAGTCTAAAAAGCAAGTGATTGCGTCCTATATTTTAATTGTATAACTAAGAGCGAGTGTATGGCACATGGAGGAAGGACTCATTCATCCTTGACGTCACTAGTAGACGGAAGTGAGGGGCCTGCTTCATTAAGCACCCGCTCTGCCCCTGGGGAAGCAGTCCTCGTTAGTCAATGGAAACAAGCTCACGAGGCGATGCGGGTGTCAAGGTGGCGAGGAAGTGCTCTATACTCCGAGCTATCATGTAGCCAACAGCGGACATCTTAAACTAGACCACGATGGCTAGGGTATCGACTGTACACGCTTATTATAAATTTGGGAAATTTATTTTACGACAGAATATTCGGCTTCAGGGGAACGGTTAAAGAATTTCAGTATAAAAGTTTAGTTTAATATTTCTAGGCCTATAGTGTTCAGAGTGGAAAAAAAAATTGCCATGATTATACTGTACAAAAATCATAATGAACTCAATGGTATAAAAGACAACTAATTGGGTTCTTATCCAACTGTAAAAAATAGTCCTAACAGATAATCTGTTTTCCCACTTTGCTAAATGAATCTCAAACTTCAAGAGCACATTACTTGCTACAATCTTCACTCGTATACCTTTCATTTTTTTAAGTTATCAAGTAAATCATATTGTAGATTCTAAAGCAAAATTTAGTTAAATATTTCACCCTTTGTGAAATAAAAAGAAAAATATTAAACTTTGATTAACAATTTTTGTCATTTTTTCAATGCAT
Source organism: Periplaneta americana (assembly GCF_040183065.1). Taxonomy (NCBI): domain Eukaryota; kingdom Metazoa; phylum Arthropoda; class Insecta; order Blattodea; family Blattidae; genus Periplaneta; species Periplaneta americana. The sequence continues at coordinate 165,617,892 of NC_091119.1, forward strand.
ATCTATTTTTTCTCTCCTCATATTGTGTGTAATATTCACAAACTCGTAGGTTAACTTTGTAGAATATAGGCTGCAGAATACACTGTAAAAATTTTATGTAAATAGATTCAGTAGCTTCAGAGAAAATTGCACCTAAATTTGAAAAATATCAGCTTACGGAAAACTGCATTAAAAAGGCAGTACGAATTACATACGACGCCAAATTTAGAGATATCATTTAAAGGGCTTATCTGCAAGATGCCCCCATAACTGTGTATATATATATATATATATATATATATATATATATATATAAAATTTTAAAGAGCAGATTTTGTACTTTTAAATAAAAAATCTAATTTTGATCCCTTATCGTCCCTTAAATTCTGTAAACCGTAAAATATTCCATATCCAACTTAATGGGTTAGGTACAGCTTACAGCAGTAAAATTTTGGAAATATTTAACATTTTTTTACTCCATTACTGTATCTTGTACAATAATGAAAATAGTATGTGTAAAACAGTGTCCTTCTGCTATATGAAAAAAAAAAAAAATATTTTTACGATTTGAAAAAAAAAAATATTTACTTTTTTTTTTTTTTTAATTCAGTTCACTGTGCAGTGATGAAGCGTTTCCCACATAACTCAAAAACTATCCAACATTCTGTGATGAAATTTTTTCTGTGTATTTATGCATGTCATATCTACAATATGATGCAAGATCACTTCTCTACCTTTGATAGTTTGCCTGCTAAAAAATAAATTCATTAAAAAAGGTCAAATATCAGTATTTTCTTCTAACACAAAATAAAAAAAAATATTATTTATTAAGGAATGTAGTTGAAAGAGTTGATATTGATATTGATATTGTTGATTGATTGATGTTGATAGTTGATATTGTAAACATGAGTTTCAGCAATAAAATAAAATAGAGAGAAGATGAAAAAGTTAACAAGTATAAGAGTTATGAGGGAAATGCTTCTTCACTGCACAGTGAGCTGCCACCTTTTTGAATTTTGAAAAAAAAAAAAAAACATATATATATATATATATATATATAAATAATTTTTTAAATCGTAAAAATATTTTTTTCAGATAGCAGAAGGACAGTGTTTTACACATACCAATTTCCATTATTGTACAAGATACAGTAATGGAGGGAAAAAATGTTAAATATTTCCAAAATTTTTAATGCTGTAAGCGGTACCTAACCCCTTAAGGGTAAAAATTACTATAAGCGACCAGTGTAACACGGGAGAAAGCGCATATGCCTGCTGATCCCGAGATATACTCCGACAACGGTTCGATTCCTGCTTTTGATGATTAACTGGTTGACTTTTCAGAGATTTTACCATCTATAAGGTGAATGTCAGGTGATTCATTGCGAATCCTTTGCCTCATCTTGCCAAATACCATCTCGCTATCACCAATTTCATCGACATTAAATAATCTAGTGATTGACACATCTTTGTTAAGTAACAAAATTATCCAAAATAACACTAAAGATAGCGGCCGAATCGTTCAGATATTAGAACAACTAGTTACGAACTGGAAGGTCCCGAGGCCAATCCCGGATGGTGGTAGGATTTTTCTTGCTGCCAAAACTTCTATGACGACATGAGGCACACTCAGCCTCCTGTCAAAGTACGTACCGGGTATTTTTGGGGGGTTAAAAGGCTGTCGGAACGTCATGCCGACCACACAACTTCATTCTAGTGTCGACGTCTTGAAAACGTGGAGCTCTACCTCCATGCCCCCATCTGTCTTCAAGGCGTGAAAGGGGGAGATGAAACAGGTATTTGGTCTCGACCACTTTCGTAGCTATGAATTACTTATGAAGCCGTACCCTGAAACATGACATTAAAGATAGGTTCGACAAATACATCGGAAACCCAGACGACCCGGCGACGGTGAATATCACCAAATAGTCTAGAAAGTTTGCCAGTAGATATTAACAGCGAGTGCAAGGTCTGGTATTTCAGTAGGTCTGATTTTCATGTCTAGTATTGATTGCGGTTGTTAGAATATAATATGAACTTGGATTAGTATATAGAGACATTGAGTTATCTCCCATAGGTTATACAGGGACATCATTTTATTTTTACTTCAATTTTTATTGTACCTGCGTTTCTAAATGTACTTGAGTCCCACTACTTTCACTAATGTCCTTGCTAATGTCAGTCACATAAACTTACGGCCGCTGTTGCTAGCAGTGAAATAAATAGTACAGAGTACAGTGTTTTTCAGAAATATGTTGTATTTTCTATAGAAGACAAAACTTATATTATTGTAGTTTATTTTCACACAGGTATCGTGTGTAGCATAACTGAATTTATCTGTGTGGACTGAGCACAAGTGAAGATTAGAGTTACCGAAAGTACGGTACCCTATAATATGGTACGGTATTTAACAGGATTATTTAAAAAAAGAATTTTGTTTTACTGTTTGTAGGTATGAAGGACGATGATGGAGACTGGAATTACAATATAACCGAATGTGAACAACAGTTTTTTTTCACAATTTCCTGATTATATCATTACGGAATGCCATTAATCTGGTAGATAAATTTAGAGCAATAGAGTGTACAGAAGGAAAGAAAAGTGTAATTTGGCCAACAAAGGTGACAGAAGATGCTAGAGAAAGGATGCAGCGAGGTCCTAATAAGTCGGTCAAGAAGTTAGCTGTACAAATTGGGGTTTCTTACGGAAGTGCTCACAAAATTCTCAGGAATAAATTAGGTTAGTACTATGCTGAATAAAGTAGACATTGCATAATGTATATAACCGCCTGAAGACTTGAGTTTGTGAAAAAAAAATTGTTACTATTGTACTGCTTTTCATAAAATACTGTAAAAGTAATGATCAAACTGAAAATCGTAATAATGTATTTCACTGTAACATAAATGGATACACTACTTTTCTCTCTTCCTATAGCTAGTAAAATTATTTGTTTACATATTGCACTAGTAACACCAAACTCCTGTAATGGAAGGGGGTAACAGTGTTTCCGAGTATAGCCAGGTTAATGTTAAAAATGTTGGTAAAAATAAAGTGATGTCCCTGTACGATAGCTGCGATGCCTACACCATCAGCCTATTACGTAGGCAATCCGGGTTGGAATCCCAGTCATTTTAAAAATGTATAGCAACATTTGTAGCAGTAAAGGTAGCAGTTAGGGTTTTTCGAATGGTTCTCCCTTTTCCGCATTATTCTGTCCGATCTCCATTCTCAACTTCATAGCATTTCTTCGAGCACTGATCGAAACCTGTGGAAAGAGCTGGTATTACCTGCATGAAAATTGGGTACGCAGCGAAGCTTAGCGCTTAGCAATGATTTAATTGCTATGTCATAACGAGATCCGTCAGGATATAATAGTACATTATGCAACGAGCCTATAATGGTAGTAATTAAGACGCAAGTATGTTTGTTTATGAAACGAGCGCAAGCGAGTTTCATAATTTTCATACGAGCGTCTTAATTACCATTATAGGCAAGTTTCATACGACTTTTTATGCTCGACCATATTTCTAACTTGAAATTATTCAAAATTAGGTCATGTTATGGTTATGTGCGAACTGACCTGAATTGTGAGATGTGCGCAGACGCGAAAGTATTGATTTTTTCCGAGGCCGAATGTCACTGACCTTGATAGAGAATAAGATGAACATTAGTCTGATATAATCTGGAAATTGATTTAGAATTGAAAAACGAGATGACAAATTGAATTTACTTGAATATTATTTACAATTAACGCTAATTATTATAGTAACAGAACATAACCTTCTGCGACAGTATTGGATTTCCAGCTTCCGTGACTTTTCGCTGATTGTCTTTCGATTGCATATCCGAGAATAATCGATACTTGCGGTTTTATAACGGTACAAAGGTGACTTGTCATTGAACACCTGAACTTTAATGAATAGGTGTACTTTAATGAGGTGCATTAAAGGGCTACTACCAGGTGTATAATTACTACATTTCGGCATGATCGAGCATAAAATAAATAAAATCACTCGCCACAAATACATTTAAATAGGCCTTAATAATTATGCAGCTCCTTCAAGGGTAGTAATTATTAATTAATTTACTAGAACTATACTTTGTTCCATAATGTCTGACAGGAGAAGTAAACACTACTGGCAGAGGAGGAGAGAAGTATAATTGCTGTTCAACCAATGGAAAAGGCGTCATTCCACGCTTGTCTTGAAGTTAGGCGGGAATAGAACACTTCAGACCGCCCAACTTCAAGTCAAGCTTGGAGTGAGACTTGTGCAATTGGTTGAATAGCAATTACACTTCTCTCCTCCTCTGCCGCAATGTTTACATCTCCTGTCAGACATTATGGAACAAAGTATAAGTTCAATTCCTGGCTGAGAAGGAAAATTTTGTTTCCCTTGCATCAGGATTGGGTATGGTTCTTATGTCTAATGTTTATCTTGTCATATTATACCATTTATTACTGTCAGCTGTCACACAATATACAGATGAATGTAAATCAATAAAATTATTAGAGTGAGTGAAAATATTGCGAAAACAAATAATCCCTTAACACCATTTTAAACTTCTTCATATTACAAATTTGCAATATGTTAGGTGGTAATTTATTTACAATATAACTGACAGAACAACAGGAGACTTTGAATAAAAAGATGTTCTGTAGTTTTCAATAAACATTTAATTTCTTTCCTTTGTATAATACGTATACATCATCATTTAAGTTGAACATTTCACTATTGTTTTTGTAAAAGAGAGTTGATTTATATATACAGGGACATCATTTTATTTTTACTTCAATTTTTATTGTACCTGTGTTTTTGAATGTACTTCACTCCCACCCCTTCTACTAATCAAGTTCAACCACCCTCCACACAGATCCAAGACCGCATATACACTCATAGTAGCGTTACGTTCAGAGTAAACAGTACGTTCCAAAAATATGTTCGTGTTTTCCAGTGACGAAAGAGCTTTCAATATTGAATCATTTTCGCACAGGTACTGTCGTCCATTTTCCTACGTCGCATCCCGGTTTTCCCTACCTGCTTCTATTCGCCTTTCTGTAAAGGCTAGTGGCTGGGCTATCTTAGCTCTTTTCTGAGAACATTAATTTCTGTTAGAAATTGGACGTCTACGTAATATTATACTCATACAATTGTTTAAAATAACTTAAATAAAAGAGCCTCGTTAAGTAATTAAATGTCACGTGATTTCCTCCTTTTCTACGACCCTGCGATACAACCACTTGGACGGACAGTAGATAGCATGTCTGAGTAATTTTATCTTTTCGGATCGGCCAGAAATGAAGATTGAATTTACAGTACGTAAGGTACTCTTTTATAGAGTAGGTACAGAATTATTTCAACATGAGTTACTAGTATGAAGGACGAAAGTGGTAATTGGAATTACGTACAATAGTCTATAGTGCGATAATATGCACATTAGAACTGAAGCCTGTATCGTAATGAACGGCCACCAATTTAAAAAATGTGCTTAAATATTCATATTATGATTATTTTTCAATTTAACTTCATTCTCTATAGTGTACGCTAATGTGCTCTAGACAGTATAATATACATTGCATAATTAATACGTCCATATGGATAGCTCAGTTCGTGAGTAAAAACACTCATTGTTAATACTGTACTGTATTTTGATTAAACAAAAACCTAATGAAAATTATCAAAGTCAAAAGCATGATATTTCCTAGTTTACGTAAATGGATGAACTACTTTTCTTCCCTGCTATACCTAGTAAAGTGATATGTTTGTATTTTACGCCAGTATCATCGAACTCTAGTTGTGGAAGGGGGTAGGCAAACGGTATTTGCGGTTCTCAATCTTGATCAAAAGGTATAGCCAGGTTAATATTAAAAATGTTAGTAAAAATAAAATGTCCCTGTATAAATAAAGAAGTAATGGTTGAAATTTTAAAATTTCTAAAAATGTCTCTAAGGCAGTGGTCTTCAGCAATCGCTGAAATGTGCAACGGGTACGCGGTGCCGTCCCATGTACACCGTCGTGCAGCAGGGAGAGATAGAGAGCATACCCGCTAGCAGCTACGCAGTGCGCTGCGTTTTCAGCGGGTAAGAGATGCTAGCCCCAGCGTGCTCTGTGCTGACGACCCCTGGCTCTAAGGGATTCCCTTGGTTTTAAATTAAAAATAATTTTTTTAAATCTGTTTCTGAATGATAAAACTCCCATGGATACTACTTGTAGAGGTATTTATTAACATAAGGATAAAAGCCACAATTTGTTAAAAAAATAAATACGGGGCGGTTTAATTGAATAAATTCTCAAGCCTAAATAAAGTTTTGCATTGGATAAAGCCCGAAGTTACTCAAATTTGCCACGTTGTAGTTGTCATAAGACGAGCGGACATAAAATGTCCATTTTCGTAGAAGATAAATACGAGACACTTTCAAGTTCAGTCGTAGAAATTCTCAAATCGAAGCAACTTTTGACAATAGATGACATCAGGAGTTACATAAATTAATCACATTAATCTGACCACAAGACACTTTGGATATAAAGTGTTCATTTGACTAAAACATAAATACGGACATTTTCAGGTTTAGCTGTACAAATTCTCAAACCTAAACAGCTTTGGGCCACTGTTAGATAACTCAGACCGAATAGCCATCCGTCAGGAAACAAAATTCCTCGCTCAAACAAATTGATGTAGGTTATCAGAAAAGTACCAGCAGAATTTTTTTCAGTTTTTAACTACAAAATTACATTTATAAGAACAATTGTTACAAATCACGTCATTCTTGTAAACTCTTTAAGACTGTATGTTAGGACGCAGGAATAAACCGTAAAGAATCAAGTTGCTAGAAGTCGTGTGATCTGTAGTGATGTGTGTAAGAATAATGCAATTTTAAGTTAAAAAGCAGCTAAGGAACGCATTTTTAGCTTCCGAATATTATATCTTAAAAGTATTTATTTCAGGCACTGACTTCACAGCATATGTTTAAGGTACTACACCTTTACATTACATATTTGAAGGACGTATGAACGTTTTCGTTGTCTACGCCAACATCATCAGATACGAAGTACATTTCAGCAATATCAGTGCTCTCTACATAATATCTACAATTACATTTATGTAGGGAGCACTGATATTGTTAAAATGTACTTCGTATCTGATGATGTTGGCGTAGACCAACGAAAACGTTCATACGTCCTTTAAATATGTAATGTAAAGGTGTAGTACCTTAAACATACGCTGTGAAGTCAGTGACTGAAATAAATACTTTTAAGATACAATATAGACTTCTCTGAAAATTAAAAATGAATTGCAAAATATTCCGAATATTAGCCAATTAAAGAAAATATACTTTTGAATAGTTCATTCTGTAAGTGTAACATTCCTTTACCCTTAAAATTAAAGAAAAAAAAACACAATGTTTTAACAAATTAAAATTAGTGTAACTCTGAAAATATTGAGAATAGGACACATGTTTATATGACGGTTTTTGTTCAGAATGTCTTCAGAAATAAGCTCCGTAAGTGGCGGTGGTCCTCGTGAATCACCCTATATATTAAAATTATCCTAGCGAAGTACAGTAGAACTTGGTTATAGCGACCTCGTTTTGTGCGACACCTCGTCTATAACGTCAAATGCTCTGTGGTCCCAACTAATTCCCCGTAAGACATACGCTTTCTAGCTTGCTGAATACGACAAACGTATATGTGTCTACCTTGCATATAATGTCATTTTCAATCTCAGTTTGAAATAAGAATTTCAAAGGACCAAAGTATTTTAAGAAATATTTTGTTAAAATCAGGCAACCTGGCAAATTCTTTACTGTTCTCTTCTGTCGTAAACCTCTGGAATGCAGGCAGATTCCCCATCCCATTGTAACCTGCCCGAATTCATGTGGTATTAATGGTACCTGCATGCGGTCAGTTTTGACAGGAAAATTTCACTAACAAGTGCACGCATTTTAACGCAGTATGGCCACTAAAAGAAAAGTTTTAACGCTGGAAGAAAAAGTTAAAGTGATTCATTAAATTGAGAATGGAATTTAAAAAGCTGATGTGTGTCGTGAGTTTGGCCTAGTCAATTCCACAGTCCAAACGATTTGAAAGAGCAAGGATAAAATTATTGATGCAATTGAACAAAAAGGATCAAGCTAGGGGAGAGAGCAGTGAAATTGCAATTGAAATAATGAACATAGAACGTAATTTAGAAAAATTTTATTGGACAATTATGAGACAACAGAGTAAAATGACTGATTACCTCAATCCAAGGTAGACTAAAGAAGTTTGGTGAGTTCTGAACAAACTGTTTTAATACAAAATACTGTATTTCTAATTGTACATGTATTTTATTATGTTTATGGTAGGCTCAAAATTGAATATGCCTATATAAACCTCAATGCGAATAATGGATTACAGGTAATTAAAGAATGGTTTGATTCAAACGCTCTTTCCTTAAACACATCCAAAACAACTGTTGTTCCATTTTCACTAAGGTCCAGTGGTCTTCAATCTCCTCAATCTTCCTTTAGGCTCAAAATTCATCATTCAGATTGTTCTTCTCAAAATTGTGAATGTCCCATATTAACCGAATCCTCAGAAGTTAAGTATTTAGGCATTACGATCGACCAACACTTACGATGGAACAAATATATTACATATTTATGCAATAGGTTACGTAAAACAATTTATATCTTTGTTATACTTCGGTCATATTTACCAATTAATATTTTACGTCTCATTTATTTAGCTTTATTTCAATCCATTCTCCAGTATGGAATTTTGGGGTGGGGAAATGCTTGTAATTCTAATCTCACTCCACTAATACTTATTCAGAAAAGAATAATTAAAATATGCCTTAATAAACCAATTGATTACTCATCCGAGCTTTTGTTGACTGATTTTAATGTTTTGAAAATTAAGCAGATTTATTATATTGCCTTATTAATCTTCATACATAAAAATCGTAATAAATTCAGATTGTATCATCATAAATATGGAACTAAAAGATCCGATTTTGTACGACTAGAGGAACCAAAGTGTTTCACAAGCACAGCTCTGAGCCATGGTACCTACTTTGGTCCAAGGTTATACAATAAAATAATTGATAAATACCCAAATTTGGAAAATTTTAGTATCAGGAATTTCAAAAATAGCGTTAGGAATTTAATTTTTAAAGAATATATATTGATTTAATATGTATATGTATTTGTATGACTTAAATTGTTAAAATTGAAATTGTATTTTTAAATTTAATTTAATCCTGTAATTTTTTTTCTTGACCCAGTTTGTGTCAAAAATTATCTTTGTGTTTATCTTTGTGTTTAGATATCTCTCTGAGCACGAGTTTTTTACTCCTTCAGGGAAGAACTAAGATTGTATTTCTGTCAAAAAAGAAAAATAATAAAAAAAAAAGAAAAAAAAAAGAAAAATAGGCCTAATTAATTTTTTATTTTTCAATTTCCACCTCACTAGACTGATAATATGAATCTTGGTTACTACGAGTCTCGTTTATAACAACATAATTTTTAAGGTCCCTTGGATGTCGTTATAACAAAGTTCTACTGTAACTCAAAAACAATTCTCCCGATCATAACGAAACTTGTATGCAAGAATACTTATAGCAAATGGGTAAAGCGTGCAAAATATGAAGTCTCTAGATTAAAAACGGTAGAAAATCTAAATTTCGCGCTTCACCCCCCTTAAGACAGCTGGCGGCGGCGGGTGGATCGATGTGAGCGGCCACGGGTCGCGACCCCCGCGTTGGCCGCTCTGCGGCGCAGTGAGCGAGCTGTGTTGTATTGATCGGTGCAGGCCTTGGTTGCAGCAGCCTCGTGCTCGCGCTCGCGCGGGACACCGCTATCCTCGTCGAGGTCCATGCCTCCATTTTTTTCCTCCTGCTACTGCTGGTTTCTTTCTGGTGGGCAGGGAGGGGACTGCATCGCAGCCAGCCCCCGTGTCTAACTGTGTATTGCTTCTACATAATTCCCAGCATTACAACACAATGCCGACGTTAGAAAGGTTAAGGTCAAAAGGCCCCCCGACTTCAGTTGCAATCCATTAGGGCTACTGTATTCTAAATGCGCCCCTTTTGTACGAATTACGTTGACAGGAATTTATCATCACCGTCAGCCCTGATGACTTGATATTTCAGTTGGTTTCGTCTATGTTAGAATTATGCCAAAGCATACTTCATACCAGTGGCGGTGCGTCAATAAGAGCACAAGAGCACGTGAACACCTTGTTTCCATTAATGCACGACTAGTTTTATTATTTGATACCGTATTGACGTTGTGGGGATGTATAATATCAGAATCGAGTATTTTAAACTTCCCGCATCTTGCATAATCTTCTTATGTAAACTTGGCAACATCCGTTCACGTACAAGCCGTGCTCTTTTCGAGTTGGTTACAGGGATTTCACGCATGCGCGGGAGAAAATTGTCTTTAGCTGGCCGCTTATGACTCGTCGAGAGCACAAAGCGTTAAGTGAACATGATGAGTATCTATCCTACAGATGTCAGGTCCATCGATGCCTATCGTTCACGTGCTATATCTCGAGGAGGAAATTTAATAGCCTGTAGATGTCAGCATCTGACTGTAGGAACGTTTACTTACGTGTACAGTGCTGCTACGAGAGTGTAGTTTGTGAATTACTATACTTCAGTGTCGGCATAATAGCATAGTTTGGCTTTCAAACACGTGCTGGCTGACTGTGGTGGTTGTATGAATTTAAGTATCTGTATGGCAATGTATAATATTTAAGAATAATATTTACTGGTATGTATTTATAGTAATCTATGCGAGTGGGATTACAGTACTGTTATAGGCTATAGTGTATCAGTGTGTTGTGAATCAAAATATATTACTGAACACACGCGTTTGTAAATAATGAGACCGTGGTATGCCATTTTTAACAAACGTAAACAATGAACTGTGTTCAAGTAATTTTGAACAGTAAAGAACTGACAAATTGGAAATAAAAAGACTGAGTTTCATCATCATCATTATTATTATTATTATTATTATTATTATTATTATTATTATTATTATATGATGTTTTGAATTTATATACGGTTTTTTTTTCGATAGTGAAACATTGGAATCATGAAATTTCATATTAGACTAAACGTACGATTTCAAATTCTCTTCGATTTTGGAACCACAAAATTGTGAACACACATAATATTTTATCACGAGCCGCCACTGCTTCATACATATGGGGTGACATGCATAAAGTTGAAGTACATGCTATTGCTAAGATTTTCGTAGTACATACTACTGTCTTTATGTATAAAACCCCAAAGTAAATTCTTTCCTGCCTAGCAGAAAGTTGATCTGGAAGCCCGTGTTTAGTTTATGCTAGAATTGATAGTATAAACTACTATTTGTATGCATAACAAGAAGTATATATTTCTAGTTCTAAGTATAAAGTAAGAAAAATCGTAGTCTGCCCTGTTAGAGACTTCGTTAGCCTAGCACAGTGATGTCAAAGCAAGCGCATTTTTCTGACCTTGACGTCGTGCGCGGGCATTAAGCGCTAGGTATGCTAGGAGGAATAAGCAGCCTGTTGGATTAAGAAAACAGTGGTGCACTAACATCAAACGGAACGTGACATTTTATGTCGTTATTTTTATATGGCTTTTTTCCATTTGTTATTTTCTATATTGTCTGTAAAACAAAAGTAGGCTACTAATACCTATTTCTTAGCCTAATATTGCAGTTGTATTTTAAACGTTAATAACATAATAAAGAGTAAAGAAGGAATATTCACACAAATTCCATAATAACTACAACTATACTGTACTAAGTGAATTAAACACATCATTCAGAAAGAAAGTGTTATCCCAAAGAAAGACATTGAATATGACATGAGAAGTTGAAATTGATATTGATGGTATCTTTACCCTTATAAAAGTAATCAAAACAATATTATAGTACAAAGCAAAGTTGTCTAGGTATATGTTTTAACTGTAACTAATATTACTTACTTACTGGCTTTTAAGGAACCCGGAGGTTCATTGCCCCCCCTCACATAAGACCGCCTTTGATCCCTATCCTGAGCAAGATTAATCCACTCTCTACCATCATATCCCACCTCCCTCAAATCCATTTTAATATTATCTTCCCATCTGCGTCTCGGCCTCCCCAAAGGTCTTTTTCCCGCCGGCCTCCCAACTAACACTCTATATGCATTTCTGGATTCGCCCATAAGTGCTACATGCCCTGCCCATCTCAAGCGCCTAGATTTAATGTTCCTAATTATGTCAGGTGAAGAATACAATGCGTGCAGCTCTGCGTTGTGTAACTTTCTCCATTCCCCTGTAACTTCATCCCTCTTAGCCCCAAATATTTTCCTAAGATCCTTATTCTCAAACACCCTTAATCTCTGTTCCTCTCTCAAAGTGAGAGTCCAAGCTTCACAACCATATAGAACAACCGGTATATAACTGTTTTATAAATTCTAACTTTCAGATTTTTTGACAGCAGACTGGATGACAAGAGCTTCTCAACCGAATAATAACAGGCATTTCCCATATTTATTCTGCGTTTAATTTCCTCCCGAGTGTCATTTATGTTTGTTACTGTTGCTCCAAGATATTTGAATTTTTCCACCTCTTCGAAGGATAAATTTCCAATTTTTATAGTTCCATTTCGTACTATATTCTGGTCACGAGACATAATCATATACTTAGTCTTTTCGGGATTTAATTCCAACCCAATCGCTTTACTTGCTTCAACTAGAATTTCCGCGTTTTCCCTAATCGTTTGTGGATTTTCTCCTAACATATTCACGTCATCCGCATAGACAAGGAGCTGATGTAACCAGGTCAATTGCAAACCCTCTGTGTTATCCTGAACTTTCCTAATAACATATTCTAGAGCAAAGTTAAAAAGTAAAGGTGACAGTGTATCTCCCTGCTTTAGTCCGCAGTGAATTGGAAAAGCATCAGATAGAAACTGGCCTACGATCTTTATGTATTGTATTGTATTTATTAACATTCCATGGTATTCATACATGCTTACAGCTAGAATATGGAACAAGTCAAAAACTTAATACTATTATAAAATCTTAATTTATAGTCACAGTCTAGATGAAATATATATATATATATATATATATATATATATATATACATATACAGACGAGGTTTACAATATAGTCTACTAGTACAACACATGGTTTTAGTATCAATTTCATGAAGTGTTATTGAATGTCATGAATTCACCTACAGAATACATGGCGTGAGAAATTAGGTACTTCTTTAATTTGGCCCTAAATAATTTTATGTTTTGAGTTTCATTTTTTATATCGATAGGGAGGCTATTAAAATTTTTACTGCCATATAACGCACTCCTTTTTGATAGCACGATAGACTTGCCGATGGAGTATTGAAAGTCATTTTTTTGACGTGTATTTATGCTATGAACTGTTGAATTAGTTACAAAGTTTTCATGATTACATACGAGGAAGATTTTTAATGAAAAGATATACTGACAAGCCATGGACATTATTTGTAGTTTTTTGAAAATAGTCCTACACGATTCCCTAGATTTGACACATACTATTATTCTAATTACCCTTTTTTGTAATAGAAATATATTGTTACTATCTGTGGAATTTCCCCAGAATATTATTCCAAAACTCATTACCGAGTGGAAGTATGCAAAGTATATTGTTTTTAAAGTATTGATATTTACTATCTTTTGCATAGATCTAATAGCAAAACAAGCTGAATTTAGTTTGGGGGTAATTTCTTTAATATGATTTTTCCAATTTAACACATTATCGATTTTTAAGCCAAGAAATTTGGTTGTTGTTGTTTCTAATAGGGATCTATTATTAATTATTGCGCTAGAAATTTGCGAGGTTGAATTTGGACAGGATATAAATTGAATTATGTTAGTTTTGTTACAATTTAATACTAATTTATTGATTGAGAACCAGTCCCATATTTTGAAGAGAATTCCCTCTGTTGAAGATTGGAATGTGTTGGAGTTATTGGCTGTAATTACTATACTTGTGTCATCTGCAAATAATATGGGAGGACCTACATCTTTTATTAGGGGGGGCAAGATTATTTATAAACACTAGAAAAAGTAGGGGACCTAATATTGTTCCTTGAGGAATTCCATTATTAATAGTTCCCCATGTCGATGCAGATTTCATAGTTGTTTTGATTTCAACTTTCTGTTTCCTATCTATGAGATATGAGTGAAATCATTGGTGTGCAACACCTTTAATTCCATAATAATCTAATTTATCTAGCAGCATGTACAGGGACATCATTTTATTTTTACTTCAATTTTTATTGTACCTGAGTTTTTGAATGTACTTCACTCCCACCCCGTCTACTAGTAAACTTCCAACCGTTCTCAACAGAGAAGGGCGGCAATGAATCTCAGGGTTCCTTAAACGCCATAAGTAAGTAATACCGGTATGTTAAATTTTTGTAATGGACTACTGAAATACTTTTGAGATAACATAACTGGAATTATATCTGTTAGTTAATTTTTGTTACTCTTATTAAAAATAATACATTTTTTAGCAAAATTATTCTATGATATATTTCCAATATATTTAATTTACGTAAAAAAACTCCGTGTGCCTACAATATTTTAGGTTAAATATAAACTTAATGAATAGCATTTTGGGCCCGTCTGATTTGACTTTACTTTACTTTTCATGTTATTTATTTCCTTCACAATTTACTTTTCGTCAATTTTTTTTTTCTCGCCGTAAACTTCCACCTCAACTTTTACAGCCTGGAAGGATTTTTCTTTATCACTTCTTGCAGCAGGAGTTTGCAACTTGTTTAATAATGCTGGGTATCAGTCAATTTTCCCCAACAAGAAATTAACATAGGCTTAAATGCATGAGAAGCGAAAACTAACGAATCTTCGCGGATAAACCCGAAGTACTGTCGATAATCGATATAATCGAATACTTTTGATAGTTTATACTACCGCCGCATAGTACATACTTTGTAGTAGTAGTAGTAGTAGTAGTAGTAGTAGTAGTAGTAGTAGTATCAGGTTTATGCATACAAAACTAAGTATGTACCTCTACTTCAAGTATCTTCTACAGTCAAATCAAAAGGTAATACTACAACTTTATGCATAGCCTACCATCCCATGTTCTAAACAGGGCCAACATTTCTGTTTTTGCTTGAGAAGCAAGTTTTTTTTAGGAAAGACTTTAATTTAATTTAATTTATTATTAACACTTAAGCAGAGTAGTTGTATTTTCTGTAGACATCGTCAAATATACAATATACATATAATAAAACTGTGTTCAGAATGGTAACTGATAATGTAACTGAATGGTAACTGATAATAACTAAAAAATTAAAAAGGCATAGCTTAATATTAACATAGATTATAAATCGGTTACTGAATAACCAATTATACAGGGTGTCTCAGGAGGAATGTAACATACTTCAGGATAATGTAGTTTGGATTAATCTATATCGATTTACACTCTGTATATAATGTTATTCTAAATTTAAAATGACCGTAACTTTGGCAAAGTTTTAGATTCTGCAAAAATAAGAAAAAACAATTTGATCGTAAAGAAATGGGAGTTTGTTATAATAACAAGAAATAAGAGAAAAAAAAGGTTAAATATGACCACCATCGTGTTGTTCAATATGAAATAGTCGTTCTGCACGAATTCCCTCAAAATTTTTCACCAGATTACGAAATTATTATACAGAGAAGAGTCCACTTCTCAATCTATGAAACATTCGAAATCTTATCAATGCACTGGGATATTGTCTATTTCAATCGTAATAGCACTGAACGAGGGGGATGATTATCTGTATAGATATGCCGAAGGCCCGAATTTTCTTCAGAGAAAATAATTAATAAATAGAGATGTTAATTTCACAAATGTTAATATGATATAGAAAATTGAAACACTGTATCTTTCCTTTCATTCTTTTTTTTTTTAACGACTAGGATTATGTTACTTTTAAAAAAGTAATTTGTCTAGATATCTTTAAATCCCAAAATTTCTTCTGAAGAATTCCAGTTCATGGCATTATTGTATAAATATTGTTTAATATTTTACAGAAAAATAAGGTATGTTTTTTGTTAGCCTGAAGACTAGGGTCATGTTTATTAAAAAAAAGAAAAACATTTCAGATATCTTTAATTCATATGGAGAAGTTTTAAAGTAGAGTTATAATTTTGTAGATATTAACATTTTGCACCAAAATAAAGTACGTAAAGTTGCGTTTTACCTACTATCATCAGTACCTAAAGTGAGCCTTTGAAACACAAGTGCGTAAAAAGTAAGTAATCACTTTAGGCACTGCTATTCATTTTACGCACTGCCGAAGAAAATGTAGACCCCTAATGTTCAATGTATTGAGTTGGTGCATAAGTTCATAGCGTTTTTGTTTCGCATGTTGAACTCCTGTTGCTATGGGTTTATTTATCGATTACCATTTTTTTTTATTTGAAGTTCAATTGTTGTGCTTGAGTTTACATATTGAAGCTTTCAGTTTTGCAGATAGTGAGTGGAGCCGTGGACGCTAGAAAATGGAATGTCACGTCGAGAAAGTGAAATATTTCCGACATATTATTTTTTTTAAGTTCAATAGAAGGGCGAAAGCAGTGGAAGCGGCCAGAAAGATTTGCGCCGTGTATGCAGACAATGCTATCGGAGAGAGCACGGCAAGGAAATGGTTTTCTCGTTTTAAGGACGGTCTTTTGACATTAGTGACGCTCCACGTTCAGGAAGATCTTCGGGGTTTAATGAAGACCGTTTAAACACATTAATCTACAATGATCCACGTCAGTGTACCCCAGAACTGGCGTAAGTGATGAATTGTGATCATTCCACCATCGTGCAACATTTATTGCCACCAACTGAGACGTTTTGCACACGTAATCCAAGAAAAACGACCAACAAGACTGCGTGAAGTGATGCTACTCCACGATAACGCCCGTCCGCTCTCTGCTAACCTGACACAAAACACTATCCAGGAGTTGGGTTGCGAAGTGATTCCGCACCCACCTTATTCACCTGACCTTGCGCCTTGAGATTTTCACCTTTTCCGCTCTCTATCGAATAACCTTCAAGGACCTTTCTTTCCTGATGAAAATGCGCTCCGAATATGGCTTCGCGACTTCTTTAACTCAAAACCACGCGATTTCTACAGGCGTGGAATCGAAAAACTACTCCAGCGTTGGCAGACTGTTGTAAATAGTGAAGGAAATATATTGTTGATGATTAACTTCTCTCTTATGTGTATCTGATGTGTTTAATAAACTTATGAAAAATCGCTACGGAATTATGCACCAACCTAATACAAACTTCATTCAGTAAGAAATTAATGCATTATCTCGATCTTTCATTACGTAAATACTGTATTACACGTAACACAAATAAGTAAGAAATTTAACATTCATATCTACATTTTAGCTCTTATTATTCTGAATTTACATGTAGTACTCATTATAAAAAGATTGATCATTCAGCTGTTTCTAACCGCTTTGTTTATTATATGGCCGGTTTAGACGGCCATGAAATCGAGAAAATGAATAAAACGGGCGCCATTCCATGGATAAGTTACTTCTTAATGGTTCTGTGTATAGACGGCCATGACATTGTGATCTTATAACCTCTGCAACTTGAAATATTGATTTAACGTAAATTTGTGCTAACGTAGAAAAAAACATTGTATGACATACATTCGTAAAGTTATCTTTTTGACCCTACTGTGTTTGTGAAACTCGGCTTCGCTTCGTTTCACAATCTTTACACTCATACCAAAAGGATAATAACCTTTACAAATTTCTCTCATAACTATTTCAATGTCATGGACGCTTAAAACGTAAATTTTCTTATCTTTCACAGCAACATGATACTTTCTTTCTACAGTTCGTACAATGTGAAGGTAAGAAAAGAAAAGAGTTTTCATAGTCCATTAAGAAGGAATTAGTATGCATTGCTCTCTCCGGAAAACGATTATATTCCAATGCTGCCAGTTTGTCACAGCGAGAAAATATGAACATTGTACTAAGAACCATAATTTCGTAAGACACGAATTATATAGAGATCAAGGATAAATGTCTTTATCTTGCGTGTTTTAAGACCGTTTCCTTCTCATACAGATTATGTAAACCTTGACTCACGAGTAGCGGGGGTATCTGGTAATGTGGTCAGCCTGGTACAGAGCAACCGATTAAGATGTCCAAGCTAAGCTAAGATTACATACAGTCCGCGTTGATCACACTGCTTTCTATGGGACCCGAAATCTTTGTCGCTAGTTTAGAAGTGACGAAAGAAGGTTGAAGAAACTGCACTAAATCTACACTTTTGTAATAATATAATTAGTTATCTTTGTATTAACAGGGGGAGCATATTTTATTGAACAACGCTATTAACCTGTAGAATTATCTTGCATTAATGAGATAAAGATAATATGATAGTCATAGAATTAATGATATTTGCACCATAATAGATTTTCCGACAAAATCTCAGAAAATCAGAAGGAATTATGTAAATGAGTGACAGATAGATGTAGATAGATTGGAATAAGTTATAGTCTATTGAAATAGATTAGATTAGAAGAGAGAGATTAAATTAGAATAGATACATTAAATTGAATTAAAATGGGTTAAATTTAATTTTAATATATTAGAGTAAACAACAATTTATAGATTAATAGATTAGATATATATGTCTCGTGACCAGAATATTGTACGAAATGGAACTATAAAAATTGGAGATTTATCCTTCGAAGGGGTGGAAAAATTCAAATGTCTTGGAGCAACAGTAACAAATATAAATGACACTCGGGAGGAAATTAAACGCAGAATAAATATGGGAAATGCGTGTTATTATTCCGTCGAGAAGCTTTTATCATCTAGTCTGCTGTCAAAAAATCTGAAAGTTAGAATTTATAAAACAGTTGTATTACCGGTTGTTCTTTATGGTTGTGAAACTTGGACTCTCACTTTGAGAGAGGAACAGAGATTAAGGATGTTTGAGAATAAGGTTGTTAGGAAAATATTTGGGGCTAAGAGGGATGAAGTTACAGGAGAATGGAGAAAGTTACACAACGCAGAGCTGCACGCATTGTACGCTTTACCTGACATAATTAGGAACATAAAATCCAGACGCTTGAGATGGGCAGGGCATGTAGCACGTATGGGCGAATCCAGAAATGCATATAGAGTGTTAGTTGGGAGGCCGGCGGGAAAAAGACCTTCGGGGAGGCCGAGACGTAGATGGGAAGATAATATTAAAATGGATTTGAGGAAGATGGGATATGATGGTAGAGACTGGATTAATCTTGCACAGTATAGGGACCAATGGCGGGCTTATGTGAGGGCGGCAATGAACATTCGGGTTCCTTAAAAGCCAGTAAGTAGCCTAAGTAAGTAGATTAGATATATTAGATCAGATTGGATGGGTTGAAGTAGTAGGGCAGGCGTTCTCAACGTGGTGCTTGCGAGCACGACTGTGCTCTTTTAATGATATTTGGTGCTCTCGTCATGAGAGTAAAAATGTGCTAGCGAGCAGGTCCTTTCTTCAATGCAAACTTTCTTGTATAAGTCGGAACAATTGGATGCACTTATGCAATATGGAACCAACCACCATTTTATGAATATCTGGATTTCTATTGCAAAATGTGTCTTAATGTCTATAGTTTCTTATACAAAATACAACCAACTCCTACCTGTAACGTGCTGCCCTATAGAGAAATCTGAACCAACCACCGAAAACAGAATCCATAGTGCAGTGTTTTGCAATTTAGAACTAACTCCAAGCTGTCAGTTCCCATGTTTGTTTTGTGTAAATATGGGAGTTTGAATACAATTTTTTGCTAATAGGAGTGATATATTATATTATATTATATTATATTATATTATATTATATTATAGTGTATTATATTATAGCAACAAAAGTAATGTTAATGTATCAAAGAAAGTTGTAGAACCGAATATGTTTAGGTATCAAATATGTAACTGCAGAAGAAAATCCAATGAATTTTTATTTTAGTAGGTTATTTTACGACGCTTTATTAACAGCTTAGGTTATTTAGCGTCTGAATGAGATGAAGGTGATAATGCCGGTGAAATGAGCCCAGGATGCAACACCGAAAGTTATCCAGCATTTGCTCATATTGGGTTGAGGGAAAACCCCGGAAAAACCTCAACCAGGTAACTTTCCCCGATCGGGAATCGAACCTGGGTCACCTGGTTTCGCGGCCAGACGCGCTAGCCGTTACTCCACAGGTGTGGACAGGATGATGTTGATGGAATCAATGGTCCCCTTGACTTCACCTTGGAATGATAAGTCAATGTATGAACAAATGCTAATGAATATATATTTTTTAAATTTTATTTGTAATCCCACAATTAGTGTCTCGGATGTTTAGTTTTCCAATAATAAAGTGTTAAACATGGATTTGAACTAGAATGTTGCCTCATCTGTCTCTCTCATTGAATCACAGAAGTAGGAACCAAGTGCCAATATCCATTTTTGCAATAAGCAATATGGAACCAACTACTCCAATGTTGCCCTTCTACTCTGTGTGAGTCAAATACTGATGCGAGCTGCACCATTGATCTGAAAGAGCATTTTAGAATGTTAATAATGCAATCATTACTTTCGTAATAGTATTGATGTAGAATTTTATTTGTAACGATTTGCTAAAACAGCTGTAGCTCAAAAGCTGTATTTTGGACTTGGTTCCATATTGCATAAGTGCATCCAATTAGTGTTCCTATCCGGATCATTCGTCACAAATGATTCGTCTCACGGACGATTCGTCATACATTACATTTTCGTCACCGGAAAGTTTGTCACAGATTACACTTTTTACAGGACGCTTTGTCACATGTTGATTTTCTGTTAGTTTCTACTGCAATGGCTTTGTTATTTAAGTAGGATAAAAATAACTAAGGTTTCCATGGTTATTTGATAAAAATTTGAGTAATATTAGGCAATGAAGAGTGAAATTGTTTTCACTATATAAAATTTTAGTATTATTTAGCAATGGAGAGTAAAATAAGATTCACTTCAACCAATCGTGCGGCTATGAAGTTCATATACAGAGGTTTCATGTACCTGAAATATAGGATGCAAGAAAAGGGCATCGTATGACGTTGTGACCAACGTGGGGAATGTAAATCAACGCTGGTATCTACTCTCGATAGGAAGTCCATTGCTAAACAGTCTATTGGACATTTCCACGCCCCTGACTAGGGAAGAATTCAAGTAGCAATGTGTATCAATTTGATGAAGACAGTTGCAAGTACATCGGCAGGGACTTCAGCTCAAATCATACAGCGGGATCTTGGAAGGGTATCCAGTGAGACGGCAATGAAACTTCCGAAGAAGGAATCAATTCAGAGAAAAATACGGCGAAATACGAGAGAGAATGTACACGCAAGAAAAAAAAGAAATACCTTGAGTTGGATAAAAGAATATAAGAACCACAGAAAAAATATGATTACAAAAATGATGATAACATATTGGAATATTTGCGGGCCATTGGGCACAATGTTGCAGGCAATTTCTAAATTTGTGTATATTGCAATTACAAGAGCCATTCACTGATACTGGGTCTCATTTTTTGATGAAATATTCCAAACCTTTACTGTGACTAACAGTTGATGTGACCAAAAACGGTGACGTAATTGACGTTGGGACGAACAGTCCACATGACGAATTATCGAGGACGAAACTTAACTGTTACGAAACATTTGTGACGAAACGTCCTAGACCAGGGCCGGGCATTAGAGCGGCTCCATTTAGTCGGCCAGAGCTGCTCTCGCTCCGCAAGGCAAGCCAGAGCAGAACGCTCACGCAGTGGCGGACTCACATTTCAGCTACCTTCCCTGCATTAATATGACAAGAGCCACGGTTGTTCTAGTCATTCAGTCTGTCAGTACATAATAGTTTAAAAGGATATTACATCAATCCATTGTACAGTACAGACTTTATAACACTCTTATTAATTTAATGAAATAAACTTCGCTCTATGCACACACACAAATCATTAGGCTTATTTATATAACCCATACACACAGTGTTTTAACAATTATATAATGGTAGGCTATTAATAATATAAACATATCTAATAAAATTACAATAATATATAATATAATATAATATAATATAATATAATATAATATAATATAATATAATATAATATAATATAATATAATATAATATAATATAATATAATATAATATAATATTAGTACATTATGCAACGAGCCTATAATGAAGGTAATTAAGAAGTGAGTATGGATATTTATGAAACGAGCGCAAGCGAGTTTCATAATTTTCATACGAGCTTCTTAATTACCATTATATGCGAGTTTCATACGATTTTTTATGCTCGACCATATTTCTAACTTGATATTATTAATTTTCTTTGTATCTGACCTTGACCAATGTCCCGTATGTTGTGAGATGTTAGCAGACGCGAAAGTATTGATTTTTTCCGAGGAACAGATGTTCACATTGACCTTGCTAGGCCATAAGAACCTACAGAGATAACATTGAAATTAAATTAGACATTGAAAAACGAGATGACAAATTGACGATAATTATTATTGTAACAGAACATAACCTTCTGCGACAGTATTGGATTTCCAGCCTCCGTGACTTTTCGCTAATTCTCTTTCGATTGCATATCCGAGAATAATCGATACTTGCGGTTTTATAACGGTAGAAAGCTGACCTGTCATTGGCTGAACAGTTGTAACCTGAGTCGTCATTGGCTGAAAGACCTGACCTTTAATGAGTAGGTGTACTTTAATGACATGCATTAAAGGTCTGCTACCAGGTGTAAAATTACTACATTTCGGCATGGTCAAGCATAAAATATAATATAATATAATATAATATAATATATCATAAACTGTAATATACTATACTGTGATATAACATAATACTTGTATAATTGAAAATTTTATATTACTAAATGTATAATAACTTATAATGCAACATAAATATCAAATTGACAATTACTCTAATGTAATGTAGCCGAGAAACATTTTCTTTAAATTGTATTAATTTATGGTGTTCATTACTAACATATTTGTCATATTCAGTAGCATGTTATAAAGAATAATGCCGTTGGATATTGAACTTCTTAATCGGTTGGAGTGTTTTATGACAAATTAAACACTTTTCTAATCCACTACTCTCTACGAAAAAAACTTCTCCTCCCATGATACATTAAAAGCATTGGGAGTAGGGGGCCGCTTTAGTGTATGAGCGGAAGCTCCGTCCTCAAAGTTCGCCATCATTCTGCAGAGTCACCACTGCACCGACACTGAATGACGTACAGTGTGCATACGTCACAGCGCTCGGAAGAACCGCTCTTTAAAGCACACAGCTCTCATTTCTCAGAGTCACGTAATGTGCCCAGCCCTGTCCTAGACTCTTCCTATCCACCCATTATACTACTTCTGCAATCTAACAGGCTTTCTCGTATTTCATAATGTATAATCCCTTTCAATTCAATGTGAACTTAATCAGAAAAATCAAGAGTATTCAAGACAATAATATTGCTCTACGTAAGGAACTTCAATTGATAGAGCTTCAGTTGTTATTAGCACTGAAATATTTGTTTTAAAAGAAAAAATAAAATTCATAATCTTTGCGAAGCAGAAGATACAAAACTGTTTCAAATAGTGCGGAGTGTTTCTAGCAAATGTTTAGATAAGTTCGGGACGACATACCTATGCCAAAGAAAAGAGAAAAAAAACTTTCTCACTTATGAAATACCTCCATAACAACGCGAGATGGTTAATTTATTGATTCATATCATCCTTGGACATCACTGAAATTTTGAATAACAATGAAGTTCAAAGATCTCATTACCATGGTCACTGCTTTAAAAATGCGTATTTTATTTCTTATTTAATTTAATTATGTATTCATATATTAAACCTGTTCGACTTCACGGTACTCGCTGATTAGTATTGCAAGAAGAGTGTCACACTTTTGAAACGAAATAAATTGTGTAAACGAAAGAGGTTTATTTATTTAATTACTATTATTTTGAAGCACACTTAATGCCATTACATATGAAAGAGAACGTTAGTTAAATGGCTGCCGCGGATTCGTTGGGTTGCGCGTATACGGGTCTTCCAATTTTCAATAACAGACAAACATGAACCAGGCTCAATTTCACGAAGAACGCACGTGATATTGTTCCTTAGGCCACTAACTGTTTCTGGCTTGTTGGCATAACCCGTTATTTAACATAACTCCATAAGAAGTAATCCAGCAGCGGTAAATCACATGATCTCAGGTATAAGTTAACATCACCACCACGCGAAATGATGAATCCTCTGAATTTCTCTCTCAAAAGGACAACTGTTTTTTCGTAAGCAGTATGACACGTGGCGTCATCTTGCTGAAGCCAGACGTTTCTGAGAGCTATACCCTCTAATTGAGGCCAAAAATAATCCCTTATCATAGGCCGGTATCTTACACACACCGTACACTTCACGTAATGCACGGAATGCTTGGTGAACGGATGACTTTTTTAATAATATATTTTAATGAACGTTTCATGATTATTTGTCAATAACAACTGAAAAATATGACGAATGAATGAATGAATGAATGAATGAATGAATGTTAGCCATGATGTCCCATGTTGGGGACAGGCCTCCTGTGATGGGGTTAGAACCCCCTCGACAGGGATGGCTCAAAGTGTACTTTCTTGGTAAGCCAATCCAGGCGAGCTTGTCGTGTATACTACTTTTGTGACATGGTTAATAACCCTGTTCAACTTTAACTAGTCTCAGCACTCTGTTCTTTGTTCATTTTTTTTCTTGCACTACACACATTATACTGACACCGGCACTTTGACAAACACTGATTGCTATTTACACTATTTACCTGACACTTTCTCAACACTGACTTTACTATTTACAAAACTTATCTTACACTTTCACTAATACTGACTTTACTATTTACAATATCTTAACACTGATTACGTTATCTATTTACAATGACCTTCTGTTCTTTGCTGTCCTCGACCATTGTTTCCCCATTGTTGGTAAACATGTCAGACCATCTGAGTCGTGGTCTTCCCTGTCCTCTCTTTCCGACGTAGGGGTCCCACATCGTGACTGCATGGGTACATCTTGCCTGGTGTAGTTTCGCCTCATGTCCCCCCCCCCCAGGTCCACTTCGTTGCCGTGGTTCGTTCTGCTGCGTCAGTAGTGTTCGTCAGTCTTTGTAGTGTTTCGTTTGTCATTCTGTCTCGTAGCGTGATGGCCCAGTATTTTTCTTTGCATCTTCCTCTGGCATGTTTGTATACTTGAGCGTTGTCTCTCGGACAATGTCCAAGTATGACTGATACAGCTTCATAAACGTGTCCTCCTTTAATGGGGGAATAATAGAATAGAATCCAGGTTTGATTGTAGATGGATGAGTAAATAGATTAAAATAGATTAGCAGACAGAGAGACCGCCAGGCAGGTAAGTAGATAGAACCTACGAATGGATTAGTGTGTGGCAATCAGAACTAGCCGATGAGTACGAATTACGTATAGATATTTATGTTTAAGTCTTGTTTCTCCTCGTTAGTACCGCCCCTACGGACCTCGCAGCATGAAAGTGAAACATGAAGCGTACAATATGTGGGCTGTCGGGCAGCAGAATCACGTGTCAGCGGTAGTTTATCTGAATTATGAGGCCTTTTTCATTTTTTCATGGTTCAGACTGGCCTCTCCAATTATGTGTAATGCCTTCATTATACTGAAATGGCCACAGACTGGGATGATTGAGTAAAAACCATGCGAGGCCCAATTAAATCTCCCTACCCCCAGTTTTAAGATTCAATTCCCATCACGCGAATTCGTCTTCAACCTTATTTCATCGCATAATTACTGGCAGTTGTTACAACGTTAAAATTCCCTTTATTTTGTGAAACAATTATACCGTCAGACAGAGAATTAAAAATATGATCGTTAAAACTTGTTGATGAACTCATACGAAGCTAATAAAATCACAAAATATAATAACAAATTCTTTTCTTCTTCTTTTTCTTGCATGGTGTTCATACTCGTATCTGAGTTTATCCTACGTACGCCCGTATTTGGGGCTTTCCGATTTCGATATAGATAGGTAAGTGGTAGAACTCCTCTGTGATGACGTCAGCATGTAAGATTAGTACATTATGCAACGAGCCTATAATGGTAGTAATTAAGACGCGAGTATGTTTATTTATGAAACGAGCGCAAGCGAGTTTCATGATTTTCATACGAGCGTCTTAATTACCATTATAGGCAAGTTTCATACGACTTTTTATGCTCGACCATATTTCTAACTTGAAATTATTCATAAGTACCGGTATTCATGTTATGGTTATGTAAGTGAGGAGCGGAACTGACTTAAATTGTGAGATGTGCGCAGACGCGAAAGTATTGATTTTTTCGGAGGAACGAATGTCATTGACCTTGATATAATCTAGAGAATAACATGAACATTAGTCTTGATATAAACTGGAAATTGATTTAGAATTGAAAACGAGATGACAATTTGAATTTATTTGAATATTATTTACAATTAACGCTAATTATTATAGTAACAGAACATAACCTTCTGCGACAGTATTGGATTTCCAGTCTCCGTGACTTTTCGCTAGTTGTCTTTCGATTGCATATCCGAGAATAATCGATACTTGCTCTTTTATAATGGTACAATGTTGATTTCTCATTAGGTGAACAACTGAACTATAATGAATAGGTGTACTTTAATGAAGTGCATTAAAGAGCTACTACCAGGTGTATAATTACTACATTTCGGCATGGTCGAGCATAAAATAATATAAGATGTCACGTCGATATCGAATTAAAATGGATACCTCATACAGTATTGGATCCCGCAATGTTGTGTTAGTCGGGTAAAAGGGGAGGTTAAGCGCAGAAAGAATAACTTATCCTGGCAGAATAGGAAATGTTTTATACTAAACCTTTAATCTTATTTTTAATACATTCTTTCGAAGGTAATTGTTATGTTTGTAATATATAATTTTAGAACAACGTTACATATTAATTTAGATTATTTATCATAAGAACGATAAAATTGTTTCTTAATTCGAAAATAGCATGCGTACCTAGTTCTTATCTTGAGCATCACATTCTTCGTGCACAAGTTCGTAATTAATGTTTTTAATAAGGGAACATTTAATAGAGATATTTTAATACTGTGGCCACTATACTGCTGTTATTCACATTTCAGGGCTTATCGTTTATCCAAATAGGCTAAATAAATATATGTAAATATATTATATACAGTATATACATACATAAGTAAATACATAAATAAACATGTAAGTAAATAAAAGCACAAATCTATATAATATATTGTTGATTTGTATGTTAGAGCTGAAGGCGAAAGATTGAATTATATCCGACATCATCAGTCTGATCTCAGAGTTGAACGTTACAAAGGATTGCAGGATTTTGTAAAGCAGCATGCCCAATTGTATAACCTTACTGCAGGAAAAATTATTGTATTGCCATCTTCGTTTGAGGGTAGTCCACGTAATATGAGTTTGAGGTATCAGGATACAATGTCAATTGTACGTAAATCTGGAAAGCCAGACATCTTTTTTTAACCGAACGGTCGCGCTCTTGTACAAGTATAGCACTCCACACCGTGAACTTAACCAGGCTATTGTATGGATGTAATGATGGCGAAATGAGTCCGAGATCCAACGCCCAAAATTATCCAGCAATTCTGCTTCAATTAGTTGAGGGAAAATTCCAGAAAAAACTCCAACCAGGTAATTAGTCCCAACCAGGATTTGAACCAGGGCCCGCTCATTTCATAGCCAGACGTACTGGTCATACTGCACAGCGGTGGACTCGTTACAGAATTAGTTGAATGACTATTATTTCTTTAGTGCCCCCCATTAACAGCTCTTCGGACCCCCAGAAGGCCTCACCCTCAGTTGAGATTCACTGTATTACAGCATATCATGTCAATTGAAATAGTTTATTTAAATTTTATAATAATGCATAAAATCAATAATAAACTTGTATGATCACGTTATGTTAAAATTGATCAAACTTAAAAAAAAGACATGTTTCGGGGCTACTGTCACCCCATTTCAGTGTTGAAAACTATAATGATACAAGAATAAAATATAAAAATTTTGCTAATTGTGATCAAAATTCACTTCGTATAAAGTCATGAAATACGTAATGTACCCTTAATAGTATATTTTGATTATAATTAGCAAAATGTTTATATTTTATTCTCATATCATTACAGTTTTCAACATTGAAAATGGGATAGCAATGTCTGTTGTTTTCTAAAAGTTTTAATAAATTTTAACATAACGTCATCATAAAACTGTATTATCGATTTTATGCATTATTATAAAATTAAATTAATGATCACTGTACAATTACTGACCATAAAATTTCTCAATTTTATTTAAATGCGTTTAAACCTTCAACAACTAAATATTTTGTTCTTGTCGTCTTTATGTTAAAATTATATTCTTCATAAACTCCGTTTTCTACTTTATTCTCTTCTTCAGACGTTCGTAATGAATGGTATTCCAGTCCTGCAGTGTCTTTGTGCACTATTCGTTCCTTTTGGCTAGTTGATCCTCTCGATTTTCACAGTTTGGTCGCCTAGCATCCTGCTGATGTGTTCATTCCATTCATTTCGTCGTCTGGTTACTCAGTCTCCAATTGATCGAATTCCTCATTACTCTCTAATTGCTCCTGAATGAAAGAGACGAACCGACCGGAAGCAGACGTTGTTAAGTCTTCAAATACGTCATTTTGACTATCTCCTGTAACTGTCAATGGCATAGCTGTTTATTTTACAATGATACCTGTACATAAATTATTTGTCACAATTTCTTAAAAATTTGGTCTATAAGCTTATACAGATTGTTAAACTATGTAGTAAAGTGCGAAACCTTTGGTGAATGGGTCTAAAAACAAGCAAAACTGTACATAGAAATAGTCAATTTCGCTTTGTTTTTTAATTACAGATACTTTTATTTAATGTGGTTTAGTTCTTACATTAGTGAGCCATACTTATTAAATCAGTAGGCCTTGTTAAAAAGAGGATCTACTCATTATTGCCCCCTGACAACTGAAACCAATGGATAGTATATGCGTGGCACCGCCTCTTTTTTTCTTGGTGCTAGAAGGATTCTAATTCAGCAATTCCTTAACAAATGGATATGTCATGGAGGACCAACATACCGGCCTGCTCGTTCCCCTGACCTCAACCCACTAGAGTTTTACTTTTGGAGATATTAAAATCAATGGTGTATTCAAGATTTATTGAGAACATTGAAATTCTTCGTCAGTGTTTTGAAGAAGGATATCAGCAGATACAACAGACAGTTGGAATATCAGAGACTGATGTCCATGATGCCACGCTTAAAAGTCTGTATTATAACTAGAACCCGGATGTTTGGCAAAATTTCTTTTTTACTGGGTAGAAGTAATAATTATTTTCATAGATATAAATGTAATTTGGAGTAAATCAAAGTGGTAAGGATAATTCTGTGGTGTTCGGGTAAAGGGGGATAAGTCATTTTTTGTGCAGATGGAATTTTGTTCCCCAGATGAACACAGAAGTTAAATTATACAAATGAGTATGCAAAAATCAAAGAATACTAGCATCTGATGTGTTTTATTTGTGTAGAAAATTATTTGCAATAAGGGTCAGAAGTTTAATTTTCATTTATCTCCAAACTCATTTTTATGACTTATCTCCCTTTACCCAAACACCACAGAATTTTTATTTTGCCTATTTTGCCTTTTTGAGATGTTTCTTACTAATTCAATAATAAATGCCTTTTTTGTCGTTTTAAAGCAATATTTCTTGTTTATTTGCAATTTTCTAATGAATTATTGTAATGTAATGTGTATGAAATTTAAATTTATGACAGAATGACTCACGTTACTAACAATAGTGAATAAAAGTAATTTATTTCAGTGCTTAATCTGCTAATAATCGTGCTTTAATACTATTGGTGTAATATGAATAATGATCGACAATTCACAGTTACAAATACAATGCCATGTTTTCACGATACCAAAATTCAGCTTTATAATTTTAAATATTAAGCCCGTTCTCGTGGAAGTTGTCATATAGTATTTTCAATTGTTTGCTTTCATATTTTCAAATCTTACTGTTACAATTTTGTGCTACACAGGTTTATTATTGTAGGAGAAAGAAATTTGAATCAGGAACAGTCAGTTAATGTCTGGTGACAATGTATAAGATCGGTTAGCCAGAATGCCTAAATTCAATAAAAACTTCATGCTGACGTTAGTGAATTTGGTGCCCATGTGTTTTCAACCGATGGAACAGTTTTGTTATGTATTGTTTGTGAAAAGAAAGTTAATCACAAAAATAGTGTTTTGTAATTCAACCTAACGTGTCAACTACGAAGTAAATATGTGAGTTATGTTGATATAATTTAAATTTATTGCTAAAATATATTATGCCTATTTAAATTTTATAATGCCTTTTTCAAAATTTATTGTGTCTTTTTTTACGTTTTTATTGCCATTTTGCCTGCCTATTTTAACTGTTATATATGCCTAAACATCAGGGCTCTAATTATAACTCATGGTGACCATTTTGATCTATCTATAAAATTATACATGCACTTTGTAAACAAAGACGTAAAAATAAAATTGTAATAATCAAACTTGTATGAATTAAAAAATCATTAAAAACGAAGTGAAATTGACTATATATTTACATTAATTTTTTGCTTGTTTTTTGGTTCTATATCACTTCCTCAAAACACTATTAGTTAATGTTGTGTATGTCAAGACCCTTACGTTTCGAGAGAATTACTTATTGTCTGTTGAATTATTTCTAATTTTTGTAGGGAATTATTAAGTTCTCAGAGCCCCTCAGATCAACACTGGGTGGTGACGAAAAATAACATCACTGTTTAAATATTAGCACACTTTTCGTAAATATTAGTTTGATGCAAAAGTTCTCAGCGTTTTTCCGCAGTGACAAAAGTTATTTGAGATGAATAGAAGTTAAATTAATTAGTAATATATTTTACTACATTATCTATGACTCTCTGCCAAGGCTGGGGTAGTTTTCGGATTCAGCATCTGAAGAAATCTGCTGGTTTGGAGTTAAAGAAGTCGTCAAGATAAATTTGTAAATCATCTTGGTTGTCAAAGGAGTTCCCTTGAAGATTTTTGGATAGAGAAAGGAAAAGATGAAAATCTGAGGGCGCAAGATCGGGACAATATGGCGGTATGTGGAATTATCATCCAACCAAGCTCCTGGATAGCTGCTTCCATCTTCTTAGAGGAGTGGATGTGTGTAATATCGTGTTTCAGCAGCACTTGATGGAGTTTTACCAGTCGTTTTTGTTCAGTTGTTGCCGCAAGGCATCTCAGCCGTTGGCAATAAACGTCAGCAGTTATGGTTAAATTCCTGGGAAGCAATTCGTAGTACACGACGCCTTCTTTATCCCACCAGACGCATATCATCATCTTCTGTGGATGGGTACTAACTTTCGTACGGGGTGTTGTGTGTTGAAACGACAGAACCATTTTCTAGCCCTTCTTTCTCCGATGGCATTCTCCGTCTACAAGGATTTATTTCTAGCCGCCTCCGCTGTCTTTGCTCCTCTTACTTACTGGATTTTAAGGAACCCGGAGTTTCATTGCCACCCTCACATAAGTCCGCCATTGGCCCCTATCCTGAGCAAGACCAATCCAGTCTTTATCATCATATCCCACCTCCCTCAAATCCATTTTAATCCCATATACGTCTCGGCCTCCCTAAAGGTCTTCTTCCCTCCGGCCTCTCAACTAACACTCTATATGCATTTCTGGATTCGCCCATATGTGCTACATGCCCTGCCCATCTCAAACGTCTGGATTTAATGTTCCTAATTAGGTCAGGTGAAGAATACAATGCGTGCAGTTCTGTGTTGTGTAACTTTCTCCATTCTCCTGTAACTTCATCCCTCTTATCCCCAAATATTTTCCTAAGCACCTTATTCTCAAACCCCTTAACCTATGTTCCTCTCTCAAAGTGAGAGTCCAAGTTTCACAACCATAAAGAACAACCGGTAATATAACTGTTTTATAAATTCTAACTTTCAGATTTTTTGACAGCAGACTGGATGATAAAAGCTTCTCAACCGAATAATAACAGGCATCGTCTTTGCTCCTCTATTAAACTTAAACCGAAGAATATATGTCAGAAGTGTTCATTTTTTTCACTAGATACTCCATTTTCTTCAGCCCACATATAGCACAAACGTACTTGAAATCCACAATATTCAAAGCGTAATTACAAGCACAACACTCCAAGTAACAAATGACAAACGATAAACAATCTCATAACAACACAATATTATGATGACGAACAAAAACGCGGAAAATAAGGAAGTGAGAATACTGTCCTTGGGCAAAAAAGTATGATAATTATTTCTAAGTAGATCGTACTTGCATCAGAATGATTATTTTTAATTAGGCCGTACTTGGCTACCCCATCTCACGTCAGCCATTTACGGCTTAGTTGCAATGACATACTACAATGAGGACTTGCCAATCACCCAGGCGAAGAGGATTCGAAGTGCATTTTAAGTCTAAATTATCTTCTTAGATGGCAACCTTTTACATCATGAGGTCGAAATTCTCGTTAAAGTTTTGTACATGAATAGTAATGTGACGAACAAGTGACCTACAAAGATGTAGCTGTCAATACTGTGATTCACAAAAACAAATTTCAAATATACAGAGTGGAAGTGAAATAATCCTGCAGATTGAAAGGGATGATAGGGTACACTTAAATGAATAGAAAACCTATATTACGTTTTGTGATTAAATGCACAGTTAATTAGAAAATTGAGTTGAAAGTTTCAACAGTCTGGCAACAACGCCGCTAACACACTGCTTTTTCTTCTCGTAATACAGATGTCAGAGGTCAACGAACTGTAGTCAAGTTTTGCGTACTTTGGTTGCTAAAGTGTCCCGGATCCTAAGCCTGCTAATCACTATAGGCCTAGTCACCGCGTGGCTCAGTCGGTAAGGCGCTTGCCTGCCGGTCTGAAGTTACGCTCGGGAGCGGATTCGATCCCCGCTTGGGCTTATTACCTGGTTGGGTTTTTTCCGAGGTTTTCCCCAACCGTAAGGTGAATGTCAGGTAATCTATGGCGAATCCTCGGCCTCATCTCGCCAAATACCACCTCGCTATCACCAATCTCATCAATGCTAAATAACCTCGTAGTTGATACAGCGTCGTTAAATAACCAACTAAAAACCTATAGACCTATGTAAAGACACTGTCTGAACTAATAGGTTCTTCACCGTTGTTGGTATTTTGACAGCGAGATGATATTTGGCGAGGTGGGACCGAGATTTCGTAATATGATTACCTGACATTCTCCTTATAGTTGCGGGAAACCTCAGAAAAAAATAGATAATCGACCCATGTGGATATCGAGGCAAATACATCAACCGCCTGAGCTACGCCGGTAGTCCAATGAATTAGTGGTTGTTTATTTTAAATTAACAGCACTTTAAACTGTAGCGTCATTCAAAATCGAAATTAAACGTGGACTAGAAATGACCGACAAATTTTGTCTGAAGTTTTTTTTATCAGGAACAGGGTTAATTTGCCGTAATTCTACGACACACGATGCTTAACTTCACTTCCCTTCCGGACGAAGCCACGTTAAAGATTTAACAACCTTTTAAAATCCATCGCCATGTGGTACATTTGAGCCCGCGAAGCTCGGATCCAGCAGCTAATACAACTATACCACCAAAAACCATGAATTTTCATCAAAATTCTTTCCTCGTCTACTGATAGGTCGGCCGTTAATGCAGAATTGCTACTAAATGTAGTTTACACAGTAAGGCGCAGTGGGCTATGTAAATTCAACCAAGACACGACGCCACTAAATAACATGACCTTTGTCTTGATGGCAAACACTGGACTGTTTATCTTTCGTTGCAACTTTCCCGATATGAGTGAGACTGTGTCCAATGCCAACATGCAAGAGTAGACCTTGGATTACTGCATATCTCAATACACATCTTCCTCACCTCTTGAACTTTCGCAAGCAACTGAAAAGAAGTCCAGAATTGTATTTCACAATCAAAGGTTTCCAGCTCGAATAATACAGTATGGCTCTGAATAAAGTACACCGAAACTAAAGAACATGAAATTTAATTAAGAACCATATCAACCACGAATGTATACATTCTGTAAAAATTATTCATTATTCCTTACCAGAGGTCTGCATCGGACGTTTTCCCTCTAGCGCCAAGTAGTTCATAGCATAATCCGATAGGTAGCGCACATGCATGATGGGTAAAATTGTCACGAGCGATAAATCCTCGAACGGTATAAGCCGAGCGTTAGACATTCGTTCTTGTTACACTGATGAACTGTGTAGTAACATCATAGATGTTTATCATTTCAAAACTTTGCAGTG
Source organism: Periplaneta americana (assembly GCF_040183065.1). Taxonomy (NCBI): domain Eukaryota; kingdom Metazoa; phylum Arthropoda; class Insecta; order Blattodea; family Blattidae; genus Periplaneta; species Periplaneta americana. Next base: position 165,652,311 of record NC_091119.1, read on the forward strand.
TTTAACTAGCTTCTCCATAGTACAACTACAAAACTTGCTTTAAAATGTAATATAAATGTTGTAGGTAATTTCCCCCCCCCCCCCACACACAGGAGTGATTTTCTTTCTGCCACATCTGATAGATGTTATTGGATGTAAATGTAATTATTATAAACGGAGAACACAATCACGATAATGCAAGAACTGTATCAAGTTTTCTAGTAATAATAATAATAATAATAATAATAATAATAATAATAATAATAATAATAATAATAATAATAATCTCTAATATTACTGTATCAATCTTTGCGTTTGTAACAGTTGTGCAGCATGATTATTCGATTTATTATATTTTCTGTGACGTTATATCTGTACTAATATTGTTATTAATCTACTGCTGTATCAATAATATTTTGTAAAACGTTTCTACATTGTCGCAGTATATAGGCGGAACACTGTGTATGGACCTATCATATTATATATGTGGTAAATCAAATATTGAATAATTATTAATTAGCAATAATAACTGTATATCGAAGTTTTTCATACTATTTTATTTATAACTTCATGTTCCTGTTTTGGTACGTTCCATTGACTGTTCCATTAAACGTTTGTCATAAACGCAGAAAATAAAGCCTTATTTTTACAGTGTGAGCAAAACATATGTGTATCTTATCTGTCACCTTCCAGACAAGATAAGATATGTCGGTGAGATGACCTTGTACTGTGCTTCTATTTATTACGAGCGTATCACGACCGATCGTATCTCACTCGAGGGTGCGACATTCGACCGAGTTCAAGCGAGCGATTTATCTCCAATGCAGCACTCTGTTCCTTACACAATATGTTTCGCAACATTCCTGAAGATTACTGAACATGCAAGTAATGGAAAGAAAATCTTCATTTTGATACTCATTTTAGAGTCCTAGCTTAATACAGACGCCTTTGATTTAAATCACGCGCTTGCAGACAGTGACTAACCTGAAAGCGGTACGAAAACGCTCCCAATTCATAGACAACTCCCTCAACTCACGTTCTCTTCAGATTTGCTGCCTTGGGTACCCGTCGCTGGCTATTTTTAAGATAATATATATTTTTTTCAAACGCCATATCGATATGTGCTATGCTTTTATCTATTTTTCTTCTCCCACCTCTTTCTTTGCGTTGACACAAAACTGAGCCGCTTCGTCTGAATTTACCTGCGAAGTGTAATATTATACTCCTTGATGGCGAATCTTTATGAAATTCCTCTTGAGGAAATTCGCATACAGTTTTCACACTATATCTGCCAGCTCGATCAAGTGTGTATAGACGGAAATAATGCTCTACGAGAAATTCTTCTTCTAGAATACTAAGCACCATTTTGACTATTTCACAGTATTCTTCAGCAACAACCGAAGTAACGATTAACAATGGCGCTAATCATTTTTCTTTTTCGAAATGCAAACACAACGTGAGCAAACTTCGGTGTACTTAATTCTGTGCCGTATTATACAAAGTAATAAAAAAAATGTATAGACCAGGCCTGCACAAACAGCGCTCAACGAGCGCGCGCACTCCTTCGGAGCGGGAGAGCTGTGTTTACCGCTCGCCGAATCGGAGAGGGTAACATAGACTTGCTATAGGTAGAGGAGAGGGAAACGACCAATCAGTTATCTAGTGGAGTGCAGTGTGTAGGTCTTATTCTCAGTAACTGTTTCACGTTGCTTACCTACTGCTACAGTATAGTATGGAGGACTCTAAAAGACGGAACATAACATTTAACGATTTACAGCTCGAACTTATTGATCTTCAATGTGACCTAAGGGCTAAAGATCGTTTGAATAATACTATTAGTCTGGTTGAGTTTTACAAGACTAAACATTAGCAATAATATCCACGACTACACAGGTTGGCTGTGAAAATGATTGCTATGTTTGGCTCAACATTCATATTTGTGTACATCTGTTTTCTATAGTCAACTTTAATAAAGGCAGACATCGAACATCTGTAACTGATGTTTCATTATGATCAGTAGGCTACTGTTCCTTTCAACTGCCAACAGCATAAAACCTCGTTTTCATGTACTGATAAATAAAAATATAACAAAATGATATTGTACATTTAAGTAGCTATAGAATTTCTATTACTTCTGTAAAATAAATATTTCTTTATTAATTAATAATAGTCCAAGATAGTTTTGCAAACACTGAACGGGAATTCATTTCATAAGCACTCTTACTAGTACTTCCTTTTGTGTATATTTTGTACGAGATTAACCCCTTCTTCCAGTCCACCCTTATACAGAGCACAGCTAATATCTGCATTCCGCTCATGAGCTGTGAGCCGGCTCGGAGAGCGCAGACCTTGTGCAGGCCTGGTATAGACTGTTTGTTCATCAATAACTTTTGAACAAATTGAAATAAAATTCTGGTTTTTGGGGAAATTGTAGCTTGATGTAGGTGTTAGAAATGATATTTGATGAGATGTGTCCGAGAATTCTCAACAGATTATGTGACTTCGCCTTAGAGTTGGGGAAAACCTCTGGAAAAACCAACCAGATAATCAGCCTAAGAGGGATTCAAATCCACACCTGAACGCGGACTCGTGTTACGAGACATTTCATTGAAAGCAACCTTGGATTTCAAATAAAAAATGTTGACAACTGGAAAGAGGGTAAATACACTAATAAAGACAGTCTTTACCACAACCTCTATTGATCAAAGGAATACTGACCGACATATGATAAAAATCAGAAGTTAAAAAGACAGTAGGAGACACAAAGGAATACCAGTGTAATTGTTTGCAATGCACTGAAGCATGAACTATGGTCGACCACAGAAAACTGTTCTACATTATAACCCCTACAAATAATGGGGATGCGCTCAAGATCATTTTGATTTAGGTTTCATGGTAAAGGGATTACATGTGTCTGAAACATGGGTTCTCAATGTTAATTTTTTAAAAGCTAGAATACTTGGAAAATTATAGAATTAAAAACTAAATTCATTATTGGGTACAGGGGCAAAATTAGGGCAGAATAAATATTCAAAATATTTATAGGAACAATAATAAATTAAACTGAAGTACTTGGTAAAAAATAAGTAAAGCAGAATGGAAAAGAGGAAAAAATTGTCATCATCATCATATTCCTTGCAGGTATTAGGCCTAGTAGCCTGTTACGGTCTCCGTCCATCTTTTCAGGGGGCGTCCCAAAGATCGTCTTCCATGTGGTATATAGCGGAGAATTTGTCTTGGGAGTCTGGAACGGTCCATTCTATTGACATGGTTAAGCCATTTTTGTCTATAGTGGTTGAGATGTTCATAAAAAGATGTAATTTTCAATTATTTTGTAATTAGTTCATCCCTTTTGTGGTCAAGCAAGCTGTAGCCGGAAGTCCTCCTTAGAAATCTTATTTCCGCTGTTGTTAGGCGTTGAACAACTGAGTTTCGGACAGTCCAGGCCTCACTACCATACATGAGGACAGGTTTGCTAGAAATTCATATGCTTTTAACCTGGTATGTTTTTGGGTTTTCGTGGTTGTGAAAACCTGGTTGATTGTTCTTAAGGCTACATTAAAATGGTGAATATTTTCAGATATATCAGTAACAGGTAAATATGTCAAATTATAACCTAAATATTTCAATGAGTTTACCTGTTCTAACGTATGGGTTCCAATGTAAATTTTACTCTTAACTGGCTGTTTACCTTGGAACGCCATAATTTTTGTTTTGTTTGGGGAAATTTTCATATTGAAATTTTGTATATTCAGGTGATATTTTGAGTATTGTAGCTCGTCTTCATTTGTAGCAAAAAGAACCTGATCGTCTGCATATAATAATGTATCTAGTATAGCGGGATGTTTCCATAAATTGTTAGTCGCCAATATCTGATGATGGAGTTGATGTATATATTGAATAAAAGTGGTGAGACGGGGCATCCTTGACGAACTCCACAGTTTATCGGTCTCTATTCGGTATGTTCTGATCCAATATTGATTTTGATAATATTGTAGTTAAATAATTCGTAAGTTGTTCTTATAATTGCGTTTGGAACTGAATCATCCGCCAAATTGGAAAAAATTGTACCTTATTTAAATTAAATTTTCTGGGACAAACATATAAACAAAGACACAAGAATATATCGTCTACTTAGAGTGTAAACTTGCTAACTATTGAAACGGAAATTTTACAGAGAAATACCACCTGCACTTTGGATTTGGTCCTAAAGTTTCAGAGTTAATTTATACTCAGTTTTTTGTTTCCCGAGTAAAATTTCGGTTTTGTTAGTTAGCAGGTTTACATTCTAAGCCGACGATATTGGAAATGTGATGGTGAAAAGTGTTTTAGCATATGGAAGTGAAATTTGAGTATTAAATACGGCTTTAAAAAGGAAAATCATGGCAATAGGAATGGATTGCTTACGAGTAAGTGCAATAATTTATAGATTAGAACATGATAGAAATTAATGTAGGTATTAGAGAAAAGTTGAATGTCAAGGAAAACATAATAAGTAGAACTGAAAGAAAACGATTAAATTCATTTGGACACTTTTTCAGTAGGCCGGCGCGGCGCTCAAATGGCAGAAATAATTATATAAATGGAAATCACCACGGAAAAGATGAGAACGAGGACAAAACATGGAGGAAAGAAATACTAGAGAATATGGAAATTAGCTTTCTGAAAATCAAAGATCCACAAGATAGAACGCTTTGGTAGATGGGCACAGAAAAAGGACAGCTTACTGTATAATTCGATATGATATATATATATATATATATATATATATACATATACATGGTGAACCGTAAGTAATATAATTAATTTCGGGGGTTATTCTCTGAGATATTAAAAAAAAAAGATTCATACAATTTTGCTCGTTTTTGCTTCCTTTCCGGGATAAAATCTGTTTTATATTAAATATTTCATTTTCTTTTCAATAATTTATTATCATAATACACTGCTCTCTTAAACTGACTGAGTATATTGGGAATTAAATCAATGGCTTTCTCAAAACACGCTATGAAATATTTCACATCAAACAATTTTTATCTCGAAAAGGAAGCAAAAACGAACAAAATTGTATTTCACTTTTTCGTTTGAAATATCTCAAAGAATAACCTCCTGAAATTAATGACATTACTTACGGTTCAGCTTTATATACATATACATATATATATATATATATATATATATATATATATATATATATATATATATATATATATATAATGGATGGATGGATGGATAGGGAGATAGAGATATAGAGATACAGAGAGAGCTAGAGAGATAGAGATATAGAGAGATATAGATAGATATAGATATATAGATATATAGATATATAGTGGGTTATTTTACGACGCTGTATCAACATCTAGGTTATTTAGCGTCTGAATGATATGAAGGTGATAATGCCTATGAAATGAGTCCGGGGTCCAGCACCGAAAGTTACCCAGCATTTGCTCCTATTGGGTTGAGGGAAAACCCCGGAAAAAGCCTCAACCAGGTAACTTGCCCCGACCGGGATTCGCAGCCAGACGCGCTGACCGTTACTCCACAGGTGTGGACTATAGATTTATAGAGATATAGAGATATAGAGAGAGATAGATAGATAGATAGATAGATAGATAGATAGATAGATAGATAGATAGATAGATAGATAGATAGATAGATAGATAGATAGATAGATAGATAGATAGGTAGATAGGTAGGTAGGTAGGTAGGTAGATAGATAGTTAGGTAGATAGATAGATAGATAGATAGATAGATAGATAGATAGATAGATAGATAGATAGATAGATAGATAGATAGATAGATAGATAGATAGATAGATAGATAGATAGATAGATAGATAGATAGATAGATAGATAGATAGATAGATAGATAGATAGATAGATAGATAGATAGGATAGACTGAATAGGTTAAGTAGATGTATATATGGACGGACAGACAGACAGGCAGGCAGACGAACGGAGACAGACAGACAGACAGACAGACAGAAGACAAACAGATAGGTAGACAGTTTGATCAGACGAACAAACGACAGAAGTGGAAAAATGAATTTTCGCAAGGACGGATTTTTCTATCATTACATTACTTTATACTTCTGAGAATAAGAACATTATTTTTTACATTAGGGCGGAGTCACATTCAGATTTACGATGGGATTTGAAGAGTGAAGTACTTTCAAATTAAACAGTGCCTGGATATAAATTAACGGTAAAATAAGGTGCTATATAAACAGTTCTGGTTAGGATGATTATTTAGATTGTAGTAATAAAAAACATGAATAATACTTCGAATTTACATAAAGATATGGAGAGAAATCAGTAAAGTAAGTGACAACTATCGGTGGTACCGCAGATCGGCTCTGTAAACGTGGTAGGCCTACCAATACATAGAGTGCGGGCGGACACATCGGCTGGTAAACCCAATTAATGTGTCATTTATTAAACAAATGCAGATCCTACACCTCTACACAATAATAATATCAATAAAAACGTGCCCATACATTATCATTTTAATGAACGGACCAATTTATTTCAGGCTTAGTTTTAACAAGGCCCTCACCATAGCTCATTTTTTGCTTAACGAAGCTTCATTAATTGCATCAGATATATAGAGCCACATGAGATACTGCAGCACGCGTTCAGAATTATAAATAACGACGCCATTGGACCATTTGTTTTTTTCATTTGTAGCACTTTTAGTAATAAATAATTGAAAAAAAGTTACGTACTCGTTAGGATTCAAGTGCTAGAGTTTCTATG